>NC_142778.1:22210000-22538125 GCF_988280905.1 Pimephales promelas
TTATATTACAATATTTTTATTTTAAAAATTTGACATATGATTCTGTGTCTACAAGCATTGAAATTATTTTACATTTACATTGTTGCATTCAATATTTAATGAATTATGTTCTACAGAATTTGAAGTGTTGTAATGGTACCTTCGAAGTGGGTCTAATATCAGTTTCCTTAAAGCTACAATGTGTGATTTTTACCCCCATCTAGCAGTGAAAAGGTATGTGACCACTCAGTGAATATTAGTTTCTGTTCCTCTCAATTCCGATTTCGTTTTAACTCCTACGGTGGCCAATGTAGTCCAAGATTAACATGGCTTCCAGTTCGACCTCGCCCATGAGTGTTAACTCAAACGTAAACGCGAGAGGCGAAGCTTGAATTAACGGGTATGTCCCTCTTTGGCTAATGTACTTTCAAGATGGAGGGGCAACATGGCGACCGACATTAGAAGCCCTTACCCGTATGTATTTTCAATGGCATATTATACACTCATGATAATACTTTATTACTTGAACGAAGTAAATATACATTAATGAGCACATATATTTTTGTAATAAGTGTTTTTAGCTAAGAATAAACTAAAAGAGTTACACAGTGTAGCTTTAAGAGGATCCCTCATTTTAAAAACGCTGTATATTAGGCCAATCACAGTGCGCAGCTAACCCAATACATTCGGACATTCTTCACTTCCACATCCATTGAAATGCATTGCAGTTAGTCAGGTTTCAATCGTATTTTCTTGTCATTTTAAATTTAAAATGTTCAAACGGTGTGCAAGGGGTACATGCAACTCTGACACTAGGTTCCCAAGAGGCTGGGCGACGGTGTATATTTTTTTACCCTTTCCCAAGCCACATCTCAACCGAGATAAGTGTCTGCTCTGGATTGAGTTATGCGATAGACCCGTAGACTGTAAAAAAATATGGACAAAGCGTCTGAGACGTCACCCATAGACTCTGTGAAGAATGGGTTTGAGGCTGTTTATGGGGGGTATGGGCGGCGCCATACTGGAAAATCATGGGAAATACAAAATACAAATGTTCAGAAAGGATACAGAGGTGGTATGATGTGTTGTGTCAGATCAAATTCCACTCGGCGCAGCCCGTTATCAGCTGTCAATCAAAGTTAACCACCCTTATTTGTCATACATTTTATATCTAAATACAATCTAAACCAACGAGTTAGAAAAAAATTCACCCCCTCACAGTTGTCAGGCACGCGGAACATATTGAAGATTACAATAAAAGTCCATGGGACCAAACTGTAAAAGCATGAATTTATGCTGTGAAAAAGGACATTTTAACACGGGGTATATGGACATTTGCTAGCGGATTTTCGAAGTATTGCAGTTTTTCGCTCTTCCGGGTAGGCTTCATGTTTCAGATTAGAATGTTGCTGCTTGGGTAGACCACAACACCAACTAAACATGGATAAATTAAACAAGGATGTCTACATCTGTTCTAAGTTAAGTCAACTTTGAATGTTATCTTTAAAATATCTAACATAACGTTAGGCTAACGTTAGCCTAACATTAAAAAACAGCACAGTCTCATCCCAAGACGTCATATAACTGACGACTTGGGACGTCTTTAGACCATACGTCAACATCTGCCTTTTTAGGGTACCCTTAAACGTCGGTTAGATGACGTTATCGGATCCTAACCTAACCCTACCCCAGACCTGAACCTACCCCTAAACCTACCCCGTCACCTAACTGACGTTAAAGGTAAAGCGTCAGTTGTACGCTTCAGTTGAAAGCGTCAGTTGAACGGTGATGGTAACAAAATACGGTTCCTTCCTTAAAGGCCCATTTAAAAAAAGAACAGTTTTTCTCCCATTAAGCTTAATACACTGTTACTCAAACTGCCCTACAGTCGCATGATTGTTGATTGGACCAGCAATGACTTTGTCATAGAGTAGATTATCAATGTGAGCTTATGTTTTTTCCCAGCATGCTCTAGTCTCATACACCTATACTTATTAATCTTTAAGACAGGCATGAAAATGGAATTGCTGCAAATAACAGCCAGATTAGACATTCACAAACATGATTAATGGCAGTGGGACACTTCCAATGCTCGTGGAATATTAACGACATCATGCGTGCGACAGCCACGTTTCCGTTGCACTGTAAGACTATCGCATGCATCAACGCCCACTAATGTTAAACAACAACACCCAGAAGACCAGCACCCGTGTTTATCTGCTTGCTCTCTTGAGTGCCGACAAATTGATTTCAATCACTGATGACAATCTGATTGAGCGCAAATGGGTAAAACTTTTAATATTACCTTGTTGTCATGCAGGACAGCATTTAGAGAATTAGAAACATCAAAACTTATCACAGATATGGAAACAAATCAGTCTACACCTACAGCGTACTTCTGTACCTACTGTTTACAGAATAGGTATAGCAGAATAGTTGAGCTACATGGGTAAGATTACCTTTATTGTCCACATAACCACGGCCATCCTCCTCCTTAATTTCATGCTCTACATAGGGAGATTCCGGTGATGACATTTAGAGGGGAAAAAAAAGGGAAAATTAACTGATTTTGACAGCATGAACATAAAAAAGAAATTTTCCACATATAACCACATACAGTACACATAGTTACAATGCTTATACAACATCGTGGTCAAATGAATGAATGTGTGAGCACGCACACACACACACACACACCAAACCTCATCCATCATCCTTTTCACTAGTACCCTACTGCACTGGATCTACAGGGATCTTTATACTATTGGTGGTCTGTGGTCTCACACTGGTTCTGTCTGACCTAAAGCAGCCTACAGAGAGTCCAGCAGGACCAACTCAGTGCACAGAGCTATACACTAATGAATTTACCTTCCTCTTCACTTTCTTTGATGGACTCTGCCAAAGAAAGACAACACACATTCATCAGAGCACCAGGAAAAGACAAAGTGTGGATATAGCAGTGCAGTCTCATCCCAAGACGTCATATAACTGACGTCTTGGGACGTCTTTTGACTATACGTCAACATCCGCCTTTTTAGGGTACCCTTAAACTTCGGTTAGATGACGTTATCGGATCCTAACCCTACCCCAGACCTAAACCTACCCGGTCACCTAACCGACGTTAAAGGTAAAGCGTCAGTTGTATGACGGCCCGGGATCGTCATGTAACCGACGTTTAAGGGTACCCTAAAAAGGCGGATGTTGACGTATGGTCAAAAGACGTCCCAAGACGTCAGTTATATGACTTCTTGGGATGAGACTGTGTTACATATAGGCCTACAATGCTGATACTATGACTGTACTATCAGTATCTAGTGAATATCATATAGGAGATATGAACAGCACAGAGGAAAGGACAGCTGGATATTAGCGGGCTTCATGTTTACCAAGTGTGATCTCCTCATAAACATTCTCCACTGTCAGAAAATGGAATGAGAGAGAAGAGAAAAAAAGTCAAGGTAAGGACAGAGACGAAGAGTGAAAGAAAATACAGATTAACAGCATTGTAATAGATACAAATGTCTTTGAACCATCTGACAGAGACCAGCTAGTTTTACTCCTCAAACTTGTGCTTGTGCTTCATCAAAATTTGATGTCTATGATTATGTTGATTTTCTATTTAGAGACTGATACTCAGGTTGATGATCACAGCTTTGGAGTACTAAGAAATAGGGATATCAAACATACTGGTACAAAGGTGATACTAAAATTTGAAATATTTCAAAGTATTTATCATTACAATTTCTGTACCCATTTTTTGTGTCCCATATGATGTGACCAAAAGTTGTTGCGTAAAAAAAAACAACACTCTAGACTTTAGTCTTTCCCAAATGTATCAATCACATCGAGCTTGAGATGTGACATTACCCCTCAATCTGCCCTCAAAATGCTGTTATATTTTTTCAGTAGCAGATCTGAACCCTGCGAGGGGGATAGATTTCCAGCCCTCATCCGTTTATCATCCGCGACCTCAAAGCAAGGCTGAAGTTAGTAAGCTCCAATGAACTGAAGCCACAGTCAAAATGCATTTCACATCTGTGTGAGGCACAGTGCCATGAGAACATTCCCACAAGAGCCGCTAAAGGTTATCAACCTGAAGTCACGAGAAGGTTTATTCAGTCCTCAAGGTCTAGTAGACAGTTGTGCACCCAAACGTGATTTTATCGGGAGTGAGAGTCTAGAAAGGTAAAATAAAGTGATCAACACTCTCATTGGGTCTCATTCAACAGTAATCGTATACAAATGGCATACCTTGGAGTGCAGAAAATATTCTCAAACAAAATCTCTGGGTTATTCTATATGAGGGAAAATGCGCAGCTATCCAAAAATGCATTTGTGTACAATTAACGTTATATGAAAATATCTTAAAAATATTAAATTAACCAAGTAGTATACACTGTAAAAATTAATATGCTTTATCTAATCAATATAATTGTGGCAACAGATTAAAAGCAATATTATTAATTAAATTTAACAAATTAGAATTGAGTAATAATTAATCAAATTATTCCTTAAAAGTTAACCATTTAAAATGAGTAAAGTTTACACCAAAAAAATTAACAAAAATATCTCACTAACAGACAGATGTCAAAGATGAATTGAGAACTCTTTATTTTATATTGCCAACATTTAAGAAACCTGATGTTAAAAAGCAGAATCACTGAAGGAGAAACCCGTAGTTTTAAAACAAACTGATCACCATAATGGTGACTTCAATTTATGTTTTTGTTGGTGGTTTTTGTAAGTTTTACTCATTTTAAATGGTTAACTTTTAAGGAATTAATTTGATTAATTATTACTCAATTCTAATTTGTTAAGTTTAACTCATAATATTGCTTGTAATCTGTTGCCACAATTTTTTTTTTTGATTAGATAAAGCATATTCATTTTTACATACCCTACAATGTGAATTTCAAATAATTCAAAGATTTCAAATAAATTTGGTTTTTGAACCTTCTATACACCAAAGGGTCCTATTAAAAAGTATAGTATTTTTTCTACATTTTTGCTGAGTTGATGAGCATAATATCCTTCTAGAAGATTATAATCTGACCGACCTTAAACTTCTTAAGGCTACTGCATTAAAACGTTTAAACAATTTTTTAATAGACAGACGTCGACCAAAGGCAACAGACAGGTTTGCTGTGTTTTTTTAGATCAGTGTGTTACACTTACGCTTTTTGTTGGCATTGGTTATACTTGTTTTCGCCGATTGAACATGTAAAATCAGTCCTTGTCGTGTCGTAGAATGTGATGCATTGTGATCTGGTGATTGTCTGTGTTGGTGGGCGTTTGTTGCTGCTGTGTGAACTGCCCTTCAGTGTGAAGAACATTTTAAAAATCTAAACTAACTTTTAGTTTTTTTTTTCCAATATGAAAAACCTTTTGTGGAATGGAAAGGTTACATGGATGTTAAAGATTTTTCATGAAATCATCAATGCCAATAAAGAACCTTTTTTATTTTAAAACTGTAAGTATACTTACATTTAGGACACATTTAAGTACAAACTTGAATAGTTAAGAAATCAGACCTGCTGTTTGCATAGACAGCATTGCTGAAGCTTAAAATGAGATGTTGTTTTCCCAGCAGTGACTCATATATTAATGAGCGTCAGTGAGACGGATGCTGAGTGAACATATCAGTAGCTGGGAGTTAAAGAGAGACTGCTGGTTGCTAGCTTGATCTCTTTAAGGTTACAGAGGTCCTACAAGAAGAGAAAGGGCACACACAGGAAATGGAAACGTTTTTTGACATATGGTGCTGTTGCGTAAGAGATGTGTCGTGTGTCCAGCATATGGTTTGTCCTGGCAGTTTCTGAGCTGGAACAAGCAGCGTGTTGTCATGGTGCCACCAGATTATAATGGCACTTCCATCTCCACCAGCATGAGCGTTCTGGCACTTCATGGGCACTAATGCACCTGCTGCCCAGCACAGGAATGTGAGTCAGAGTACATGCAGCTGTTCTGGACTAAAGGAGTACATATTGTATAAGGTACCCATAAGACAGCAAAATTACAAATCTCTAAAACATATCAAGCTTCTCACAGGAAGCAATGAGACCTTTACTTAATATTTTCTCTCAAGAAAAATACCCTAGCAATGACCCCTATATACTCCCAACAGTGTCACAAACTAAGTTTATATTTGCAAAGATACCAAAGTGTGCAATCAAAAGCCAGATCTATCTATCTATCTATCTATCTATCTATCTATCTATCTATCTATCTATCTATCTATCTATCTATCTATCTATCTATCTATCTATCTATCTATCTATCTATCTATCTATCTATCTATCTATCTATCTATCAAAATAAAATGATACAATTCAAATTCTTATAAATAACTTATATTGTATGCAAATGTCGGCATTATGTAATATCTTTAATGTATTTCTCGTTAATGTATTTTTTAACTATTTTAGCAGAAACATCTGAGACAAGCTAATGTCTCAAGAATAAAAAACAGCATCTGAGCAATAATAATAATAAATAACAATAGTTCTAGCAACAAATTCCTTTCACATTCTTTCAAAAACACACAATCTAAGCTCTGCCAGATGCATAAATATATAACACTTTACACATGCTGCACGCAAATATTAATATTGTGTATGTCTATTTGTATTCCTCCATAATCATTTTTGTAGAAAATCTAAGACAAAGTTAATATTTAAATGACGCTCCACTAAGAGCTACACAGGAGCAATCTCAGAGCAATTATATCATTCTCTGAGTGCAAAGGGAGGACATTATAAAAATCTATTAAAATGCTTTAAGCATTCAAAAGTGACAGAAATCAGAATGTGTGTAATAGTTTTCCATACAGATTAAAGAGGGAGGAAGGAAACCAACTAAAATTGCCGTGTGTGTGTGTTCAGAGTGCTGGGTATATATACAGTATGTGTGAGCACAGGTGGGCATGCAGGTAGGGCAGAGTGGAAAGAAAGAGTTGGTGAAGGATAAAAACACCACTGTAGAGGGCTGTGCATGGGACACACACACTCATACACACTGGAGGGCAGTGGGATGGATGCAGAGTTTTTACCTTCCAATGCGTTTGAGTGGTAGTCTGGTTTGAAGCATGAATGGAGACAAGAACAGAACAACACATAAGCCATGAACCTGAGCCATGGACACACACACACACACACACACACACACACACACACACACACACACACACACGCACACGAGCAGCATTCATATACACGCTCAACAGTGAGTATGAATTACAATCACATGTTTTACTAACGTCACATGTGCACAGCACAAATACATGAATATTGTCTGACTTGATTCTAAGTTGGATCTCCTCCGGATCAAGATTCACTACTTAGAGCAGGTGGGCAAGTGAAAATGGCCCTTACAGTTGAGCATCAGTGTGTGTGTGTGTGATGAGAAAGACAGTCTCCAGAGAGCAATGTTTGACAGACAGCAATCCTTCTTCGCCCTGTTCTGAGACATACCATTGCAGGTGACGTGTTAAAGACGTGCATCTCGCCAAAAACAGACAACTACAGTCCTGTTCAGAACTCACTCAGCAGAGCTAGATCTACAGGCTCTCCTAAATTACTTTCTGGCTATAGTATGACAACATCTTACTGTATACTATAGATATATATACACAAGCATACTGGGTTCCACAGCCTGCATTATTGTCAATTTACACTTTGTAAAGTACACTTATGCAAAAAACCTATTTTAATATCTATTTATTCTATTTGTAGTATTTAGGAAATAATGACTGAATAATAATGATCTATATAATTCAATATGTATATAAATATATTTTATTTATACTCACTCACACAATTATAAATACATCTTATGTACAGTAATATGTACAGTGTGAACACAGGGAAAAGTTGAATATACATATATGCACACACACATATTTGTGCATTGCAGTGCGTCTCATGATTTTTGAGTTCCTGTAGAGTCCGATAAAGAGCCAACTTTAAAATCACGAGACTCATTGCAATGCACAAACATCGAGCCTCTGCATCTAATTGATTTTTGCATCACAAAGTTGACTTGGCCAAACCCCGCCTCTTTCCAGATGATTGACAGCTGTCAGATAGCAAAGTGATCAACAGGGAAAGGGCACTCACCTTTGACCCTCTCTCCGCGGTTCAGCTGGATCTCTCCCTCTCCCTGCGGCGAGTACGGTTTGACCACGATGAAGGTGCGCCCCGGCACGGCGCTGTAGAGTTTCCGTTTGGGGCCCCGGGCTCCTGAGAGTGTGTGCGAGGGCCCCGCGGGAGGAGGGCTGGGGTCCCGATGGACCGTCCCCGGGCTGTAAACAAAAACATAGGTTACCGTGGTGATGCCCGGCAACTGGTAGCCAAATCCGGTGGTCACCGACATGGTCCTGTGAGAAGGCGGCAGCGTGAGTGCGTGCCCGCGTGGGTCTCCTGCTCGATATTCCTGAACCGGCCAGGGCCGTCAGGTGCGAGCGGCTCACTCCCTCTCTTCCTATCACTCTCTTCTCCTCTGCTCCTCTCTCCTCCTTTCTTCCACCTCTCCTCTCCTCTCCTCCCTCTGAGCGCTCCCCGCCCTCCCCCTCGCTCCTGTTAACGGCTGCCTGTCGTGAACGGCGCCGAGCGCTCGGGCTGCACTCGCCGCGAGTGGGGCATGTTCACTCCCCGTGGCTCTCGCACACACACTCGCACACGTACACACAGCGTGACGAGGCTGCGCCGTTTCCCCGTGGCTGGGCTGGCGCGCACTCGCCCTGAACATTCTATTCGTACGCGGACGGTCGCCGACGACAACTCGCGGGCGCCAGGGGTCCGGATTGATTAGTGTGTGGGGGGGTTGAGCACGACTCACCTCACCCCTCTAAAACAGCACAAACACACACACACACATACATTCTTCTAGTGCTGTAATCAACAGCCCCTCCTAACCCCCTCTCTCTCTCTCTCTCTGCCCTCCAAGTCCTTCCCTCCCCTCCTCTGTCTCTCTGCCCTCCCCGTCTCCCTCTCTCTCTGTCAGCAAGACAGCTTCTGAATGTTAATGCAGCTGCAGGAAGAGTGGCTGTAACCCTGTCTCTCTCATTCATCTCAAGTCGTTCACCCATTCATTCCACACACAACAGCGAAAACGGCAACATCCCACAATTCCCATTTTAAGTCCCGTGAGGAACAAAACAAGAATTCACATTCATTACAGCAAAACACTCAGGAACAACATTTAATGAGCTTTAACAGGTTTATGTGTCCTAAGGATGTTAACTTCCCCGCTACTGGTATTCTGTTCAAATGTTATGGGGTGAATTCACTAAGAATGAATCACACCTACTGATTTCATTGTTTATTTGTGCTGTTGTAGCACTCGATTAACTAAAGGTGAGATAAATCAGCCCGTTCTCATCCTTTAACGTCATATAGAACGCTATATGACAAAACGGCGCTATACAACGCACATGGCACCCGTTATCGTTAATATAACACGCGAACCCAAGACGTTATAAATCCTTTAGCGTGTAGAATATGACACGCCAGCCCATTCTCACTCCCAAGGCGTCACCTAACTGACGCCTTGGGAAGCATTTGGACATGCTTCAATATCTGACGCTTTAGGCGCCCTTTAGCGTCAGTTAGATGACGCCCTAGGATCGCGTGTACCCTACCCCCACCCCACACCTAAACCTAACCGTGTCCTCTAACTGACGCTTTCCTTTAGCGTCAGTTAGAGGACGCCGTAGGATTGCGTCATGTAAGTGACGCTAAAGGGCGCCTAAAACGTCAAATATTGAAGCATGGTCAAAGGTGACGCCTTGGGGTGAGAATGCGTTGGACACGCACACCCTACCCCACACCTAAACTTAGCCCTCACAGCACGTGTTATATTAACGATAACGGGTGCCATGTGCGTAGTATAGCGCCGTTTTGTCATATAGCGTTCTATATGACGTTAAAGGATGAGAATGCGTTGGATAAATGGCACAAAAATGCCAAAAAAATGTACGAAATCTCCATAAATACAAATGTATGTACAAATTTTATATATTGCCAATTTTTGTAGTGATTTATTGTGTGTATACATCTATGGATATTTATATGTATTTACACACACACGCACACACAAACATACTAAGTGGAGTATACAGTAGTCCAAATGTATTGCAGGCAATTAGCGAATGCAGGTTTATATTCTAAAATTTTTATATGCAAAAAATGGTGCAACTGTTTAATGAATCGACCACACTGTTTTGAACAACAAAAAAAAAAAGCTGATATCTTCCAGCATGAGCAAGGAAATTCTTCAACCATTGCCTTTACTGTCAAAACCAGTCAGTCTGAACACACATGCACCTTCACATACTCTTTCCGTCTCTCTCTTTCTCTCTCTATGCATTCCTTGCTCCAAACATTGAGCTCAGTGACGGCTTTCCAATTACTGCAGCGGTACAGGGCAAGAGTGACTGCAGCATGTAAATGAAGAGTAACAAGAAAGAGAGAGGAATTTAAGGGCGAAGATATAAGGAACTGAACGAGGAAAATTAGGGTTGTAAAGGAAAGAAGAGTGGGAAAGAGTAAGTAACAGAACAAATGATGGACAGGGGTTGCAAGAAGTGAATGGATGAGAGACAGAGAGGTATGGAGTCTTGTCGTCACGGTTTCCTCAGATTTAGTATTGATCAGTCAGAGCCGCCACAAGGCTGTAATAAACAGCACTGAAAATCATTGGCCGGCTTTGCAGTAATACCATATTTCAGACACATCAATCATCATAAAACAGACATACACAGCCTCTGACAAGTGTTCTTTTTATTTAGGACATTTGTAAGACGATAGATTCAAAGCAGTGCAGTGGAGCCTGAGGAACGGCAGCCTGTGGATGACATAAACGTCACACTCCCACTCTCTGTCTGATCTAAAACTTGAATGCATGAGGAAGTTTCACACGCTGTGTGAAGCCACAAAGACATGCTGCGTTTCAAAACTCATACCCTAGTGAGGTTCCTACCTAGACAGTCCAAACATTCGATTCGAACGTGTGTATGAAGCGCGAGAAATGTATTGATAAATAGAAAGCAACTGTCTTGATTCACCAGGTGCCAGGTTCTTTTCACAGTTCTTTTCTTTCTCTTTAGGTGCAGTAATAAGGACTGATGGCTCGATTCGAAGTCACACACAGACTAAATCCGCAGGCTGTCATCATGCTATGTACTAATCATCACCTTTTTATTTCATTTTCTTCTTCTCCAAAATGTACTAATACATTAATAAATACAAGTTGTATATCTGTTATTTTTATTTAAAATACCCGAGCTAACATTAACAAACGGCAAGCAGTTGTAATTTGATTAACTAATGTTAACCAAGATTAATGCATTAACCAATTTAGTGTAAGATATTTTAATTAGGGATGTCCCGAACCGATCTCAAGGATCATTATCGGGAACAATTAAGGCATTTATTTAATTGATCCGTATTGGCTAGGCTAAGCCTGATCCTTTTTTTTTCCCGTCAGGTGGCGTAGGTGGCGTTTAAGTGGGTCTGCCAACCGCCATTAAAGCTGCAGTAGGGAGTTTTGAGAAAACGTTGACTTAGCCTGAAAATTTGAACAAGCACAACTTACAGATCCCACCCCCTTACTCTCCCTCCACAGCTCCTCCCCAACAGCGGAGTCTGTCGTGAACACAACTAGTAAGCAGGGACACCAATGACGGCGGATAACCAGTTATGGCACATTCACTAGTAGGGACGAAACATCAACAACATGCTTTATATTGAGTAAGGCCTGCCCATACTTTGACTACAAACTTGGTCCTCAAATCATTACTTATTTTGCAATACAGGTAATGTAATTTTATAACGTTGCACCGTTTCTATAAGTATATAGCTAGTAGTGTTGTCAAAAAACTCGGTACTTCGGTACCAAGTCGGTACAAAAAAAAAAATGTTACGGTACCAGCTTTTCTAGGTACCGAATACCAGGTTAATCCAGTTCTAGACGCGGTGTCTGAAAGGTGCACAGTCGCGTCCTCTTCATAATGCTGATATGGCTCTCTCTCTCTCTGAATCCACTTGTTGACACGAAAGGAGGAAAGAGCCACATATGGAAATATTTTGGATTAGGCTAATGTCACGTTGCCATAAGAGGCCGATTACATGCAAATACGCAATTTCAAATATAGGCGCGAGGCAAGCGCGCTCATAATAAAAACTCGTTGCATAGCAACGACAGACGCCGCGTGAGAGCAAGCGCTTTGGAAAGAATAAGCACGCGCAAAAATATAATTTAAAAAAACACGCGCGATATGTGAACGGCCTCTAAAGTGCTTTCGGGGTAGTTTTACGAGTACATGAGCACAGTAGCATCCAACCGACACCAGAGTACTGGTATTAGTATCGATGCATCCCTATTTATGTCATTTAATGTCAGTGCCAGTTCTAGGCGTATTCTTGCCTTTATAACTCAGCAGTTTTAAAAAGCCTTTTCAAAATTAAATATGAATGCAGTTTTAGATTAGATAAAAGTACAGTCAAATCAAATAAAACATGTTTTTTCTCCTGTAGCCTATAGTTTGGTAATGCTACAATAAGATACCATTTATCAACATTAGCTACTTCACATCAACACATTGAGTGAACAATATTTTTTTACAACATTAATTAATGTTTGTAAATGTTATTGATTGTTCATGTTTGTTCACTTCATTCATTGTGCATTAAATAATGTTAACGGATTAGAACTTTACAAACAACTTTAAAAATGTGTTAGTGTATACTATTGTTTATTTTAGGTAATTTTATCAAATTTTTTTCTAAAGTGTTCATAATACAAATGTACAGTTTCCATACTTGTAACCGTGATAAACACTTAAATATATGTAAATTTAAACTAAGCTTTGGTACCGAAATTGGTACCGAGAACCGTGAATTTTTACTGGTATTGGTACCGAATACTGAAATTTTGGTACCGTGACAACACTAATAGCTAGTAAGATAATATAACGGTAACCAATGTAACATATATAATATAATAGGTGGTTTGCAGTCACGTGATTGTGTTGACGCGCGGAATTCAGATGGAGGGCAAGAGCGCAATGGACGAGATGGAGGAAAATCCGTACTGTACTACTGAAAGAGTGAAATATATAAACAGAAAATCGAAACATATGTTGGACGTGATCCTTACGTTATGAAGAGGACCGATTTTCAACTGAATTGAGAGATTAGCCTGTAATCGAGGCTGTAGATATCAGCAACTAACTCGTCTCAAAGACATATTTTGACTTTACAAAGTTCGGAAACTGGTACGTTACACAAACAGGCACATAAGTGTATTTAAACACCTAAATAATGTAATTATAAGCCACATAAATAATGTATTAACTCACATTTGACGAAGTGATCACTGCACACACGCACACAGGCATTTCCCATTCAGCTCCTCCCGACCGCAGACGTAGGTTTGCAAGGCATTTTTCACTGTGTTTTTCTGTCAATTTCTTCCCAGACAGCAAACTGACATTGAATCAACGTGGAAACGACGTCTCTCATGACATCGAAACAACGTTGATTTTGCTCATCGGATTAACGTTGAACCAACGTCAGACGCGGCATTCTTCAAAGCTAAATGAAAATCGAAAATTGGTTTGACAAGTTCAACAAGTTCGACAATCGTTCAACAAGTTTAATAAAAAATAAACAAATACAAAATGAAAAAAGAAAACCGAACATAAAAACACAATGTAAAATCAGGCCTGTTCCTCTCTCCACTGTCGTCGCTCCTCCTTAATGCCTCCACTTTTCCGTGAGAGACGCGAGACCAGTGCGTCTCACAGGTGTCTTTCATTATCACTCACGCCACCGGCCTTGCGCCGCGCTCATGCCCCTGTCCCTCGGCCTCGTCCTGCTCGCCACAATATTATTTCAGCAACATGACAAGCCAGTGAATTAGCAGGTTTCAATTGTTGCCTTGCACAGTGTGTGACATTTTATCTACATGTAACGCGGCTAGAGTTTTGATACCGAGTCAATGGGCTCTGTCTAGTTCTTTCTTTTTCGCTTGTTTATCGTCATTGTTTTTTTTTTCCTTTTACTTGTCTTTGTTTTATGAGCAGGTGCCACACGAGAAATTTTCAGTTTACACTGTAAAAAAATTGGAGTAGGATTTACTTGAAAAAACCTTGCTAAACGATCTCACTCAGAAAATGCTAGTAAATTTACAAAGATTTGCCAAGTAAAAACCTAAACATATTTATCAGTAGCTTTAATTAGAAATCTTTAAGTTAAATTTACTTGGAATGTGGAATTAAGTAAACTTTACAAAAAATAAGTAATTTTAACTCGGCTTGTAAAAGGTTGATTAATACCGATTTCCTTTGCCTTTGTATTACACTTCACTAAAACAATTATCTTGAATTTTATTAGTCATTTATAGTATGTTCTTTACTTAAATCATCTAAGTAATTTATATATACATCATGTCAGACTTTAAGCCTTATGTGAATGCAAACACCTCAATACTTGGTAGACAATACACAATGGTGGTAACATTTGATGGATCGTTTTTGTGTTTGAATGTGTCGTTTTAAGCAAAAAAATTACTCGAAATGTCACAAAATGGCAATTTACTAATACTAAAAACAAAAATCAATGATAAAACAGTGTAAATACAGCTGGAAACCAGTGAAAAATGAACCTCATTAATTATTCAAGGTCCAGTGCATGATGGGAACCCCAGTATCAGAAAAGTTGAGTAATTTTTACTTAATTTTATTGAGTTGATATATACACTTTCATTTATACTCGCTTGAAATAAGTACTAATATGGAATTTACTTAGTTTTTTTAATTCTTGCCTGAACTAACTTTTTCAAGTAAATTACATTGGGTTTTTTCACTAGTATTTACTTAACCAAAAAATCATTTTTTACAGTGGAGGTTGTTTCTCCGCCATTAGCACAGCTGCGGCACACCTGCAATCTTGAGGTTTGAACGACGGTTCGCGCTGTGCAAGAGAGGGGTGTGATCAGCAGTGTTGGGCATGTTACTTAAAAAAGTAATTAGTTGTAGTTACTAGTTACTTTTCACAAATAGTAACTGAGTTAGTAACTGAATTAAATCATTATAAGAGTAACTAATTACCAGGGAAAGTAACTATTGCGTTACTTTAAAAATTTTTTTTGTTAAAATAGGCCTGTGTCAATTGTCAAATAACTTGGATGCACCCAATATTAAATATGTTAAATGAATGAAATGGACAATATATTATTATAAAACATTGTACATTAGTCTATGGGACAATGTGGGAGACCACAACAATATCAAAAAAAAAGTATGCTTAAATGTACCAAAAATGAGTAAACAATAATAATAAAAATATATACAAACACTTTTTGTAGTGAAAATTAAAATGATACACAGTTTAACAAGAAGTCCTCCCAGAACCCGAATTCCCAGAACTTTCCCTGCAGGTTATTTTTTTTTACATTTTCTTTGTATAAACATGTAAATTAATTAAAACGTTGCAGATGATACTAATAGGCAACAGAGATTAGTAACGCCAGATTTTATTGTCATTAAAGGTAATGGCATTGTAACGGGGGAAACAGTAATTCGTTTGATTAATCGTTACTAAGCTGTGTTGATAACGCTGTAAGTAACGCCGTTTATTTAAAACGCGGTTATTCCCATCACTGGTGAACACAAGCGTGATTGACACTGCTAAGACATTCCTCCTGGCTCTGATTGGTTATTTCTGACCGGGAGTGGTGTATTTCTGCAAGTGATAATAGGACCACTGAGAGGAGCCAGAGGAGTTTGATTTTTTCACAGATTATTCTATTGTCAGGATATAATGACAGTTTTAACAAATATGTAAAAAATATTTATATTATCTACTGCAGCTTTAAAAGGACAAGAAGAAGCTCAAATGGCTAGCAAGCCTTCACCTGCTGTTAGCATTTCCATTGACTCCCATTCATTTTATGGGCCCCTTTGACAGTGAATATCTTTACATCTGAGGCGTTTAAAGTCCATTTGTCCATTGATTATTTCTAAAGAAACACGACAATGTATAAAAGGCTCCATTACCTTGTATCATACGTTATGGCTCCGTAGAAGCAGTTTTTGTATAAATAGGCTAACGATTGTGTCATAAGAATCGACTCTCTGTCGCACAGTAGAGAAATGACTATTCTAATACATAAGCCACCAAAAAATGACATGCATCGAAATTTCACAATTATTGATAGATTCTAATTTAGATACCAAAGCAAAAACTACTAGTCTAATTAATAAAAGTAATATATATATATATTGAAGACAAGTTAGTCTTCAGTAATAAAATAAGAACAAATAAACAAATGACAAGAAAAAGCTCAAATAAATACAACAGAAGTCTCAGAGTAGTTTTCAGGTACAGAAATAATGTAAAATAATACAGCAGGTTTTTCGATGTATAGATGAAATATAGATTAATCCTTGTTAAAGTCAAAAAGTTGTTAAGCCAAGATCAGTGAGTGGTTTTCATCTGTATTTTGTTGTTTGATTAACATTAATGAGACAGACAGCAGCAGGAATATTAGGCTGCTGTCACTAAGACCAAATGCACAGATCCAATGTACTGTTTCACGTGTGATTTTTTTCTCATCTGTTTACATTCAGTAAAACGACAGTATTTTTACTTTCAAGAGCAAGAAGACGAGAATGAGAACTCAATTCACTACTTGTTCACTGAAAAATCACCTGCATGTTTAAAATGACAAGACTTATCAAATGCAAATGATAAACCTGATCTGGCCACTGACAATTCCGTCGACTGTCCCGTTTGGATCGACAGAACAAACAACTTGATTGGGGCATCCCTAATTGTAAACTATATAGCGCCCTTGTGCATGCGGCAGAAAAGTAGTTGGGGGGGAGCGAATGAACAGAGCTCTCTTCCACTCAGGGGCGGATCTACAGGGGGGCAAGGGGAGACAGATACCTTACCTCCCCAGGTAACTTTGATGATCCAAAAACTGTACTTGTAAAAACAACCCGCCAATATGTCCAAAAGCTTCTCAAAACAATGAACTAAACAATACATTTACCAAAAGTGAACAATTTAATTATTAATTTTAATTTTAAATGTATTATTAGCCCCTCCCCCGATACAAACGTGCAGCAGAGCAGCGTTCGCTCAGTCTGACTCACACACACAGTTTGACAGCGAGTCTGCTGTGGTGCGAAGGCCATGCAACCCGACTGGAGAGACTGAGCTGCCCCAGAGCCTCTGAAGGTGAAGTGAGTTTCCCCAGGTGTAGTTTAAACACGTTAGTTACATTTGTAATGAATGTATTGTATGCTAAAGACGATTCAGCATCAGCAAAAACAGCGAGTCTATTACGTTAGCCAAAGTCATCGATCAAATCGTCCCTCGTGATTTGTAAGATCACCCTTCCCTTTGATTATCTAATTTAGATTTTAGTAAAGACAAGAACAGCTTAAAAAAAAAAAATTGTTTGTATCCATAACGTATACTGATGGTCGCCGTTATGCCTACGTTATGTTACAACACACAATACAGTGCCAGTTAGGAGATCGATCATTTGATTAGCTAAGCAGTCCTATAAATCCAAGTTCCTCAGATGTCACTCAATAAAACCAGGTTACAACTGGGGAAATAACAAATACAATAGAATTGTGTGCACACACCAGTTATGTTTAGTAGTCTAAATATTATAGGTGTGTGCATGTGATTTTATATTTGTTATAAGCTATTTAATAGCTACATGGCCCTACAGTGTAATGTATAATACAAGGATAACCAGAAGTTTTCACATATTGACTTGTCTTTTGCAGGCAAGAGTAGTTGAATAAAGTAGCTGGAGCCTAACCATGAAAAGGAAGGCTAAAAGTGGGGATATTGCCAGCTTTAAAAAAAAAAAAAAAAAAAAATCAAAGTTGTACACAAGAGGAAGAGCGTGATGGAAATGAAAGAGAAGGCAGTTAGAGACTGCAAACAATTCAAATTAAACATTTTAACTCACATGTAATGTTTAAATGTTTTAGATTCAAACATTCAGATGAATCTATGTGTCACGGTGCGGGTTCAGGCAGAAGGAACAGGCAGAGTCCAGAAAAGCTCCAATACAAAAGGTTTAATATCAAATAAACAGGAAACAGGCAGGCGGAACACCGGGTAACATTAACATCGACCGACAACCATTGAGTAACACAGAGGGAACTAAATACACAGAATAATCAAACATAATGGGGTGAGAACAGGTGAAACAGATGATGATGACGAGGAACAGGTGGCTGATGAGGGAGTGAACACGGGATAGGGTGACGAGAGGATCCTGGGAAGTGTAGTGCTGAAGACAAGACAGACTGGTGCAGACGGAGGACTGTGACACTATGATTGCTAAAATAGTATGACAAAAATATTAAAATATTCCTATGATGGCCAAAAATGTCTGAATCAAAAGCATCGAATTTGAATGCATGTCATGCTCTATTTCAACATTTTAATCTATCAGTGATTCTTCAAAGAGGCTGTCTAGATATACTTCACCTATTTTATATAAAAATAAATGTGAACGCATTTATATTTCTCAAGCGCATTCCTATAATGCCTAAAATGCATATTGATTTGAAAATTCTATTCAAATGCTGAAACACAAACTTTTTTTGAAACGTTAAAATGCCTCTAAATTTGTTATTTGAACATTTGGTGCTGTCTAGCTAGGAAGTTTCCCAGGTATTAAAACACGGCTGCATCATTTTAACAACCCCAGCTTGAATATGCTCATCATAACGTCTAACGTGTTTCTCTGTACAGAAGCACTGACCTCATTCAGACATAATGACACACACCTTTAGGTATTAACTCACACATACAGACTTGTGTAACCTCCAGAACCCCACACACTCTCACACAGAACAACAACCTTCAGCTGATTGACCACACTAAACCCCTCAGGCATACAGTGTCCTGTTAAAGGGTGTGACAAAGTGATATATTGGTTCTATACCTCTCCTGAGCATCCTCTCGGCTGCTTCCTTGGACGCCAACTATACTTCAGTAACCCTGGCAACTGCCATCATGGAGAGATAAATTGAAAGCAACTGTCTTGATTCTCCAGGTGCCAGTGTCAACAATGAATCAGAGGCTTCTTTTCCACAAACTCTAACAGTTCCGTCTCTCTCTTTAGGTAATAGCAGCTTGAGAGAAAGGACTGATGCTTAAACCGAAGTCACAGACTAAGTCCCCATGCTGCAATCATGCTGTGACCATACATGTGATATCATCTATACTTTGTACATAATGAAACACACCCTGTGATCCAAAGTAAAATATATGCCAGACCGGCTCACACTGTTTTCATTGTTAGCTGAATCTGTAAAAAAAAAAAAAAAAAAAGCAAGCAGGGGTTCTCAAATGACTAATATATATATATATATATATATATATATATTATTTTTTTTTATTTTTTTTTATTTTATTTTTTTTTTTTCCAGTATATTTCCAGTATTGCTCCGGTATATACTGGGGCAAAAGTGGGCCGGAACAGTCTGGAACTGCTTTCGGTACCTCGGAATTTCTAGTATTGTCCCTTGAAAAGATATACTAAAATGTTTGCTGAAATGTGAGGGGTGTACTCACTTTTGTGAGATACTTTATATATGTGTATACACACACACCGAATATGCTGGAGTTTGTTATTGGAGGAGCGAGGAGGATTTTTTTTCAAAACCTCCCAAACAACATGTGGTGATGTAGGGGTTGTTTGGTTTTTGTTTTATAGGCTTTCTGACCCCCAAGACTCAAATAATCTCTATAATTCTCCATCTGTGATCCTTGGAGAGTCTCTGGCCACTCAATCTATCACATGTATCCTCTTCCTGGCAGATTCATAACATCTTTAGTTGATTGGAACAACTTAATTTTTGCCCTGATGGTGGAGATGGGGATTTTCAATTCTTTACCTATTTTCTTACAGCCACTTTGTATTTTGTGATGCTCAACAATCTTTTGCTGCACATGAGAACTGTACAGTATACTTTGGTTTTACTCTTTGTGATGGATGATTAAGGGGATTTGGCCTTTGTGTTTCCTCATATTTAAACCTATAAAACAAGAAGTCATAGATAGACAATGTCATGTTTCTAATCAGCCTGGTGTGCTAAAAAAAGGTAAATATTAATGGGAATATACTTCAAATATATTTTACTCTTAATAAAAAATCTAGGGGTGCCAATAATTGTGGCCAACATGTTTTGGAGAAAAACATGTATTTCATAATGTGATTGCTCCCTCACTTTCAATTCTTTTACTTCAATGAAAGGTTTGATTTTTGCAAAACTTTTGAATGAAAGATCAAAAAGACATTTTTACAGCCATTTTTGATAATATTTACCAGGGGTAGCATTAATTCTGACCACAACTTTATACATGTTTTGAGTTCATTTTCAACATGTTTTTTCTGTTCTATTCACGTCTGAGTGTCTTTGTTAATCTACTAATGTTGTTTATTACTTCTGCCACCCTCTGTCCCCTAATCTTACAATAATTTACTGGGATTTACTGTGTAAAGAGCCTTGTCACTTTTACATCACGAAAACAGATTAAACGTAACTGAATTAAAAAAAAAAAAAAAGTCAGCTAAAGAATGCATCCATCTTCCATTGACAATAGGAATAAAGCCAAGAAGACATTATCTGTAAGGAATGACTCTTCAAAAATGTTGAGACCAACCAGATCAGCCTCAGTGGAGAGATTCATATTCTTTGTAATAACAGAATAAGGCATCGGAATCGGTCATTATCTTGCAAAACAGTTATTTGCATAAGTGCACAATCGTAAAATGGTCTCTGTGGACGGACTAAGATGAAAGAATGAAATGATTTCTGTCTCTTCTGCTGGAATCTCTCTCAGTCTGTCTTGTCCCTTTTTGGGGTTAATTGAGTGTAATGGAGTCGGTGTGAAGCCTCTCCTCTGGCAGAGCATAAATGTGTGCGCGTGTTTGTGTTTATTGGGTCATCCTATCCTCCCAGCAATTTTGGAAACATCACTATCAACAAGAAATTACTCATTTCTCCTATCTCTCTTTCTCTCTCTCTATTCCTTCCCTTTATTTTTACTTTTTATTCCTTTACAATATTTTGCAACGAGGAAGACAATTGTTCTATCAGAATATGACCTGGGTGAATCACATGAAACCTGTCAAGAATTTACATTATTTCTAACCAAAATCAAAAGAAAGAAGTCTATATACAAAAAAAAATGTAGAATATAAATATTAGAGAAAAACGGGAAGTAAGTCCATTGTGGAAATAGAGTGACGACTAACCAAGGGGGAGATGGTCGGACAAGCGAACCCGGTGGAGTCGCAAGGCAGAGGGTCTCCAATGGAGCTGAAGGTGGGAGGAGCCAAGGTGGAGCATACAGGTCTACAGGCCGAGATAGAGCGAAGGGATCAGATGCCCTAGGTGGAGCGGCAGGATCCTCTTGCACTGGCGCTGCTGGTGATTGCACGACCTGTGGCTTGACGTCACAGCAGGACACCCTTCAGAGACGGCACAGGGGCTGTAAAACCTCCATCAGCGGTGGGGCTGGAGGACTGGCTAAACTTTGCGGTGATGGTGGAAACAGGATCACAGTGAGAATGACATAGTCCATGCAGGTCGGTGAAATGAATAAATCACAGTCCATGTAGTCCTAATGTTAACTGGAAGCAGCAATGATGAAAGCTTAACAGAAAAATTGCAGTTTATAAAGTTCTCCAAGCTGTCTTTAAACAGTGATGATGAATCAGGTACTGGGCGGGAGTCGATACCTCCTCACTGAAGTCTATCAACCAGTCCTTGGTTTCAATTCCCTCTGCTGCTGGTATCACAGGCTCACACCCCTGGTCAGACTCACTGTAGGGTACCTCTTCGGGGGCGATGGTAAGTACTGTCCTCTTGTTCTTGGGCTCTGGCTCACTCGTCACAGCGGGTGGTCAATCTCTGTCTGCGGGGGGCACACGCAAATTCTCCGGACAAATCCGGATTTGGCTGTACTCTGGATCGGGGCAGGACACTCTGCAGTCAAGTCCGGTTGTGTCTGGGAAGTCTATAGGGTGGTGGTAGTTAGCCCCAACCCTTCAGGGTCTCATCGTCAAAGGGAGAGGTGATGGCAATATGAAAAAACTGTTTGGTGTTAGCAAAAGAGCCATGGTTCTCTTGTGCTACACTTAGTGGTTCGGTCATCAGTCACGTGGTTGCAGGCGAACAGACAACGATGAAGAAGAGAGATCCAACACAAAGTTTTCATAATAAGAATCCAAAAACAGGTAGAGAAACAGACACTAAATTTAAAAGTGACCACAAACAGAGGAAAAGGAGGAACTTGAGTACTGTCACAATTGAAGGTAATTAACGATACACAGCTGAAACAAACAAACTCATAATGACGTGACCATGGTAACAAAGGAGTGGCGGGAAAAGGAACGCTGAAGATGATATTGAACTCAGCGCCCAGCAGCCAATAGGAAATCAGACTCACTCCCCCAATCCCAACTCTTCCATCTACGGGTGAGTGTCGAGGGAGTGACAGGTCTGGATGTCCTGAGGGTGGAATCCATCACGGAGAGCCCCAGACTGAGAGAGAGCTCTTTCAGAGTGACACCTCATTTACCTGCCTTGCACAAACAAAATGGATTCCGTTTTGCCATCAATAAATCACTCAATTCTCCTTCCATCTCTATTTTTCCTCTCTAAACGGAGCTCATAAATCCGGAAAGTAATGAAACAGCAGAAATGAGGTAAGGTCTAAATTTTAGCCTCTTTGCTGGTGGTAAAAGAGACACGTTAATGATGAGTGATGAGCTACCGGCAGCTTACAGTAAACCAGCCCACTTGAACGATATTATAATCATATTTTCACAGAAAAGTAAACTTACACTTAGTTTATTCATTAGGAACACTGTAACAGATTATCGTTACTTGGATAAAAAAGGTTAACCAGAAACCAACCGAGAACAACATGGTTGTTTTCAGGTCCCAATATTCGAATTTAAACAGATAAGCAAAATTGAGTTATGTGCATGACTTATGAGCAATTATGTGCAAAACATCATCTCTCAGACCGCCCATTATTTCTGAACACTCAGTCTATGATAGACTTCATCAAGGTGCTGTATTGTATAATTTTAACTTGGTTAAAGGGAAAAGTTTTGGGATTGACAACAGCATTTAAATTTGGGAGTGAATCTCATAAATTAGCATTCTGTGTGAATGAATACAGAGTCAATGGCTAGCCATTTTTAAAACCACACCACTGACGTAGTGTTTGGTTTCAGCTCACTTGGCTGCAAAGCTGCATGCAGAATAATACAATTAAAAAAATGTATGCTACACACTGAAAAAAGCTACACGCGTTTGGATTTTCCCAGTACAAACATTTAAACATTCTTAAATCACAATAAATTTACCTTAGAAGCAGAATGACCTAAAATCTAAAGTATTATTTTCTGAAAAGTTAGTTGCTTAAAACAAGAAAAAATATATATTTTCCTAAAGATATTTAAAGAACATGAGACACTGCCACACAACATTTCTTATAATTTCTCATTGCACACATTTAATATAAATATACGATTATATCCAATTCATCATTATACTATCTCATCTCATTAAAAATGAACAACTAGCACAAACGAACTGTTTGGTATTTATTCAGTGACACCATCACCTCTATCTGAAGTTTCATTCGATCTTTTTTCTATTTATAACTTACGGATTCATTGCAAGAGCCAAAGTTAACTCAACATCATACACTGTAAACCAATAACATTTGCACTTGACCTCTGACCTTTGTTTCCTCTCAGTTGTTGCCATCTGCGCACCCAGAGACCTGTGATCTCTAAATCCACTTTGACAATGTTTAGAACAACGTGTCATGGCCTGGAATCTGACCCTGAATAGGAAGTGGGTGGCCAGTACTGAGCGCACCACTACAGCACTAATTACACACTCTCCTGGTCACCACGGTCACCTCGGGGAGAGACAGGTGGACACAGCTAGACAAAGGGCAATGACCAGATAGACTTTTATAGAAGACCGGACACCAAGGACAGACGCTTTGGCTTAATTCCTGTATGTATCATCACATTCTGTGTAATAAACAACCACAAACCACACCGGTGGTTCTGAATATTAGCAGGCCAGGATGACAGGAAATACTGACAGATGGACAACTAGGACAGAACACATCAAACGCCCCTCAGGACCACACAGAGAAAGAGAGTGAGCCCTAAAGTGTTGTTCATTAGCAGAAGTAAACCACACCTGCTGGTAAAATTAGAGTCCTGTGGTCCAAATTAGCACACAAAGCCAAACAGTCTGCTGAAGTTATATAGCACAAAAGAATAACTTCAGAAAGTGGCCATCACTTTTCTAACCAACAAAACTGCAATACGTATCCTGTACAATAACAAATCATTTTTAAACATGGTAAATACTATTCCAAAACCAAATTGTCTCCCAATCTAGACAGCGTTTTAAAGGTCCCGTATTATATCCCTTTTCACAAGATGTAAAATAAGTCTCTGATGTTCCCAGAATGTGAATGTGAAGTTTAAGCTCAAAATACCTAACAGATCTTTTTTTACAGCATGTTTTTGGGGCTCAGAAAAATGCGCTGTTTTAATGTGTGCCCTTTAAATGCAAATGAGCTGCTGCTGCCGGCACAGGGGGCGGAGCTTCATGAGCTCGCGCTCAGTGTCTCAGGAAAATTTCATCTCATGGAATGATGATAATATCAGAAACTCTCAGTAACGTGTTCATTTCGAATTGGACAATAATGCCTACAGAGTCAGAGTGCTGTATAGAGATGGAACAGGTATAGTTTAGTAGTTTAATTACGGTTATTATAACGTATTTGTCATCTGCTTGTATGTATCCATTATTTATTAATAGCCTATAAGTCTGCCGAATGATGATCAAACATATACTGATGAGATAAAATTTATTGTACATCACACAAAAGATGAAGCGTCAATTTTACTTCAGAAAATCACCGTAAGAGCTGAGTAAACACAGTAAGTTATATTGAGGGAGTTGAGGGAGCATTCCTGTGGGCAGACGTTAGCCAAAAAACTGTTCTACTGACGCCATTAAAGAAGGAAATAGAGGGATGTAGTCCAAACGGGCCGTTCGATGTAGGCTACTTCTGTAAAATAAAATATCTCGCTTGGCATTGAACTATGAGCTTTAGAATTTTACAGATATTATTTAAACTCTAACAACAACATTACACACTAACTAAAGTTTGAAACATGGGATCACGCAGAACGGGACCTTTAAGACATCAAGGCCATGTGATGTTGCTGCTTCAGGGTTTTGCCAAAATGCAAAGAGAATGGGTATCCTTTGTGGATAGGCAAATCTCAGAAGGCGTTGAGGTTTATAATCCGTACCAGATGGAGAGTTGAGAGAATCTATAAATATAAAACTCTGTTCAAAAGTTTGGGGTTAGTAAAATCATCTTATTTTTCAGTAAGGACTCAAAGTGAAGGGAAAGCCATTCATAATTGTATTCTTTTTTAACTTTTATATTCTTAAAATAATCCCCCCCCCCCCCCCCCCAAAAAAAAAAAAATCAGTTGATGGGCCCTATTGACTTCCATAGTATTTTTATAGCCTGCTTGGTTACCAACATTCTTTAAAAAATCTTCTTTTGTGTTCAGCAGAAGAAAGAAATTCATACAGGTTTGGAATAACTTGAGGGTGAGTAAATGATCAACGCATTCTCACCCCAAGGCGTCACCTTTGACCATGCTTCAATATTTGACGTTTTAGGCGCCCTTTAGCCGATCCTACGGCGTCATTTAACTGACGCTAAAGGAAAGCGTCGGTTAGAGGACGCGGTTAGGTTTAGGTGTGGGGTGGGGGTAGGGTACACGCGATCCTAGGGCGTCATCTAACTGACACTAAAGGGCGCCTAAAGCGTCAGATATTGAAGCATGTCCAAATGCTTCCCAAGGCGTCAGTTAAGTAACGCCTTGGGGGTGAGAATGGGCTGAAATGATGACAGAATTTTCATTTTTGTGCTCATAAACACAAAAGTTCTCAAAAAAAAAAAATACCCAAAACTTTTGAATAGTAGTGTGTTTATATTTTTATACAATGCATCATCAATTTAAATTCACTGCATGCTTTGCAGATTTTATTATTATCATTAATAATAATAAATTATTAATAATATATTTCCTGAGAAATGTTTCCAAATAATTAAAAAACTTCTGATTATTGTTGCAGACAAAATATTTGAATCTAAAGTGGCTTTATAAGTCAATATATTGTTTGGTTTATTTCAGTACCGTCCATTTCCATATAAAGAGCAACATGTTAGGTTAGCAAAATGCTAACGTCAAATTCAATGGGAATCAATTGTCTGGTCTGGTCTCTCATGCGCATCACACTGTTTTTGTGTGGCATATAATAGCTGTGATTTAGCACATTTCAGATGAGCGTTTCTGACAGTAGAAACATTACACCTGCTCTAAAAGCTGATAAACAGCCTTTGCTGTCTCTCCAGTGTCAGATTTGTGCTGATTAGTGCTACAACACAACCACCAAACACCCACTACCCACTAACCCTTGGAAAGATTCAAAGTACTTCTTATTTACATAGACGCAACACTAGGAGTAGTTTGAATTTCAAATGAATCTGTGTAAGTTTAACGTTTTCTTCATCCATTTGGAAGTGACACAATTACAAAGTGCTAAAGTATGTCTCAAGGTTTCTAAAAACCTGCCAGTCATCTCCCTGCAATAAATACACAATATGAGATTTAAAGCAATATTTCTGGGAAATTCAATAAGGCCTGTTGGAGTCCCAAAAACCAACAATGTCCTGCAGCTCCGCAGGAGAAGAAAGTCTAATCTGAATATATATTAAACATTTGAATAGCACGATTTAAAAGGAGCAAATGAAGAGTTCGGTTCCAAAACGCTATAAATTCATTCTGATGAATTTGAGTAAAACTGTGAAGAAAATGGGCTGATGAAAACCACTATTTTCTGTTTCAAATTTTCACATAGTATTTGTAGGTTATAATAACAATAAAAAAATTAAATCCAGGTTTTGATTTTCAAAGATTTATTATAAAAACAGTCTAACGTTACTTCTGCATATCGCTGTTGTCAACCTTGGGACGTCGCCTCCTTTTTTGACGGCGATCAGCTGTAAAATGGCTTGGTCCTGCTCGGTTTTCGTTGACTTTGAATAAAACAACTGAAAGTTTTTCAAAAGATCCCCTGGGGTCACTGTGTCAGCGTGACAGAAGTGATGCTGTCGTGTGAGAACAAGCAACAGCCGGCATTACCTCCTCCCGAGTGCCTCATCTTCATCTCACGTAAATGATTTGATTTCGATGTCACGAAAAAACATTACATAATAACAAGGCGGATATCGCATTTTACGTAAAATTAAACATTGAGTTTTCAAGACCGACCAGAAACAATACAGATTTTTGCAGTAACTCAATTTTTTTTAAATGGCGTTTATCGCGTTTTGGAACCAAACTCTTCAAATGTCGATCAAGTGTGGATGTGATAGATTACTAACAGTGTTAGTATTTTAGATGGAGGCGAACGATCAGAGAAATCTGAGTGACTTCATTCAATACATGTCTCAGTGGCCATAAATAAAAGTGTATATGAAAACTTGAAACACTTGGTATGCAATTGACCAACAACAGTTTCAAAACTAGGCTGCATACATAACCTCTTTCAAAAAAAAAAAAAAAAAAAAAAAAAAAACCACCATAAAATCTACAAAGAAAACAACTCATTTAATAGTAATACTATGGTATTCCTTGAAATACTATTTATGTACCACATTACTAATGGTAATACTAGGTACTTTAAAGTATACCATGGTACTCCCAAGAAAAAGATGCACTACCCTGAAACATGTTCAAGTACCACATACCAATGTACAGTATTCTTACCATGTACCATGCTAATACCATGCAGTACCATGTAAATGCCATTCAACATGAATTTCAGTATCATTGTATTACCATTTTTTTTTACCACCTTTACAGAAATGTGTTATAGTGATGATAACAGATCTGAAGTAATATAGTACTTGGAAATATAAAATACCATGGAGCTTTTTTACATTTTTCCAAAATACTATGGAGCGTTTTGTAAGTGCATCAATGAGCCATGTGATCGTCACAGTACTTTTGTAAGTAAAGATATTAGAAACAGAATTATCAATGAACACTTTGTTATTATTTGACCCCTATTACAGGGGCTGATGTGTGACCAATATGTTGAGAGTTATAATGAAATCATTGATCATTTGGCAGTGCTGTTAATGGAGGAATTAATAATCCCAAGCCCAGGCAGAATCTGTAGACTTTTTGAGTAAATTGATGATACTACACTCTAAAAATGCAAATGCTGGGTTGTGACTGCTGGATACGGAAGCTGATGGATTGAAAATTGGGTTAAAGGTGCTCTAAGTGATGTTGGGTGACGTGACTTCTGGTTGAAGTATTTTCAAACACAACGGAGGCTAGATAGACCCTCCCTCCTCCTCATCTGCACTGACCCCGCCCCCAAACCCCACCCCCAGGGCATTCTTGTCAGTTATTGGCTGGAACAGTTTGTTACGTTTCGTGGAGCGGGTTGCCGAAGTTTGTTTTTGTTGCCATTTGTGGAGCCTGGGTTGTCTGCATAGACCGCGTTTTTTTTTTACAGTGAGTTTAGGGGACAGGCAGCTAGCGGATAGTGAGGAGATGTTTGCTGTATGTGACAAAAAATGTTTGGTCCTAAAAAAACTTTGACATCACTTAGAGCACCTTTAAGTGATTTTAAATGTGTACAGTACAATGTATACCCACTTTTGGCCCTCTAGTGGTAAAAAAACAAAACAAAAAAACCTGCATGCATTTTGCAGAAGAACTTTGTTTCTGTTGCGCTTCGGCTCTATGTGACTGCAGATTAATATGATTATCTTACAGCTCATGAAATCAAATATTAATAGATATAACCCGCTAAGATGGAAAGGATCTGAAAATGACTAGATGAAGTTACTAGCTATACCCATTAATAGACATGCCGTACTATTAATTAAACAACCCTTCACAACAGATAATGCTTTGCCATGAAATCTTAGAGAGAGATACATATCGCAATTTATGTGCCACGATGAAAGCAGTTGCCAGCAAACGGCAAGTTCAAACTAGACAGAAATTTATGAGAAGACTTTGAGGAAGCTTAATAATTCCTGCCAATTTTTTACTTGTGGCAAGTAGCCTTGTAAGTAGCCGTGTAATAAGAGGCAGCTGGTTGTTATTGCTGATGCAAGACCTACAGTATGGAAGCTTGTTTCCACCACAGATTTAAAAAAAAGGTCACAATTCAGACGTTTTATCTCACAATTTTGACTTTTTTTCTCAGAATTGTTAGATATGAACTTGCAATTGCATGTTCTAAAGTCAAAATTGAGAGATATAAAACTCAGAATTGCAAGAAATAAAGTCATAATTGCGGAAAATAAAGTCATAATTGCGTGTAATAAAGTAGCCTAATGCAGTTGCGAGTTTATATCTCACAATTTTGAGAAAAGAAGTCACACTTTATATCAAGGAATTTGAATTTACAGTATAACTCGTCAATGTCCGAAATTCTGAGAGTAAAAGTCGCAATTATCTTTTAAAATGTTTTGTTTCTGTGCCGGAACAAGCTTCAATAAAGACCTGATCACCCTGTCAGGGTTTATTCTGCGGTTACATGGTCTGCCTTTTATTTAAGTTAACTTTAACTTAATCGAGCAGTAAAACAAGCATTTTGTCAAATTGACCTAACTTGGGTTGTTTTTAACCCAGCATTTTTATTTATGCTATTACTACTGGAGTAAATATATAATTAACCAAAATATTTAATAAACGAACACCCAATTCATGGGCGATTTTTATGAAAGAGAAATCTGCAGAAGTTTGGGCGGAGATCCGTAGGTGCAAATCAGGACCTGTGGATGTGCGATGCTTACCTGAGGCGTCCGCGGCTGTGGGAGTGCGTGAGGGGCGTGTGCCGGCGTACAGCGTGCGTGCCGTGCTCTTCACTGACGCGCTGGAGGGAGGGCGAGCGGGAGTGTGAGGAGAGTGAGCTGCCTGTGCTCTGCAGGCTGCCGTCGGCCGCCGCGTCTATCCCAGAGTGTGCCAAAGGGGGCAGGCTTCTCAGAGACGGCACGGGGGAGTGTGTGGGGCCGGGATCAGTCACGTTGTTCAGATTGTTGTCAGAGGCGGAGCGAGGCAGCGAGCGTGATGATGTCAGAGAGTCGCCTCCAGTCATGCGGCGGCGATTTGTGTAGGAAGGCGTTTCCCTGAAAGGCACTGGAAAACAAAAAAAGCAGGTGTCAACAAAATGGCACTTTGAACAAGAGTGGGCTGTACCTGACAAAATGTGAGGTACAATTAGCATAATTTGTAAATGAAGGGTACAGAAACCTCATCAGGCATTCAAAGAGGTAAACAAAAGATGTACTTAAATTGCAAAGCATCTCATCTATAATTTATAACCAAAACACAGTTTCCCCTGACCGCTAGAACAAGGGTCGTTTGCTTGGGATTTTTTTTTGGGTAAATAACTGAATATTACACAACAAACTGTCAAAACTATTGTTTTCTAATAACCAAGATATGAGGCTGTTTTTTTTTTTTTCCCCCAGTGTGGGAAGCCATTTATAAAGAGCATCAACACTAGATGGCAATATCTCACCTCTCTTAAATGCAGGTACAACTTTGTACCGTTGCTGTTTCAAAGCTATTATACAATTTAAAATGCACAGTGCCATGTATATCAGGGTCAAAAGAGTTCATTTGGCTCAATGACAGCCAAGTTTAATGATAGAATGAGAGAGAGCGAGAACGAGACAAGCAGGATAAAAGTGCACCATGCTGTCATCCTGACATATGGTTTGATGTCAGTCTCATAGCGGATTCTCTCTAATCTGTAATGTAAATTAAGTATTGATCAAACCACTGTACTGAACATCCACCTGTCACCTGACCAGATATGAACAGCTCTCTGCCAATCAGAGCAGGGCGTGAACAAGAACATGCAACTCAATACATCCGACAACAGTGGACAGTGTGGTGATGTATTATTAGTATACTGTATATACTGTATATGGTTGGATGGAGAGAACAATAGATTCTAACATTAATCTATTTACATACCCTGACTTCGTCATTCTCATATTTTGTTCAGAATATGAGTCTGATACTGCTCCATAGGGCCAGAGCCCGTCTAACGCAGGCTTGGCACTTCCTATTAGCCCCATTGTGTATCATCTTGGCTGCAGTTCCATTAGAATTCCACTGGAGGTGATTGCGAGCGAGTGCAGAATGAATGGGAGTCTATGGAGTTAAATGGCTAAATGTGTCTCTTTCTCCTTTTTGTCGTTGAATCAACATCGATTTTATTGTTGATACCGCAAGTTCAATATAGATTATAGGCCAAAAGTCAAATGAACTTACAGGTTAGGCCGTTGTTGGCCGGAACACGCTAGCATTCTGCTATTGTGTGACGTCATCACATTTTTGAACGGTTTTTAAGAACAGATAAGTAAACTTAAAAATGCAATTTTCTGCTGAGTGTATTATCTTTGCCCTCCCTTTTGAATGCAACTTTCAAATTACTTGACAAAAAATTACATCTTGAGAAAAGTGGATTTTTGGGGGTGGAATCCCATAGACTCCCATTCATTTTGCACTCGACCGCGAGCGCCCCCGCATGGACATAGACGTGTTACTGCAGCCAGTCCAGAAACTGGAAGAAACCAGCCAGTGCCAATTCTCTTCAATTAGACATTCTCTGATAGGGCTTTGATTATGAGGTGTGTCTTAATCGAACCAGGAAAAAAAAAACCTCTGCACTCAACAACCAATCAGAGCAATGGAGTAAGTGGCGTATATTGAGCGACTCATAGTTGTGAACAGAACTGAACTGTTCAACTGTCCAGTTGAGTACTTGCAAACTCGAAAAAACAACAACATTTTTGAACGAAATAAAAAATGTGAATGTATACGAACAAGTTTAGGATTTGATCTCGACAAAAAAGCCAACAAATCTGCTGCTGTCGGACCTTTCTCAACTTTACAACACAGTTGGAGCGCTTAAATACAAAATGATGAGTAGAATCATCTAATCATTTATTTAAAAAATACACCACTTATAAGGGGTACAGTGATTACCAGTGTGGGTATGGTGTGCGAGTAGTGCGCCATTGTCTGATGTAGCGATGGCTTTGACATGAGTTGCATCGCCGTGATGCCTATTTCGGCTGCTTCTTTTACTTGGTCTTCCATGAGTACGACCAAAGGAGAAACCACAATGGCAACAGGGTTTTCATCTTCTTAGCGACCATCGGAGCCAGCTGATGAATTAAACTTTTGCAGAATCGGAAGGACGGCAAACACATCTTGACGACTGACACATGCCTTTATTGCAGTTCTCTGTTCGTTCTTTAAAATTAATGCGCTATCAATTTCTTCTTAAACAGACACGATAGCGGAATCTACAGTATACATCTCAATTCTCCAGCTGCAGTCATCTTTGTTCAAACCAAGCGCTCTTTCATGACGTGATGATTACTTAACTGCAGATCATCTGTCCATCATCGTATAAAGCCCGCCCTGGCAATTTGATTGACCCGACTATTTTTTGACTGATCATAAATGGAGTCCAGACCGAACTTCCCGACCAAACAATGTTGTGGGCGGGGTTCGGGCTGGCATCCAGGCTACTATTTACAGTTAAATTAAAGAAAACCAAGAAGAGTTTTAAGTAAATAAAACTTACTGGTAAAAAAAAGAAGAAAAAAAGAAAAAAGAAAATATTGTTTCCCTGTCCAGCTTAATTATGTTCATTTTTATGTCATTTTATAATAATTAATAATGTCAAACTGACAGTACTAATAATTATCATACATATTACTATGTGTATAACTCCTGGGAAAGTTTAAAGACAGGCAACTTCATTTGGGCTGCTTGTTTGAGCAGTGTAAATAAATACTGCGCTCTGTGGCCACGCTGTCTGCTTGTTTAAATCCTCTACTCTTCTGCCCATCCATTCAGAGTGAAAAGGCCAACTGCCCAGCCCACTCAGGACACATTCGCTCACTCTTTCTCTTGGTATCTAATGGGAAGGAAATAAATGAAAGAAAAAAAAAATGAACATTCTGAGAGGCTACAGCATTAGTGACAAAATCCCATAAACGGTGTGTTTTAAGGCTGCTTCTTTGTGTTCTTTCAGCGTGTGTGAGCGTACATCCCATTCTTCATCGAGGTCAGGTCACACACAGTTGTGATGAGATATCGGAGCCTGCGGCTACAGTGCCATTGGCTCAAATCAAACTCCCAACACCTGCTGAGCCTCGGGGATTAACCCCTCTCCGTCGCCATGACAATGGTACTCCACACTGATGGGTATGATCCATCACAGTGGCCCTACAACTGGCTGCCTGCTATTCCCCGCCAGAACTAGCGTGTGGAATGAGCTAGCCTTGCCGTTGATGCTGGCAATTAGAGTGAGGACTCTCATTCACACGAATGCCGCGGACTCACAAATGCACACAGAAACACAAGGGACCACTCTCATTTTCATGTTCGCCGGCTGTGGCGCTCTGTTGTGTTTGTAGGGATTCATTAACACGAGGGATCGTTTGTGCTTGCTCAAATTTAAAGCAGCTAATGATGGTGGAGCTACGAGACACTTACCAACATCTGATACTTTGTGAGTCTTTATAATTTCGGCCAGGTCAAAGTTCCCAGCTATAATAGCCACCTGTAGAAAGAAATACAAATGGGTTATTTCCCTGCTGCACATCCATGGGCAAACAAAAATCCCCAGTTACTGTTTTAGGTAACAATTTACTTGAAGGAGAGTGCATAAGACTAATCATGACATGACATATGTTATTAATATTGAGGAAGTAACTTAATTTTATGTCAAGTTGTCACGACAATGACACTGACAGGTTATGATGTTATGGTTTATGCCAATGTTAAAGATGTTAAAGTTTCAACAACGATTTGGAGTAGAAATTAAAACATTACAGAGTTGATAGAAAAAAAAAACTTTCACTTTAGTTTATATAAAAGAAATAGCATGAATTTGTACTTGGTTGTTAATTTTAACCTTTAATGTTATAGTAATGTACCAAATGACAGGGTTCCTTAACTTACAGAATTAGTTTGAGAGACTCTTTTCCTTTAAGAAAATTTAACTCATAGGCATTGTGTGCCATGCATAGTGTAAGTATATATTTTCTGTCTAATATGATACATGAATGATCTACAAGTCTCTCTCTCTCTCTCATAAATATGAGGGCTAATTAACTTTTCCTCACTAAAAGCTGAATCAAAGCAGCTGTCTAATGGTTTCCATGTTGTTTATGCAGCCGCACCAAGTCGGGTTCCCCCTCCCCATTTACTAACAAATTAACTTTGATCTGAGCAGAAAATCTGTGTCAACTCCAATTGTACTGTGAGTTCAAGCAGCGAGCATCATGGAAGATGCAAGACAAACACTAATATAATGTTGTTTAAATTAAGCAATTATTGTACTTGTTGGCTCAAAAGGGCACAAGTGAAGCGTTTGATATGTGATGTTAACATGCTGCTTTACACTGACCCGACAAATGTCAACAGGGTTAATACACTATTCCAGTAAATCCTATATAGGGTACAACAGGGCTAAAGGCAACCCTTAAAAAATACAATTGCTTTTCTCTACTCCCATAGTGTCTGATTGCAGAAAAAAATATGTATGTTTTGAACATTGATGTTGAAAATAAATTATAAAAGTGGTTCATTTTGTTTAAAAATCTTATACATGCATTAGCAAGGTGGGTCTCACACAGGGGGTAAAAGGCTCACCATGGGGCAAAAGGCACAAAGTATTGATACAAATACTTCCGCTAAAATAATGTTTTTGTTTTAAATTTTATTTTTATTTTTTTTTGTATTATGTATTTGTGAGGTAATGTAAGTACAGATGGTGGAAACAAATTTCCTGAAAAGAACAATAAAAGTAATCAATCAATCAATCAATCAAATTATGTCTAGTTAATACTTGTTCAAAACAATTACTTTAGTTCAGCAAAGTTTGTACTATTTTTTTGTGATAAATAAAGGAACTCATTTTTTGTTCACTAAATATATTTATATTTGTCATTATAAATATGTTATACATATACAAATATGTTAATAAACCAATGTATTTAACAAATACAGAAAAAAAGATATTTTAAAAAGTAAAACTGAAAGCACTGAATGAGAACCCATAATATTTTGATATATATTTAGTGTTAACAATAAATTATATTTTATCATTTGATATCATTAATATCATATTTTTTTTTAAATATGGTGTTTCATTATAAATATGGTGATTATCTCTAATGTGCACACTCAACTTTACATATCATATTTACCATGTGAATCTAACCATGTCATGTCAGCAAGTGGAAAAGTCAGCCAGCTATTTATTATCATGTGATATATATTATCACTAACAGCAGCGGTGCCTTTTATCCAAAATACCATACTTTTATATATTCTTCCGTTATTGAAAAATACTGTTTTAATTACTTTGAACAAAACTGAAAATCATTAAGAAGACCTTTGTCTCAAAATATAATCAATAATTTTAGTGATTCTCATTCTCTCAGAAAAAAAGGTACAAAAGCTGTCACTGGGGCTGTATCTTTTCAAAAGGTAAACTTTTGTCCATTTTAGGTGCTAATATAGACATTTTATGTGCTAATATGTACATTTCAGGTGCTAATATGTACATTTTAGGTGCTAATATGTACATTTTTGGTGTTAATATGTACATTTTAAGTGCTAATAAGTACATTTTAGGTGTTACTATGTACATTGTAGGTGTTAATATGTACATTTTAGGTGCTAATAAGTACATTTTAGGTGTTAATATGTACATTTTAGGTGCTAATATGTGCATTTTAGGTGCTAATATGTACATTTTTAGTGTTAATATATACATTTCAGGAACTAATATGTACATTTTAGGTGCTAATATGTACATTTTTAGTGTTAATATGTACATTTCAGGAGCTAATATGTCTATTTTAGGTCCTAATATGTATATTTTAGGTGCTAATATGTACATTTTAGGTACTAATATGTACATTTTAGGTGCCACTAAGGTACCAATATGCAGCCTTTGGGTACAAAAGTGTACCTTTTGAAAAGGTACAGCCCCAGTGACAACTTTTGTACCTTTTTTTCTGAGAGTGTACTTATATATACAAAGGCACCTTTTACCCCGGTGCACCTTTAGCCCTGTTGTATCCATTCTTTCAAAATGGCTAAAGATTTTTTCTTTTTCAAACTTGTGAACAGTTTGTGTACAGTATAACAGTACTGTAGAGACTTTGTACACTAGCATGATGGCAATAGCATGGTAAACCATACAAAAAAGTATTATGATTTCTTATAAAATATCATGGATTCTTTGACATTCTTTGAAATATCTTGGAATAATAAACTGCACTACCACTGTATATCCCAAATGTATACTGTATGTTTATGCACCATCACTTTACGATTGATTAAAATTATGTTTACATTTATAATCAATATTTATCCGTTCATTATCTTAAATCAAAATGTTCCCTGAGGTAGTTGCAAAGCATTCAATGCTAACTTAAATTTTGGCCAAATCAAGGTCATTTAAATGATTGTTAACATCTCTGACATCAGATGCCCACAAATGTTGTCTAAGTAAATAGCTAAAGTCTTCATGGCATCAGAGGCTCTGTGTGAACTGCTCTTGGCCACAAGTTAAATATAGTTTGGCTCTGTGGGCTGTGAACAACAGCATCAGTTTAAATAAGATCCAGCTCCATTGACTCTTCCACGGTGTGTTGACCTCCAGGAACCCAGGGGTCTTGCGCTCTTACCTGGAAGGCAGTTTGGCTGTTGTAGTTCTTAATCTCCTTATTCGCCCCTCTGAACAGCAGCACTCTTGTGCAGCTATCCTGGAGAGAGACAAACAGAGAGATCACAACAACACATCATGATAATTTGTCGGTAGTAAAATGTGCACATGGTGTGTCCATGAAAAATTGCCCTAGAAAGTGTTGGAACGGAATGTGTTTGTGTGCATGTGTTGCTTTGACAACAACAGAAATGACAAAACCGATGTTCCACTGGGATCAATTAGCTCACCAGCTCATATGTATCAGAGTAAAAAAAAGAGAGAGAGAGAGAGAGAGAGAGAGAGAGAGAGAGAGAGAGAGAGAGAGAGAGAGAGAGAGAGAGAGAGAGAGAGAGAGAGAGAGAGACGAGCACAGAGCTGCTCTAATGGCAGTGTTTCTCAATGGGCATCTGAGAGTGTTTAGAAGGTCAGCATAGCATCTGGCTATCATCTCTCTCTCTCTCTCTCTCTCTCTCTCTCTCTCTCTCTCTCTCTCTCTCTCTAGATAGTTTTGACAGTTCACACACACATTTAGGAGCTGTATCACACAGACATGACTCAGCTGGGACTAGTGGCCTAGTTTCCTAACAGTGGTGAATAAACATCAGTGTCTCTTGGCCCACTAACACATCTTCAGTGGAACCTGTGTGCTGGCATTTAATTACACACATGGTGCATTTCTTGTGCGTCTCTCTCACATCTTAAAGCTACACTGTGTGATTTTTACCCCCATCTAGCGATGAAAATGTATATGACCATCAAGGGAATAGTTTCTGTTCCTCTCTCCTACGGTGGCCAATGTAGTCCAAGATTAACATGGCTTCCAGTTCGACCTCGTCCATGAGTGTTAACTTAAACGTAAACGCGAAAGGCGAAGCTTGAATTAACGGGTATGTCCCTCTTTGGCTACTGTACTTTCAAGATGGAGGGGCAACATGGCGACCGACATTAGAACCTCTTACCCGTATGTATTTCCAATGGCATATTATACACACATGTGAATACTTTATCACTTGAACGAAGTAAATATACATTAATGAGCACATATATTTTTGAAAGAACTAAGTGTTTTTAGCATTTAGCATTTCCGGTAAAGACAGACATTTTAACATAAGTTTAAATAGAAAATAGTTTTTTTTTTTTTGAAATTGTAATAACACAATATCACTGTTTTTTTCTGTATTTTTGGTCAAATAAAGGCAGTGGTGAGTATAACCACTGTTCAAAAACATTAAACAATCTTACCGGCTCAAAACTTTTGAACAGTAGTGTATATATAGCATGTTTTATATTTACAGTATTATCCTCAATTTAGAGTGAGACATTGCAACAACATCTCTTCTCTGACGACGTGTTAACTGGCATGATGGCGGGGTAATCTGTCACTCACATGAGATCACAGCAATAGCCAGCCCATTCTCACCCCCAAGGCGTCACCTAACTGACGCCTTGGGAAGCATTTGGACATGCTTCAATATCTGACGCTTTAGGCGCCCTTTAGCGTCAGTTAGATGACGCCCTAGGATCGCGTGCACCCTACCCCCACCCCACACCTAAACCTAACCGCGTCCTAACTGACGCTTTCCTTTAGCGTCAGTTAGATGACGCCGTAGGATCGCGTCATATAAGTGACGCTAAAGGGCGCCTAAAACGTCAAATATTGAAGCATGGTCAAAGGTGACGCCTTGGGGTGAGAATGCGTTGCAATAGCAAACCACAATTCAATCATTCAATCCAGTGGTCTCAACATACAGTATTTCAGTCCCAGCATCAAATGAGTGAAGAAACAAACTGCATGCAAGGACAAGTTAATTATTTTGCAATGTGGGATACATAATCTGGTTCCGTGCATTATATACAAAACATACTGCAAACATAACAGTATGTTAGTAGTATGATGTTATGCTATTTGGAACACAGCCTGTCATACAGGAGACAGAGTGGAGCGCTGCATGTGTTTAATGCTACAGCTCTGTGCAAAAATCAATATGTAATTTCGACTGCAGAGTGAATTAACAGAACGATGATTGAGCTTCCACACCACAGAGATGTTTTTCCCTCTTTCTTTCTGTCTTTTGCTCTCTATCTCTGATACGCTCATCTGCACTATTGATCCATTTAAAGGACACAAACTTTCAGAACTGAAAAATAATACGTTATTTACACTAATGCGAGACAATAAATCAAAAGCCATGAGCTACAGCAGTCTGGAGAAATAGCAGTATGAATGAACTCGACTATGGTCGTCTGTTTTGCTGGACAACAGAGCAACATGTGACCTCTAGTGGCGAAACTTCACAAGAACACTATAATGAGACTATAATGGCCATCGCTATTAGACTAAACTCAGGTACATCTGAAAGTAGTTTCCACAATAATACACCAGCATACTGTTCATTAAAGTGATAAACCATTCAAATGAATGGTAAAAAAAAAAAAAAACATAATTCAGACAAAATGTAATAAGTTAATAGCAGTAATAAGTATTATAAGTCTGATAGTCACATAGCAACACCTTGGCAACCACTCACAACCTAGCATCATATTTTGTATTTGATCAAATATTAAAATATACATTTTCCAATTTCCAATCCTTTTGAATTATATGTTTTAACACATACAAACTTATAAACTTAATGTAATGTATATTTGTCAGTCATACACAAATAAAATGAGTAAGAAACATACGATTTCTGTACTAAATAACTGAATGTGGTTTAAATGCAATAATAAGGTTTATATATTTATCATATCATTTAAGCATGATGATAAACTAAATATTGCTTGTTCCACAGCTAGCCATATTTTAAATATTTTCACAATTGTAACTGAATAAATGTTAATTATTAATTAAATAAGACCAAATTTTATCATTTGATTCAAATAATTAATGATACACTATGTTATAATTTTTTTTAGACATTTATGATTGACTGACAACTGCATCACATTAAGGTTATTAGTTTGCTTAAACAAATACATTTTTGATTTAGGCCTAAAGATTACCATTACTATCCTACTAGATTTTACCTACTATAGATTGACTATCCTAAAGAAACTATTATAACCAAACTTTAACCCTATACTTATGCAGGTTTTTTTTTTTTTACATGATTAATGCAACATTTGATGAGGAAACCATGACGCAGGTTATAAGTTCTTCAGTTTTTATATTCTGCACAAAGACATTTGGTCCCCACAAAGAGAGCAAACCTGACTTCCCACACACAGACATCTTACTGTGGCTATGAATTTACCCTTCTTTTCCACGTCAAGTGGTCATCTTCTTTCTCTTTCACCTCCACTTGCTCTCCTCATCGTTTTGGCACTATTTCACACTCTCTCTGTCTCTTCCATCATCGCCCTTGTAGATTTTTCCTCATTTATCTAGTAATGCCTCTCTCCTCAGGTTGATACATCCTCTCTCAGAGTCTCTTTTAGGGAATCGATACACTCTAACATCTCCACTAAACCTGAGCTTAACATCCACAGTGTTAAGTCAAACTAGGGAGAGATCAACGGAACCAGATGCTGAAGGACTACAAGGAACGTTTAAAAAAGGACGCATGGCAACGTCATCATCAGTTTCTGGGATAGAGCATGTATTGTACAAACAAATACTGTGGAAGAACAAGACTGTTAAAGAAAATGTAGAGGAGCGATTGGCGGTAAGACTGTGCAGGTCTGAGATGTCTACAGAGTGTATAAGATGCTGAACTTTTGAGGAATGTGACGAACATTTTACCGGAGATCACTCCTGCTGTTAAAATTAGCTGTAGTGGATAGTTGGTTTGGTTTGTCACTTCCGTGTTAAATATTAGTTGATTGAATTTGTGATTTTGATGTTTAAGTGCAAACACGAGTGAAAGAAAGCTGAGTGGGAATGGTTAATTAAAATGATTTGTATTCAGGTTAACGAGCATGGTGAAATGATAACAGATAAATCAGTTGATAGTTGTTTGTAGACTCTTTTCTACGACTTGTGAACTTGAAAGAAATGACTTGCGATAAGGATTATGTGGTCTAATATCACTAAATTTCCCAACCCGGCATCGATGCCGGTATCAATCCCGGGTCGTGTTTGCGTTCAAACAGAAGGCGTTCTGGCAATTTCCCGGGATCAACGCGCCGTGTGAAAGGGGCTCTATAAAGGTGGAAGATCGGAAATCTTTAGCCTGGATCGTGGAAAAACGCAAAATATCTTGTCAGCTCAGGATAGATCTGTGACTGAAGTTGAAATATGAAATATTTCAAATATTGAAATATTATATTCTGATATTGGGAAATCAGTTGAGCAACTTAAAGTAGAGAAGAACTGCAAAAATATGTTTCAATAAACTCAAAAGGGAAGCTGAAAGAGTCATGGAAGCAAATGACAATATGGAGGCTGGATTCATTGCAGACTGGGAGGAGGAGCTGGACACAGAAGAGGAATGTGTGTTAACTGGACAGCAAATAGCTGACCTAGAAAAAACTACAAATGAGTGTGAGTTGAAACTACAAGAGGTCAAAGATCTCATTCAGAAGGCTCTTTGGTCTAACTTTGGAGATGCTGAATTGTCCATAGCACTTAAGGCAGCAGATGTTGAGTGGGACCACATTAAGTGCTAAGTGCCCAGTGGGAATCAAGAGGGCTATGTCTTTATGCTTAACCTCCTACAGGGATCGGTAAAAACTGCAAAGGAGGTGCATAGTCAGTGGAAACGATGGATCCCACCAGAAGATCAGGAGAACATCCAGGAACATCTCAAGATGCTTGAACTTTCCATACCCAAGTTGGTTTCCAGAAAGGCTGACTTTATAGAGGGAAGGATAAAGGAAGAGGCTGAGAGCTCATCACGAATAGCAGTGACATCAAGCTATCCTGTTGCAACCACCAAATTGAAACAAAAAGCTCTTCAAAAATTCACTGGGAATAAACATGATTTTTATAGGTGGAGAAAAGACTGGAAAGCACTCGATGGGAAAGGGTGAACCGACTGGTTCCAGGGAGGTGAAAAAAGTTCAGGGACATTCACCTAATTTCATACAACACTGTAGATGCACCGCTTGAACTAATTCCACTATTTTCCCATGATTGATCAACTTTAACAGCTGGCATTTTTTGTAACTCCTCAACTATCTCAATAGCTATGTTTGATTACCGCAGCGATTCTCTAGAACATAGAAGATGGAGAAAGCACCTCAAGACTTGAATGACCTTGGAGAAACAAGTGCTATCAAAAATCCATTGGTAACAAATTCGATCGAAAGTAAACTTCCCGAGTCACTTAAGAAAGAATGACTTGTTTATACTGCGGACAAAACAAATGCTGTAGCACCTGAAAATCTGTTTGTCAGCCTCTTGGCATTTCTCAAAAGGCAAGAAAGCATCTATGAGCTATGAACTTGAGAGCAATTGAGGGATGAAGAGCCAAGTAGGAGAGAAACCAGGATTGAGCAGACCAAGGCTACAAAGGCAATGACCACACGGGATGTGTCGTCTGTGGTGACGGAAAGCACAAGTGGAAACTCTACTTGGACTTATCTTGCTTTTGAATTAGGCTTATTCCATATATAACTATAGAACATACATACAATAAACTATAAAAAAGGACTTGACAAAACACAGCTTTTAGATTTTTAAGGCATTTTAGTCTCTTTTTTAATCATACTGTACAGCAAATTTGTGCACAAATTTGCCAAGAAATATGAAAGGAGACTTCCAACTTACTAAATAAACTAAACAAAAATGATATGGTGATATTACAGAATGTCTATAAAAGAACCTTTAAGCAGCATTTGTCCAGATGCCCACGTGGTTAATGACCGACAGCTAACATTTAAGGACATTTTCCAGCAAATGAATCCTTGAAGTATGGTACATACACAACCCCCCAAAGTCCTTTGCTATATTTATTTCATGTCACTTTTCCTTGCTGTCTCAGCAGCTCTGTTTTCTGTTGAAGTGTGTCTGTCACACGGCTCTAACACATCTGTGCTGTCAGAGATGTGAGATGCCTGGTGTGGTGCATGCAAGGTTTTGTTTGTGACACTTGAGATAAAAATTTACCCATCCAAAAAAAAATTACACAATATCATTAGACATCAACAGTAGAACTATGATCTTTATTTAATACTGTGCTATTTTTGTTTCAGAAGTTTAGAGGTCATTGTGTGGTGTCCTCTTTTCTTCATGTTTGTGTTGTTTTGATGTTATTGATCTGTTTGTAACTGACTTCTTCCAGACTGGATGCTACATTAGTGCAGGTCAGCTGTAGTTTAATCTCATTATAATGAGCTGAATGAAGATAAACAGAAACCACTGCTGTAAGATTAGTAAATCACACACACAAACACACACATGCACGGTCTCGCATACACACACACACACTTGGTTTTCTATCTTTGTGGGGACTCTACACAGACGTAATTGTTTTTATACTGTACAAACTGTATTTTCTGTCCCCTTGCACTCACCCTACCTCTAAATCTACCCATCACAGAACACCTTTTTACATTTTCAAAAAAACTCTGTATGATTTATATGCTTGTTTCCTCAGGAGAACTTCAATTTAGGTCCCCACGGTGGCATGAGTCCCCTCTCCGGGATAGAAAAACACACACAAACATTTACATTCACATCTGCAAAACCACACTCACACACACACAAAAATATGATTTAGATTTGTCACTGTAACTATAGCAGCAAATCAGCATATTAAAATGATTTCAGAAGGATCACATGACACTGAAGACCGAAGACACTGAAGAGTAATGATGCTAAAAATTCAGCTTTACCATCACAAGGATAAATTACATTTTAAAGGAACACGTCACTGTTTTTGAAATAGGGGTTATTCAACGGCTCCCCTACATTTAGATAGATGGGCAAATGTATTTTAATCTCAGTACATGCATTGTCTTAGCTTAGCATGATGAATGGAATCCTTTGTTGCAAGATACTGAAGATAATATTTCTTTTAGAAAAAAAAAAACTAATTATTACTTAGTTAACTAATAACTAATAATAATTATAGAAAAAAAAAAAACAACAACAACTAATTATTACTTCCTGTGGCCTGCGTGGGACTACAGTATATTGGGGTGAAGCACAGGTGAAGCACTGCTACTTGGGCGCAGAGATATCAATGTCTGCCTAGGAAATCACCTAGTCTTAATCTGCATTGCTATTTGTACTCGTTGTGAATATACAGGCCACAAGAAGTAATTAGTTGATGCTTTTTTTTATCACTTTTACTCACGAAACGCTATCCAGCAACAAATGATTCCATTCATTATGCTAAGCTAAGCTAGCGGCGTGGCGCTGCCAAACTAACACAATACATGCACTGAGACAAAAATGTGTTTGGCCACCTATTAAATGTAGGGGAGACATTGAATAACCCCTATTTAAATAATAATAATAAAAAAAAAAAAAAATATATATATATATATATATATATATATATATATATATAAATGAATAAAAAACAGTGGTGTGTTCCTATAAGAAATATTCAAATAGAAAACATTTTCAGTTGTAATCATATTTTACAATATTTTTTAATCATATATTACTGTTTTTACTGTATTTTTTGATTAAATAAATGCAGCCTGGGTGAGCATAACCAATGTTCAAAACATGTTTAAACATGTTAAAACATGTTTAAAACATCTTATCAACCCCAAAATTTTAAAATGTAGTGTATATATATATATATATATATATATATATATATATATATATATATATATAGAATGTGTATATATTTATTTATTTATATATATATATATATATAGGATGTTTTATACTTATAGCATTGCATATCAATTTAGAGAGAAAATTAAAGTTCAGCCTACCAGTATGTATAACTAATATATATCTGCTAGAGAGAGAGAGAGAGAGGTGAAAAGATAAAGAACACAGCACATGTGAGTTCTGGTGTTTCAGTCGTTCCTAAAGGACGCTCTTTGTGTTTGTGTGGGTGCATGTGTGTTTTGGGAGCGTCCATTAATACTTAATAAGAGCTGAATTAAAATGCATGAGCCCAGCACACATGCACACACACACACAAACAATCTGTGACCTTGCTGTTATATGCTCATAAACTCTGACTGACATAAATGATAACACATTATGCATTATAAAACCTGCTAAAGCCACATATGTGTACAAATGTCTGCATGCTCATGTTTTACCTGGTTGAAAAGGGTGCAGATATTTCAGGCAGAATGATTTAGTGTGTCCTTGTGGGTACAGAAATCTGAGCTTGAAGAATGTGTGTGTGTGTGTATGTGTGTGATGACTGGTTGCTAAGGGAATGCGTACAACGTACTGTATGATTGAATGAGTTACCTGGTTATAGAGAGCACACACGTGCAGGGCAGTGTTTCCAGAAGCGTTCTGAGCGCTCATGTCCGCTCCATAAAACAGCAGATGTTCAAGGTGCTGCACATGTCCGTGACGGCAAGCCTGGCAAAACATACACACAAAAAAAACTTTTTATTGAGTGCTCGTTTCTGTTTTGTTTCAATTTGTAGCCTGCATACAGAACTAAAATCATATAAAACGAATAGCTGCTGCCTCTCTCTTTCAAGCGCACACACACACTCTCACATCCTGATGTTCTCGGTTTATGAAATGAGAAAGAGCAGAACTGTTTCCCTTTGTTTGGTGCTATCAATGTCACTTTTCTTTCCACCATAATTCAAAACGTGTCCTCTCTGCATACTAATGGAGTGTGGGATGTAGAAAAACTGCTTAAAAGCTGTCTGCCTGAGAAAGAGCGGAAAAGAGAGATAGAGCAGGGCGGGATTAGTGACTGGACATGCACGAGACACCCAGGGGCCCCCAGCTGTGAGATCCAGTACCGGCACAGGGGCCAATTAACATTCACTGCTGCTCATCCTTGGCCACGCAACTGGAGTAGGGTCTTTCGCCTGCGGTTTGAAAACATTTATACGGCACTTTATCGTTACCTTCTGGACATGGTGTCCAGATGCCCATATGGCTATCCATTGCTGCTAAGCAAGAAATCAAGGTTGCTGTACATTCCAAAATCATAATAATAATAAAAATCGAATTTTGATTTACGTTTAAGACAGTTTTAAGTTCTAAAGAAATGAAAATTAATGCCGTACTCACATAAAGAACAAACCCATTCTCAAAATATATTGTATCATGTATTTGTATTAGGCTATATGTAATCAACTAAAACCGTACTCCTAAAAATTTACATAATGACATAATGTAACATGTAATATTGTTAAGTAAATGTTAAAATCTAACACAACTGGATGTAATGTGACTGATCAAATGACATGTCAACTCATTGACTAGCTGTTCAAGAAACAAAAAGTAACACAGCCTGCTATGGGGATTACAGGAGTAACTGCATTTCTACTTCTAGAGAGTGAATGTGGATTCTCATCCACTCGTCCCATCATGCTTCTCATCCATGTAGCAGTTGATTTTATCCGAGTGTTCATGCCACTTTGTTGCAGCAAGCGCGCAGTGTTGTAACCGATTGATGGAAAAGTATTCTAAAAATGAATTCTAAAATTGAAATAATTCGGTTTAAAAAGAGTAAATTGCACTCGGCACTTGACTATATGTCATTAGTTGTTGCACTTCCCCTTTTTACTTGAATTTGCACACTCTCTTCTCCCAAGCGACTTACCCTGCCAGACTGATCTCTTGTGTAGCGCGCAATAATGGCTATAAAATCAGGAGATTCAAATTTCAATCTTTTAAGAATTTTTAATGCCCTGTGGTAACCCTGGAAATATGTTGCTGGACAGACAGAAACCAAGTGATTAAAAAAAAAAGGTCCCATCGCACATGAAAGAGACAATTTAGCACAGTTTTTATTTTTACTCAATTCTATTTTAGGCTATTATTAATAATATCAATATGCTATAGAACACAAGTAACTGTATATTGAACTATTACACGTGACCTCATATTACACTTAAATTTCATTCAATTTATACTGTACTGTAGTTGTAGTATAAATGTTTTATAGCTGTAACTTAAATGTTTAATGGATCCATTAAGGATGATCTTATAATCAGGGGTCCACTCTGTGATATTAATATTGCCTACTAGAGAGAGCCACAGTATAAGGAATATTTTAAGGCCAATCCTTTTCTATCTGTTTTCATTCATTTAAATGGAAATAAATGCATTTATTTTCTTTGGTTTAAATGCAAATTATCTTCACATTCATTTGAAATTGTCCTGTGACAAATCCTATGACGTGATCCAACAGAAAAAGCTAAAGGACACAATAGAAAAGGCTAAAATGATGGCATTGAAGACAGAAAAGGCCATTTCCACAATTAAAAACAATGTGCACATTTCATGCCCATTAAATTATATTGCATTAGGGACATTTCCACAATTAACCAAGAAAAATAAACCAAATCTATTCTAGACAAGCGCGAGTTTTCACAATTCCTTATGACAATGAAAAATTTGCTAACTAGTGAGATCCTGAGTAATTGGAGACAGAACATTTTTCGTACTCCACTCAGATCATAAACAATTGAAATCGGTTGAGAATCATAAATCTTATTGTGCTTTTTTTTTTGTCCAGAAAAGCTGCAGCTCCCCATTTACTTGTATTTGATGTGGCAGACTCGTTGACGTATCGCAGCAACGGTCCAAAGTGGCCAATGAGTCCTCTATGTATTTTATATGTCTATGGTGTAGCCTACAAGGTTTTTGAACAGAGCTAATGTTAGCTTTAGCTCCACAGTATGTTTGTATAGACGGTTAACTACAGAATAATTGAACATGCACAATGGCAGACAGAAAGAGACAGGAATGAATGTGTCTGGATTCACATTTATCCATTCATTCATATATTCTGATGTAGAATATACACGTCCATTTAAACACACACACACACACACACACACACACACACACACACACACACACACACACACACACACACACTCAAACACAGATAGATTTGACTAAAATATAAACTATAGAGTTGTGTGAAGAGCAGCTTCATCGAGACACACACTCACTTGGCATTTGCATGGGTTGCCATAGGTTGTCTTTGAAAATGACAATTGTAGGTCAGACAGATGGATGAGAACATTAAAAAGAAGGGAGAGTGGTGGAAAAATAAATATTACCATAAGAAAAGTGCCCACCTCCCCATACCCACAAATCAGGCCTCTCAACTATTGCTCTCTTTCTGCACACTTAAGGCAAGACTCCCGAGGGCAGTGTGTGTTTGCAGCTTGAAGTGTAGCTAGCATAGTTTAACAACATGTCCGTCACATTTTTAGGCCTGATCTAATTTGGGGAATGAGCCTCGGGTTAAACACTGTAAACACACAGCGGCAGCAATGGTACAGCTGAGTGTGTGTATATATATATATATATATATATATATATATATATATATATATATATATATATATATGACCCAGCAGCTCTGTCCACCCTCAGGGCATCTATGCCTCCATTCACCCGTTTCCAGACATGATGCTCTCAGCTGCAGCTGTAAAATGATTGTTTTTCATAAACAGAAAAGAGACCGCAAGCTCTCATCTTTCCTCTCTAAACAGGGCCAAAAGAAATTTTAGATTTGCATATCCTGAAAGAAATATAATTGTTTACAACATAGCAAAACAACATGTTTGTTGTAAAATAATTTGTTTTAAAAGGAAAAGAAAAGCCAGAGAAATGGAAGACGTGGGACAAGGCAGAAAGCGGACACTCATTGAACTGGCGGTTCAATTTGGAAGCTTTATTGCTAAATGCATTAATACGGGCCTACTGATGTTGATAAAATACTACTACTAATACTAATAATTTATAGATTGGGGCTGTATAACTTTTTTTTTGTACTAACATCATTAATGATAATAATATACATACCATTATTGTAGAATAGATATTACTCTTATAATAACTATTATCAGCACTAAAACCAATATATGTATTTATATGCATGAAATTAGTATAAGTAAAGTGGTATAGTTCTAATAAAGCCGCTAACTAACCGGTGAGCAATTAAAGGGTTAGTTCACCCAAAAATGAAAATTCTGTCAGTATTTACTCGCCCTCAAGTTGTTCCAAACCTCTATGAGTTTATTTGTTCTGCTGAAAACAAAGGAATATATTTGGAAGAATGTTGTAATCAAACAGATCTCAGTCCCCATTGACTACCATAGTAGGAAAAAATACTATACAGTACTATGGTAGTCAATGAGGATTGAGATCTGTTTGATTAAAACATTCTTCCAAATATCTTCCTTTGTGTTCAGCAGAACAAATAAACACATAGAGGTTTGGAACAACATGAGGGTGAGTAAATACTGACAGAATTTTCATTTTTGGGTGAACTAACCCTTTAAGTCTTATTTACTTGCCAAAGTAAATTTTCATTCACGTTTGGCACTTGGCAAGTATTCATTTTAGATCCTGTTTGGAGGTTAAACAAGGATGGATATATGGCCCTTGCTGATATTCTCTCTCTCACCCTTTTCAAGCTTCGGAAAAGGTCAGATGTCATGAATGCAAATGTCATGCACCAGGGGCTGCTAGCTGAGAGAAATAGTTTAGAAGTGAGTGTGTGCGCCTGGCCAGCCTCCAGTACATGAATAGGGATGGAGAAAAAGCCTCTGGAACACAATCTCCTACTGTATAACCCTGCAGTAATTCACAGGGTCAGCTGGGGTAGGGTGACCTGTGTGTGTGCTCTATTTATTGTATTTTTTTTCCTCTTGAAGTCCATTTGAAATGTCCGTCAACATGATTTGTCCAAAAACAGCTGTAATTTAGCTTTTCATTTTCCATCTTTTCTCTGACCCTGAGAAGATTCAGAATGCTTTTAAGACTTTGTATGTAAATAGTTCTGTCTGGCCACATTCAAACAGCAGCAGAATAGGTGGGTTTTAGATACGGCTACTATTCGCTCTCGACCCAGATGTAAACGCTGTTGTCGGTTAATTTATTTGATGGGTGAACTTGCGGCTAGATTGGACATTTAGCTTTATGGATGTAGGCATCTTTGATATTACTTTTGTCACTGTCACTTGACTCCCATTGCATGGTCATACAGACACTATTCAAACCGATACTCTAAGTTGCTGTTTGGACAGGGCATTTCGAGACTCACACCTGTAAAATATGGCTGTCAGTTTAAAAAGTGTACAGCGTGAGAACGTAGCCTCTGTTATTCATCAATACAAACAAGCAGATGAATACTGAACATGTATTTACACGATTGGTCAAAAGTTTGGGCTTGTATATATATATACAGTATATATAAAATAAATTCAGTAAATATGATAATATTGTGAGATATTATTACAATTTCTATTTTAATATCCTAATTTTCTGCCTGCCTTTCCCAGTTAGACTGATTTGGTCCTCAAGAAAGTTTAAAACAGTTTAATATTTGAGCAGTTTAATGTTACTTTTTCAGTATGAACAAAGTTCAAAAGAGCAGCATTTATTTAAAATAGAAATATTTTGTCACAGTACATTAAATTATCTTTACTGTCTCTTTCGGTCAATTTAATGCATTCTTTTTGAATAAGTTTTAAATTCTTTCCAAATAAATAAATCATCATGTCCCCAAACATTTGAACAATGTGGATGATGAATGTGTTTGTGATGTCATTTCCATGACAATTTCCGAATGACACATTGTTGCAGCTTAGACATTAACTTTGAAAGGAGTTTTGAATTATAAACGGTACAAGAAGCGTGTTACCTGGTGAATCTCCTGCCAGCCGTTCTCATCCATGCAGCCCACCTGAGCGTGATCATGCAGCAGGAGCTCGCAGCAGTACGGGTCGCCCCCCACCATAGAGCTGTGATACAGAGGAGTCAGGCCACGACTGTCCTTGTAATCCGGAGAGGCTCCCAAGTCCAGCAGCGTCTGCACACACAAATGATGCTCATTTCTCTCATTTATGACTGACTTTCATTTCCCTGCCTTATTTCTCCAAAATCATGTCCTTAAAAAACAAGTCAGCAAACCGATATTGGCGAACATATTCAGACAAAATTGACAGACAGAACTGCTTCAAAGTTTTGTCCCTGTCTAGCAACAGCCCTCCACAGTCAAATTTCTTTTTACTTTTCACAGCACCTCAGGTGGTCTCTGAGACAATTTCAGTGATATCTGTCAAGTATTTGGACCATTTTCTGCATTCTATTCCATAAAAAAAATAAAAAAATAAATAAAATTCACATACAGCATATCTTTAAAGGTGCCATCTGGAACTAAAAATCAAAAAATATTCCATATTCCATAACAGATGGGGGCAGTATACCTCCAGAAAATGTGTTGTGCCGCGGCCGCGCGCACTCACGTCTTCAAACAACACAAGCGAGCTCCGTTTTGCTCTCTTTCTCCGCATATTATTCAAATCAATTGACACGATAGTAAAAGGTCGGAAGACCGCAGTTTCACGTGGAGCATTTGGAGATTTTTAGAGATCAGAGACTCAATGAACAACATCTCAACACTAAATGATGAAGACCGTCTCATAGACGCCTGTCTCAAAAACAAGCTGGTGCATTTCGACGATATGGGAAAATAAAAGCCTTCGGGCTATTATTTTAAGTTTACGGTATTCGTTTTGTTCATATTACACTTTTATTGTTAGTTTGAATTAATTTGACAGACAGCATTCGTTGATGTTGATCAACCTAGCGCCATTCAGAGCTGCCAACTCTCACGAATTCATCGTGAGACACACGCAATTAACACTTAGCAAGCAGGTTAGTTAAGCTCTCAGATTCTGTCAAATTTTTTACGCAATTCAAAGAATAAATACCGTTTTGGCGCTTGTAAATGTTAGACGACAGATCCCTTGCACACGTGAACCGATCATCTCTACTGGCTAATGGAAAGAACACGAACACTGTTGAAAGATACAGAATGCTACAACTTACCAAAATGTATTCCTCATGGATAATGTCGACCAATAATTTTTTTGAACTCTTCCCTGAACTGAAATGTAGTAGTGGGCTGTATTTCCACACGACTGACATCAGGTTCAAGTACACACAAGCCGGCGCGAGCGCGACTCACTCGTCTATTGCAGTTTGGCTGGTGGTAACGTTGCCCGCCCGCATACCACCTCCCATGGCCGGAACTGGTATTACGACACATGCCGGGCCGGGGCTAGTAATTTAGCATGCTAATTTAGGTTTATATCTCGGCAGCACTATAACTTGTCAGTTTTTTAATTACATCATTGCACTTATTTCTTCTCATTCTTTTGATGCTTGTAGCTCATTTTTTGGATATTTTTACCTCAATTATTACATATGGCACCTTTAAGTACCTTGCTCAAGGGCAAACCCTTGTGGGATTCAAACCTACAACCTCGCCAGTCGAATAAGACTGTCGAATATCAGCAAAGTCTGGTGCACTTTGCCGCTTATCCTTGCAGATTTACTGCTAGCTCTTACAAGTTCTGTGATGCAGTATGCATTAGGCGTTCAGTGAACGGACTGCAGGCTATCTGAGGCTGAGACAGGACTGCACCACAGTCCCTCATAACCGAGGACTTAAAAGCCAAGCCAATTTATTAACTGTGATAAGTCTTCCAAGACTCATTCAAATAGTTGCAAATAGTTTTCACATTTCATCAGAATTCCTGCACTTTCACATAAGCACAAATCAAGGTTTATTTGACCTCATCTAGTTTTCTGATTTTTTTTATAGTTTTATAGTTTTTATAATAAATATATATAAATTAACACTCTCTCAAAAGTAGTGAAATTTCTATTGTAATTCCAAATTGTGTTTATTAGATTAATATTTATTGCAGTTCACTTGATCAAAAGGTTCGCTTACAGATTTAGTAGCAACAAACTGGCTCTATTACCTTTTCGTTTAAGAAGAATATCGCAATGCAGCTTGTTAAAATCCAGCTTACATGTTTGTCAGCACTTTTTCCACAGTGTAGAGAAAGCGGGTGCGCATGGTTGCCAGAGTGCGAAGATTAAGTAAAACACCGGGCAACTCTGATTGGGCAATTTAAACTTTTGACCACATCTGGCGACCATAAACATGAAAGGCTCATGGAGGCTTATTAAAATACTGTCTGCAATATTTTGTCTCCACTTTTTTTCTAGACAAAAATAAAGATTGATTTTGGTTAAGTTTTTATTTTTTAAAGTAACAGCAGGTAACTTTTCAACCTTCATAATATATTTCCAAGTCTCTTGTGATGGTACATCGACTTACAAAAGGTTGAATGACACGTCTGCCATAGCCTGACGGGGTCTGTAGCGTTTTTAATCGTAATTTTAATCTTTGGGTTTCGGGTAGTAACCGGCGAACAAAGAGAACTACAAAATCCGAATGCTTTACAGCATATACATCACTTCCTCCACCACCCCCACTTCCTTAAAATCGGACGTGCGAGCCAAATGTTATAGTTATGGCCGAAGCAGCACAGAAAAACAAGAAAGCAAAGGTTTTATCGGAGCAAAGCAAAAAGAGAAAAAGAGAAAGTGATTGCGTTAAAGGCAGAACGAGGATCAACATTGGGTCAGCGTTTCTCGCTGGCGTGAGCTGAATGAGGAGGAGGGGTGCTTGACTGATGTGGACTTGGACTAGTAAGTATATCTCTTTGTTTTGTTTTTTTTGTTTTTTTTTGTCTGCACGGAAGCTATCTTATCCTCCGTTTATCTTCATGAATCAAGTAATGATAGTAGAGTAGCGAATTATCAATCTGGTAGCTAGTAAACGATATTCTAGTTTTTGATGGTTAGCTATCGTCTAAATGGTGTGTACAAGTTTGGTAGGGGCTACATTCTTGCAAGTAAATATATAAGATGTACAAAATCATATTTTAGGATACCTAACATGTCTGTGATATTTGTTTATTTTTCTTGCCTCAAGCTAAAATGCAAATCGATTTGTAAAATTTGCAGATTCATTTATGGTAGCGACGCAAGCAGAACACCTGCATGTGACCTCCTCCTACAGTGTTCAGGGCTGTCATGGTTGTCAACAAATGCACGTGCATGTAGGATGACAGAGTTTACGACAGTAGTAGAGGACCATACTGTTTCCCAACTGTAGGGGGACCCCCGAGAGCAAAAGTTACCTGGTGTTACTTTAACGTACTTGACTTGTCTTGTTCCGTCAATTATATTGCATGTTGATATAGTCAGTTACTCTTTAATGACGTGAATGTCGTCCCGTCGTCATCATCTTGTCTTAGTAATGGAAAAAAAGTCGTCAACGAACATTTTTCATAATAGTTTTCAATAACGGAATTAAGAATACATTCAAACAGTAAAATGAATGAGCAACAATGTGGAAAAGGGTGAGGTTTAGCGTCAAGCTTAACAGCATGTACATGTCTGACATGAAAAGATGATGGTTGGCAAACTGATTTAAACAGTTGGGATATGTCATAACGGGGCTAGTTGTCACAAGTTTTACTACAGTGAATTTATTTAAGTCCATTTCTGTATTTGTAGACATAATGTATATGTTGTCAACACAACAATTTGTATATATATGAAGAGTTCAGATGCAAAAGCCTCTAAATGCCATTTGAAATATTCTTCTTTAATGATGATTTTTATAAAACTTGTATATTTAAGTTCAGTAATTTCACTTAAATGGCAATGATAATCACCTATTAATTGTTATTTAAGTGAAATTACTGAACTTAAATATACAAGTTTGATAAAAATCATCATTAAAGAAGAAAATTTCAAATGGCATTTATTGGCTTTTGCATCTCAACTCTTCATATATATATATATATATATATATATATATATGAAGAGTTCAGATGCAAAAGCCTCTAAGTGCCATTTGAAATTTTCTTCTAGAATGATCATTTTTATCAAGCTTGTATATTTAAGTTCAATGATTTCACTTAAATGGCAATGAAGATTACCTATTAATTGTTATTTAAGTGAAATTACTGAACTTAAATATACAAGTTTGATAAAAAATCATCATTAAAGAAGAAAATTTCAAATGGCATTTAGAGGCTTTTGCATCTGAACTCTTCATATATATAATTTATTGTTAAATTAAATTAAGTATAAAGCACTAAATGATTCCAGAAACAGCTAAAATTAAGAATGTAAGCAAAATAAACCATTGTTTAGGCCAACAGCCTATTGTAATTATGTAATTATAACTGTGAATTTATAAAATGTGACAATAAAAAATGGGATTATGAATTAGGTTTATGAATACAACATATACAAACTGCTGATGTGATTGAAACCTTACAGTTTGTGTAAAGTTTGTGTAAGGTTTTTGTAAGGTCTGAACTTCCAATAACTTCCTATTGTGACAACCATCCCTGGTTGCCTCTTAATGTTGTGATCAATATGTCATTGACATATAAAAACAACATTGATATGCCTCTTTCAGTTGTACTTCAGATGACACATCAGTTGTGTACTCCAGCAATAGATCTGCTCTGATCATCATACAACACAGCAAGCTTTTATACAGCCTGGTGTCAATGAAAGCTTTTCATCTTTGTGCCACTCTATGACTCATGTCTGGACAGACACATACACCTCTGATCTCCCTTTCAAGTATGTATGAGAACCCTGTGTTCCCTCCTACTGTCGGCAGGACGAGTGTGTGTGTGTGTGTGTGTTACTCACAATAAGTGCTGTGTGGTTCTTGGTGCGGACTGCTTTGTGAAGGGCAGTTATGCCATCTCTGGTCCTGAAATCCAGGTGAGCTCCTCCATTCTTTAGGACCTTTATGAGCTCTGCACAGCCTTCCAGCTGCGACGCCATCGTCAACGGACATTCTGCCAAAAACAAGCAACTGTTGACTTTCGGTGCATTTGTGTTCCATTTTAAAGGAGAAAAATATGCTTTTTTTTGTAACTTGACTCATATGAAATACTTAAGGAAACATTGCAAAGAGTGTTCATGCTGCTCTTTGACTGTCAATATTAAAATGGTCCTTTTTGGAGCTTAATGGCCTTTTTTTTTTGTGTTCCAATATAAAAAAAATTGGGCCAACCAGATTTCTCTTCCGGTCTTTTCGTTTCTTTCAAAGTTCAAGGATGAACCGTGGTGAAATTGTTCAGCTTCTGTCTCCAGACAGCTTTACACCGATTTTGAAATGCTGCACAACCTGGAGGTCAAGGCTGCTCTATCTGTAACAATACACGCGTGTATACAAACACAAACTCTTCCATTTCTGTCCATCAAGGTGGCCAGAGGTCAATCCTAAACAGTTCCAAACAAACGCATGAATAAATCTGAATAAGTATGAGGGCATTTGCATAGAAGGTGATCTTATCTTCCCCAGCATGCACTAGAAGAGGTCAAACTTGATGGAACCATATTCATTCAAGTAGAACAATCTTTCTTTCTTTCTTTCTTTCTTTCTTTCTTTCTTTCTTTCTTTCTTTCTTTCTTTCTTTCTTTCTTTCTTTCTTTCTTTCTTTCTTTCTTTCTTTCTTTCTTCCTTTCTTCCTTCCTTCCTTCCTTACATTTCTTTCACTCTAATAGAAAACTGAAATTAGAATATTTAACTTCTCAATGTTTAGGTTTTCAAAGAGACCATGACGATAACCAGCTGACATTTAATTCTTTAAATTTGGCAAATGATTGAGTGAAAATGATTACTGAATTAACACAGTCTCATCCCAAAAAGTCATATAACTGACGTCTTGGGACGTCTTTTGACCATACGTCAATATCCGCCTTTTTAGGGCCCCCTTAAATGTCGGTAGTTGGCGATCCCGGGCCGTCATACAACTGACGCTTTACCTTTAACGTCAGTTAGGTGACGGGTTAGGTTTAGGGTTAGGTTTAGGTCTGGGGTAGAGTTAGGATCCCATAACCTCATCTACCGACATTTAAGGGGGCCCTAAAAAGGCGAATATTGACGTATGGTCAAAAGACGTCCCAAAACGTCAGTTATATGACGTCTTGGGATGAGACCGGGTTGACTGAATACATGTACAGTAATTCTTCAATTAAGGGCATTTCTAACAACTTGAACTTAAAATGTCTGGAATTAGATCTGATCTTGGTCTTGATCAACTTTCAAGTTGATTTTCCTAAATGGATTGCATTTTTTATTTGATGTGTGAAGCTAATGCTTTTTTAAATTATTTTTTTATTTTTATTATTTTTTATTTTTTTAGATTTGGAGTAGTTTTAATAATGTTAATAGAAGTTAGCTAGTAGTTATTAATGAATTAGGTTTGGGCTAAACGCTAATAAAGCAGCATTCAGATTCAGACTCAAGGGGACCAAAAAGATAACCTAACTGAAGAATTACTGAAATACACTTGAAATGGATACCCACTATCCAGTTTAAATTCAGCTGTTGGCTGACCCAGAGCCAAGAGATAAACACTAAGAGATCGGGTCATGGCACCAATTTAATAGTACTGAGCAAAGTCAATATGCAGGCTCAGGCGCATACACACGTTTTACTGGATTTACAAGGTTTACTGGGACTCTCCATAGATGTAATGGTTTTTATACCGTACAAACTGTATATTTTATCCCCTTACACTAAGCCTACTCATCATGGAACACTTTTGGTATTTTCACCTTTAAAAAAACACCACCACACAGTTTTGTATGTTTTTCAAGTCATTTGCTTAACTAGGATACAGGAAGTGTTGTAATGTATATTGTAAGATGTTAATTAAACTGGACTTTTGAGTAAAGGTGGTGTCACTTACCTCCGGTCTCTGGGTCGTGGAAGTTTGGGTCAAGCCCTCTCTCCAGAAACTTTGACACTTTCTCAATGTTCCTTTGCTGAACATATTCCATAAACTTCTTCAAGTTAGCCTGAGGGAATGAGAGAAAAAGAGAGGGAGAGAGAGATGTGAGGCGAGTTGAATAATGCAAAAGAAGGATAAAAGCAAAAACAGACGAGTTTTCCCAAGCGGAAGAAACAGAGATGGAATAAAGCTCCACAGTCCTCAACAGGAAAGACTTAATTTTAGCTTTTTGGAGACATACAATCTTAATAAATACATTATACAATCTGTTGATGCAACATTTAGACTCGGAATCCTTTGTTTAATATCATATAACATCAAATTTGAAAATGCACTCGACAACATGTCCAAGTCTTCCGAGTCTTCAAAAGAGAAAAATCAAAGAGAAAATCAAATTTCTGTTTTCGTTCACACAAAAATCTCCCAATAAACTTCATAGTATCTTTTCATGACGTGTCAAACCAACAAAATAAAACAAAATCAACAAAAAAGGCAAAAGACCACAAGACTGTTTAATGGATAATTTAAATAACTTTACCTGTCAAATTACACACATTTTTGTATGGCCAAAAATGGATACCTCACCTAAAAATGAAACCCCGACTTTCCCCTGTAACCTTTTGAGTTATACGGTCCTGTGAGGAGGACCGTACATAACATGAATGTGTGCAAACAGAAAAAATACAAACAAAAAGTCATGTGAGAGGAAGCAGTGCCTCCACGTCTCTGTGATTGGCTGATTGCACACAACACAATAATAATACCTGCCTATTCAATAAAATATTACCTGTTCACATCTGTTCCACAGAGCCGGTCTGAAAGGGTCAAACTAGTGGAAATACTTACAACACTACAACTTGTGGACAAATTACAAAGTAAACAACTTTGGTTACAAATAAATATAAGTTAACTGATTAGTCCTATTAGGCCTATTAATTATAAAAGTCAAATAAAGGTTAGTAATAAAAACAAAAAAAAAAACATGAATACAGTTAGAATATTTAACCAATGCACTATTTTGTTTAAAAATAATCATAAAATTGATTAGACTTTGATGTAGTTTTGAATAAACAGTATGCTAATTAAAACATACAAAATATTCTAGTATTGGTTTCTTGTTCATAGTGTAATGTAAATGCTACTCCAGAAGTCAAAATGCTATTTAATAAAAAAAATAAAAAAATAAATAAATAAATATATATATATATATATATTAATATTAAATGCAACTGAGACATAATTTTTAGTTTTAGACAAAAAGAAAAAAAAGAACGCAGAGACTTTTCAGATTTTTTCTTCTGCTGATTTCTGAAGTCCAGCATGTGCTACTGAGCGCAACAGTATGACAGTATGTAACTCTATCTCACCATCTCTGCTCTTGCAGCCTGTTACATAAAACCCCGACCAAACACACTCTCTGACACCTGTCCCCAGCCAAATGCAAGTAAAAGGCGTGGGTTTCTCACCATGTGTGGCGTTAGCTGATCTCCTGCGTCTTCATCTACTCTGATGTGCATCACACCGCCCTGATTCCATCCCGGCACACTACCATCTGAGCATCTTCGTCTCTCACACACTCACACATGCTCTCCACAGCTCCGCCTATCCATGCGGTGAATATTACAAACTCACTCTCTCTGTCCTCTCTCGCTCTCAGCCACTCAGGCTGTTGTTATGGAGATGGGAAACAAAATCATTTTTGGCTAAGAGAGCGATAGAGAGAGAGTTGTGTGTTTGTGTGTGAGTCGAGCGTAAAACCTCTAGTGGTTATTTGATGTGGATAATCTCATTGGATGGTGGAAAACGTCTCGGGTTATGACTATAACCCTTGTTCCCTGAGAAGGGAACGAGACACTGCGTCGATAAAATCGACTCTTTGGGGACGCTCCCTAAGCGTGCGCCTCTGAAGTATGAATGAAACTAATCCAATCCTGATTGGTGTTGCGTCGTGACGTAACATGTGACGGCATACCCGGAAGTATAAAAGTGACGCTGTCACAACACACACTAGCCTCGCGATGAAGCAAGACGCTCAAGGGTCTGAAAAGGGGGCGTGGCAACACGACGCAGTGTCTCGTTCCCTTCTCAGGGAACAAGGGTTATAGTCATAACCCGAGACGTTCCCTATCGAGGGAACTCAACACTGCGTCGATAAAATCGACTCTTTGGGGAACGAGTACCCACTAGGCCACGCACCGAACAGACCCGCCCCAGAGTGAAACTGATTAGGCACTCAGCAAGGGCCGAGTACGTGTGCACCGGGCGTACTGGGAAGGCTGAGACTGTAAAACCTGATGAAAGTATGCGGGGTAGCCCAGCCGGCTGCCTCACAAATCTCCTGCAGAGGTACTCCCGACAGAAGGGCCCTAGAGGAAGCCATGCCTCTAGTCGAGTGAGCCCTTAAGGCCAAAGGTGAAGGAACCCCACGCACCTTGTAAGCCTCAGTAATAGCCTGGACAATCCAGTTACTTATAGTTTGTTTGGTCGCCGGGAGCCCCCTCTTAGGTGACCCAAAGCATACTAACAACTGGTCAGATCTTCTCCAAGAAGCAGACTTTTCCAAGTATACACTCAAAGCTCTGACGGGGCAGAGCAAGTGAAGCCTCTCTTCTCCCGCCGACACATGAGGTGGAGGATGGAATGCCTGAAGGACTACAGAGCGAGCCGTACTCGAAGGAACTTTAGGCACGTAGCCCGGACTCGGGTGCAAAAAAGGCCTTTACTTTGCCAGGGGCAAACTCCAAGCAAGCTGGCGTTACCGCCAGGGCCTGGAGATCTCCCACCCTCTTAAGAGAGGTAATCGCTAAGAGAAAGACCATTTTCAACGTTAAGTCCTTAGGTGAAGCCGACTCTAAAGGTTCGAAGGGAGCGAGGGACAACCCTTCCAGAACTATTGCCAGATCCCAGGCAGGCACCCTGGACCTGATCGCCGGCCTCATCCTCCAAGCACCACGGAGAAACCTAATGACCAACTGGTGCCTCCCCAGAGGTCCACCATCTACTGGCGCGTGGAAAGCCGAAACGGCAGCCACGTACACCTTAAGAGTGGACGGGGAGAGACCCGCAGAGAAACGATCCTGAAGGAATTCCAGAACTGAAGCCACTGGGCAGTTTACTGGATCCAACCTTCGCTCTCCACACCAAGTGTGAAACACCTTCCACTTGAGGCCATATAATCTCCTGGTAGATGGGGCCCTAGAGCTAAGTATGGTTTCAACCACCTCAGCTGATAAGCCAGCATTTAGGTACTGAACCCCCTCAGAGGCCAGACCCACAGCTTCCACAACTCTGGGCGAGGGTGGAAGATTGTGCCCTCCGCCTGAGACAATAGATCCCTCCTCAGAGGAATCGGCCATGGCGGAGCTATGAGGAGTGATATTATATCCGAGAACCATACTCGTGTCGGCCATCTCGGGGCAACCAGAAGTAGACTGATGCCCTCTTGACGGACCCTCTCCAGGACCCCTGGGAGCAGAGCGATCGGGGGGAAAGCATACAGGCGAAGCCTCGGCCAAGCCTGTACCATGGCATCCAACCCCAGTGGGGCTGGATGTGAGAGGGAGAACCAAAGTGGACAGTGGGACGTCTCTCGAGACGCAAACAGATCCACTTCCATCGGTCCGAACCTCTCCCATATCGACTTCACCACATCCGGATGAAGTCTCCATTCCCCGGGCCTCAGCCCCTGCCTCGACAGGATGTCTGCTCCCCGATTCTGAACCCCTGGGATATACATTGCCCTTATTGACAATATCTTTCCCTGGGACCAAAGGATAATCTGATGCGCCAGTTTGCACAGAGGGCGCGATCTGAGTCCCCCCTGTCGGTTCAGATAGGCCACCACTGACGTATTGTCTGTCCGTATAAGGACGTGGCGACCCTCGATGTCTGGGAGGAAGCTCCTCAAAGCCTTGAATACCGCCATCATCTCCAGGCAATTTATATGCCAAGTGCGATGATGGTCCTGCCACCGACCCCTGGTAAAGCGGCCGTCCATGACCGCGCCCCAGCCCGTAAGGGAGGCGTCTGTCGAAACGGTTTCCCGGCGACATGACACCCCCAACACTGGCCCTTGGGATAGGAACCAAGGCTTCTTCCATATTTGCAGAGACTGAAGGCACTTGCGCGTTACTCTGATCATACGGAACGGATTTCCTTTGGGTGAGAACCCCTTGGTCTTCAACCACCACTGGAGGGGCCTCATGTGAAGGAGGCCCAGAGGAATAATGTTGGATGCCGCTGCCATGAGGCCCAGCATCCTTTGAAAGTGTTTCACAGTGACGGCCTGACCTAGCCTCACCCTGGACACCATCGCCAGAATTGACTCGATACGTGCGGGAGACATACGTGCCTGCATTGTAATCGAGTTCCACACGACTCCCAAAAAGGTCGTGCCCTGGGACGGTTCTAGCACACTCTTCTTCAAATTGAGTCTTAACCCCAATTTTTGAATATGGCCAAGAACGACATCTCGATGCCGAACTGCCATCTCCCGAGACTGGGCCAAAATAAGCCAGTCGTCGAGATAATTCAATACGCGAATCCCCTGAAGTCTCAGTGGAGCAAGGGCCACGTCCATACACTTGGTAAATGTGCGGGGAGAGAGTGCTAGGCCGAACGGAAGAACCCGATATTGGTATGCTTCGCCCCCGAAAGCGAACCTCAGGTATCTCCTGTGACAAGGAAGGATGGAGATGTGAAAATAGGCGTCTTTCAGATCTATCGTGACAAACCAGTCCTCGGATCTGATTTGACTCACGATTGTTGGAATGGTCAACATTCTGAATTTGAACCTTCTCAGAGACCGGTTCAACACCCTGAGATCCAAAATTGGCCTTAACCCCCCATCCTTCTTTGGAACTATAAAGTACCGGCTGTAAAACCCGGACTCCCTGTCTACCGGAAGAACACGTTCTATGGCTCCTTTCGACAGCAGAGTCTGTACTTCTTGTTCCAACACCTGAGCCTGCTCTGGGACCACCGCAGTGAGCACCACCCCAGAGAACTTGGGGGGGCGGTGCGCGAACTGCAGTCTGTACCCAACTCGTATTATCTGCAGGACCCATGGAGATATGTTGGGAAGATGATACCATCCCTCTACAAAATCTGCTAAGGGTACCAGCCTCTCGAGGCTGGCCTCTGGTGTCTTTTCGCTGGAAATTGATGCGGCCCGAAGCGCTGTTAACGGCGGACCTGCATCTTTTCCTAGAGGGCCCCGTTGTGAGAACAACCTCGGTTGTCTCACTGCGGAGGGGGCAGCCCTCTGAAGTCCTGCCTTGGCTAGGACCTCTTTTCCGAAGTCCTCTTAGCCTGAATGACGTCCCTCAGGTCGCCCCTCTGGCTGGAGGACTTCGGTTTTTGGGAGCGTTTCCTCTGTTGCCAAGACCCCGGAGGGGGGGCTCTAGAGGAAACGCTCTCCTTCTGCTCTGCCCTGTGGGAGGAGCTGGCTGATGGCTGGGGCTGATTGCTTTGCCCCCCCCTACTAGATTTGGCCTTCGCTTTCCGGGGGAGGTACTGCTGGAACGCCGCAGATTGTTTTCTCGACTCCTGAAACCTGTCGACAACCGAATTAACGGCGTCGCCGAACAGGCCAGAAGCCGAAAGCGGCGCGTCCAGCAGGAAGGACCTATCCTTTTCTTTAATTCCGGATAAGTTCAGCCACAGATGCCTCTCCGTGGCCACCATGGCCGCCATAGAGCGGCCAATAGCGCTGGCCGCTTCCCTAGTGGCCCGGAGAGACAAATCTGCGGCCTTCCTCAACTCCGCGACATCTTCAGGAGTAGGCCCCTCCCCCTCATCCAAATCTTTCAGGAGGTCGGCCTGGTATGCCTGCAAAATCGCCATTGAGTGCAGACACGAACCAGCCCGACCCGCCGCCATGTAAGCCCTGCCCACCAATGCAGATGTCTCTCTGCAGGGCTTACTAGGCAACACCGGGGTCTTTAGGGAAGACGCCGATTCGGGAGAGAGATAGCTCGCTAAAGCCTCCTCCACCTTCGGCATCTTCCCATATCCCATATCTCGAGCCCCCATAACATTGCTGTAATCTATTACATTGGGACTCGAAATACGGGACGAATGCGGTCTTTCCCACGTTCTCGAGATCTCTTTATGGAGATCAGGGAAAAACGGCAGACCCCGGCGGTGAGGCTGTGACCTGCGCTGCAGGTAACGCTCGTCCATTTTACTGGTGACTTGCGTTTCCTGCTCATGTTGTGGCCAGCTGATGTTTAGTCTGGCCACAGCGCGTGTCACAACCTCCACCAGCTCCTCATAACCCAGGCCGCGTGATGGCGTGCTGAGATCACGGTCGTCCGCATCGATGCTGAGCACGTCCCCTTCCTCAGAAGTAGACAGCTCAAGCACCGGGACCTGATCGCGGGTAGGAGAAACCGCAGCGCGGGCTCCCACACCACTCTCAGAGGCTGCGGGACCAGCCGATGGCGAGCGAGAAAATGCCTCAGCATTCTCACTCTCCTCCGCCAGATCCCGCTGCGAACCCCAGGATCTCAGTCGCCGCATCGCCTCGACATATGCGGGACCGGAACCCTGGGGAACGCGAGCCTGACCGTGCTCGTCAAAGCACGCCAGCCGGGAGCGCAGCACTCTAATAGGCAAAGCCTCACACATTTCACAAGCAGCCCCCTCGAGAGCTGCCCGTGCGTGCTGCACTCCCAAACAATACACACATAGAGAGTGTGCGTCCCCACCCGTGATGAAACGAGGGCAGGGATGCACACACCTCTTGAATTGTTCACTGGCCATACTTTCTTTCAATAATAAGACAAACAACACCAAATAAGACAGACAGTTTCAACATAAAGCGCTTGCTGAAGAGCGAAAGCTAGTGTGTGTTGTGACAGCGTCACTTTTATACTTCCGGGTATGCCGTCACATGTTACGTCACGACGCAACACCAATCAGGATTGGATTAGTTTCATTCATACTTCAGAGGCGCACGCTTAGGGAGCGTCCCCAAAGAGTCGATTTTATCGACGCAGTGTTGAGTTCCCTCGATAGGGAACAGCTTTTTCTACTATGAGAAGAACAAATCATAATATAATATATTACAGTTCTCGGTTTCTCTCTGTCTCGTTCTTTCCCCCCCAAACATACTGAATAATATTTCTACAGGCTTTCAGCTAGCGTACAAATACTGCCTCTCTGGCAATGAAATCTGACTCAATTATGTTAGCTGGATGGCTCACATCTTAACGGTGGTTCAGCAATATTATGGATAATGACAATTACAAGTCTGCAAATGTCGCATGATGGGTTTGTTTTTACTAGCAATAATGGCACTTAAAACCATGGGATGGTTATGGTGGGAATTGGAGAGCAACTGTACACTTTAAATCACTTTAAAATAGCCTTTTCTGCGTAAAGTTGCCATGAAAATATAACACATACATGATTATAAAATAGTTCAGAACAACTTTATAGCTGGAATAATACACAGGGAATTATTTTCAGTGGTAAATGCTGTTGATTGATATTTGAGTTACATTTTCAAGCAAGTCAAGTTACTTTGTTGTCTGACGGCTCTCTTGTCCCCATGTTGAGAGAAATAACTTCAGCGTTAAATAACACAAATATTCTTTATGCATTTAATCTCACTTTATTAACCAATGTCTTTGTTGCTGACATTTGATGATCCAATTCAACCATACCAATAAGCAAAAAATATTACAATTTATATATTATTTACAATCCAGAATAACATCACAGCGAAACGGTTTAGTTGAGCTGTGCCCTCTACTGTTTATGTGTGAATTTGCATTTCCTTCAGCCTGAGGATTATTCATTTCAAATTTGGCATAAAAGGAACTTCACATTTGCCAAAAATATACAATTTTGAAAAAACAAAACAAAACAAGTAAGTCCAGCCAGGTGAGAAAAGAATAGGCCTAAATCAAATGTAACTATGTATCACTACATATTGTAACACCCCTCGCAACCAGTTTGATCTCATTGATATTGTTCATTAACGTTAAAGTATTGTGAGAGATCGAGTAAGCGAGTGTACCTGCATTTACAGTAGACATAGCATTTTCAGGTCAGTCCTAGAGTTTAATTGTAATAAAAAATCTGTTTGAATTTCAGCTGTGATATCTTGTCCTTTTATCCTTTTATCCGGTGCCCTAGTCATTTGTCAGTATAAGTCTTCCTTCTCTGTGATCACTAAGAACACCCCTCAGCGGTAAATAATTCATGATACAGCACAGCCTCTTATACCTTATTTCTTACATATAGGTTAAATATATGAAGAGTTCAGATGCAAAAGGCTCTAAATGCCATTTGAAATTTTCTTCTTTAATGATGATTTTTTATCAAACTTGTATATTTAAGTTCAGTAATTTCACTTAAATTGCAATGATAATTACCTATTAATTGTTAAACCTAAAAATTACTTAACTTAAATATATAAGTTTGATAAAAATCATCATTAAAGAAGAAAATTTCAAATGGCATTTAGAGCCTTTTGCATCTGAACTTTTCATATATATATATATATATATATATATATATATATATATATACACAGTACAGTATATAATATAATATATATATACACAAATATATTGTATAAACACAAACTGATGTTCAATGTGATTAACCCTTGTGCATCAATTAAAAAAAGTTACACTTAGGTAAAAAGAGGACAAAAATGTCCATGTCAAAAAACTGTAATAAAAATGTGACGCTTTGGAGCACAGACTTAAGTTTGGTATCATTTTAAAGAAGACCCTTTGCAGATTATTGCTGAAGTAAAAAAATAATCGTAAGTAAATAAAACAAAAAGTTATATAGGTATAAGTTTATGAAAATTATTTATAAAAAATATTTTATATAAAATATATATTTTATAAATCAGGTTGAACTCAAAACTGCAATAAAACCAAATAAATCTAAATAGGCTGTGTTTCAAATTTGAGGATGATATCTCAAAAAATGAGCTTTCGGTAACAGTTTGTTTGGGCGTAGTAACATATTTTCCCCATTGGGTGCCAGCAAAACCCCACTGTTGCTCACAGTGATTGGATTTGAATTTGCAGTTTTTCTTTCTCAGTATTACAAACACACACATGCACGCTCACACACATATTTTTTTCATAACACACATACTAACCACACTCTGACATCCATACCAACACACCCACACAAATATCGTTGCATAATTTATCCAGTTGGCTCTATAGTATGCCGAAGCAGAAAACAGGAATAAAGCAATATTTGTTTTATGGGGCAAACTTAAAAAAAATGGCACCATCTGGTAAAAAAAATTGTAAAAAATAAAATTTTGAAGCCTTGCAGAATGAAAGCCTCTTAACAAACATTGCATAATTTTATAGTTAACTGAACCAGGGATTAAAAATGGGAGTTTTAATGAGTTTCAATGGGGACATTTTTGTCCAAAAGGTGCTGAGAGGGAGTATTTTTTGTACCTATTGCAAAAAATATTTTTTTTTAAGAAAATGACGGTGAAATAGTAAAATTCCAATAAAAATACACACCTGTGCCAAGTTTTTTGCAGTTAGCTTGAACACAGGCAAAGTGATCCAAAAAACAAAACTGAAAAGGACAAAAATGTCCATAAGGATGCACAAGGGTTAATTGACTTTACTGCACTAATTAAAATGCATTACTTTCAAAGAAAACTTCTACTCTTCTGAGAACGAGAGCCTGAAATAAACATACTGCACACACATGCAAACCTTCACAGCAGCTCTGTTGCATCAACAAAGCAACTTCCTCCAATATGTAGAATAATAATGTCTAGTGTAACACAATGAAATGATGAAATACATCAGACTGGAATCTGTAATAACAACAGCCCTCAAGTAAAACGCATAGAAACATTTTACGAGCAACAAGAGGCAAAACTGTAAAATCAATGAACGTTTCAAGACTGCAAAATGAACCTATTGCTTAACATTTCAGGACAATTACAGCACAAACAAACATCAATGAGATTGAAAGTGCAGTCGAAATTGGGAAGTGGGCATCATTTAACTCACAAGTGCTTAAAAATTCCCATCATGCATCTTTTTCATTGCCTACATCCACTTATAGAAAAAGAGGCCATTTGAAATCATTTTTTGAACAGGAATCTCTGAAAACAATATGGTTCTGAATCAGTTGTGCCTAGGAGTGGATTCACAGGTTTTTAATTAAGCTTAAAATTGATTCACTATATGCAGATTGGGGGTTAACTCATTACAAGTAATCAGTAATCAGTAAAGTAACACATTACTTTTAAATTTACAACAAAATATATGAATTACTTTGTCAAGTCTTAATTAGTCGTGCCAAGGAGGAGTGGACTTTGACAAAGCAAACTGACATTAAATTGTAAACACCAATTAAAATAACCTACAACCCAAATGGATGGAATCAAAAAGCAGCAATATAAGACTGAGAACATAAATGCAAAGCTATTGTTCTGACAATTTTTAATGCCCATCTATGTGGATGCATCGGTGCAGTTTTCAGAACTGTACTGCACTGGTTTTGGACACTGGCTCTTCTGGATTCAGGACTGGATGAAAGCTCAGAGATGATCTGCAGATGTGAGGATCACCGTCCAAGCTATGGCATCATTTCAAAATTGGGATCTCACCCATTCAGGCTTTACAATGCCAGGCCACATGCTGGCATTCAGAGAGTGTGCACCATCCCTCAGGCAGCTGATCTAAAGAGAATGCAGGGCTGTGAGTAATATGAGAGAGACTGGTGTTGACAACCGCATGAGGGCTTTTCTATGACTGTTCAGAGATCGGGCTCGACTGTTTCAGCCACTGCAAAGCAAAAGCAAAACGATATTCATATAGACCTTATGTTTCCCCAACCCTTTTCACCGCTGCGCTCATTGTGCTCTATCATCCGGTTTGTATTTCCACAGCAAGGTAAGATCTTAAGGATTTATGAATGAAACGGTCATTTTAATATCTTCCATCTACTGGTATTTGTTTATGACATCTACTTCAAATTTCACTGCTCAGGATAACTTTATGTTAAGTCTACGATAAGTCAAACCATTTCATCAGCTAATTACTCTTTGACAGCGATGTCAGAGTAATATACTGAACTACCGCAAGAATAATGGAAGTTCAAATACACACAAAACAATTCTATTGTGAAAGAAATCCTTTGTAACATTAGAAAATAATTTATCCAGTGCTTTAAAGAATTTAAAGGTACAATATGTAAGAATTTTGGAATAAAATATCGAAAATCACTTGTATAGTGTGATATATTTCCTGCAGTTGTGTACTTACAATATCCCAAAAGTCTCCAAAGATTTTTTTTTATTTCAGAGAAATTCTCATTTTAAATAAGTAGCCGTCCCGGAAAAAAAAAAAAAAAGAAAAAAAATTTCGCCTGTCAATGACGTATTATCCACGCTATCCTCGGTTTCCGTTCATACTGCCAAAGCATGACGTAACCATGGCGACAGACGTGGACAACTGCACAGTGCGTAACGTTTAGCTGCACACTGTTCTTGTTTCTTTCAAACATATAGACCATGGCAAGCAGACTTTGGGACAAACAAGGAGAACTCATATCAGCGTGGTGTTTTTGAGATGCCGAGAGCTCCACGTTTGAGACTAACTTGGACATGACAGCATTATTAGACAGGTGAGCAAATGTAAATAAAACAAATTATGTTATATAACGTTAGCTCAACATGATGAAATGTTAGAATTATGGTCAGTATGTTATTCTAATATTGATCTAGCTTACTGCTATTTTCGTATAGTTAACAAACTAACACGTAGTATAACATAAATTTAAACGCCGTTTAGTGTGATAGTGTAACGTTAGACCAAGTGAAGCAGTGCTACGTTACCTCACAAGTTTAATTCATCCAATAAACTAACCTGTTTGAGTAATCCAGCACGTGTGGGTAGTTCGGTAGAATTAAATGTCCTTTTTCCTTTACATCCATGGCGTGTGTGATATCTTTCGCTTTAGTAATGATGACCTGCTTCATACCACTGTAATGGTATGAAGCTGCGTCACTGCGTCATCAACCTACGCCTTTGTTATTGTTAGAAACTGCACCCTCTTGTGGCGAAAAAATCATGCATAGTGTGCCTTTAAAGGGCTTTGATTTCCTCTATTAAAGGTGAAGTGTGTGATTTTTAGCGACATCTAGTGGTTCGGTTGCGAGTTTGCACTAAGGGCTCAGCCCACTGCTCACCCCTCCCTTTCGAAAAAGCTACGGTGGCTAAAACGGGACAAACATATCGTCGTCTGAGACAGCAGAGAATAGCCAGAGTAAGCCAAGAGTGGCGTTTACATTGACCCTTATAATCAGATTGACGGCTCAATCGGACTAAAAAAACGTCATGTAAACACCTTAATCGATCCGATTGAGCTCGATCCGACTGGAATTTCGATCGGATTGAAAGGGGTGGTTTACTCCTTTTGTAATCCAATCGAGAGAACATGTAAACACTTTAACGGATTGAAAACCGAAACTAAAAAGACTGCTTATATGCAATGACGTTGAAATAGGGTAATGACGTATGACACACAGAACGAGCTGTTCTTCCTGTTGAATAAAGTGTCATATAGACCATTTCGCGAGATGTAAACAACACTGGTCCAGAAGCACTTCCTGTTTCAGTTTGTAAATGGTTTCTTAATTTCAAATGTAAAGAAAATATCTTAAAGATGTTTGTTTAACTTTTTGATTAAGTTGTATCTGTTCTGTTGGTTGTAGTTTATCCCAATGTTTATATAGTGTTAAAAAACTGGACCAGTGTTGTTTACATCTCGCGAAATGGTCTATAAAAGGGTGTTCCGTTATTAAAAAATTCTCATTTCACTCAGTGTCCATGAAGTGAAGCAGGACAACGTCCCACCACTTTTGGGTGCAGGGTTTTACTGCGTGATAAATATAAGCAGCACGGCAAACGGTTCATGCTCATCGTCTCCAAATCATGACCAGAGATGGATAAATAATAAGTCTGTTGTCTAAAACAAACAATAAACCAATAGAGGAGAATAGTTATGCGCGACCAGTGGCATATTCGTGCAGTGTGCGCATGTCAAAAAATCTATTCTGTTTTGAATCTTGTGGCATATAAATGCGCACATCAACCAGATTGTTTTATTTATCATTCATGTAAACACCGTATTCAGATTCATCAATCGGATTGATTTCATTCCGATTGAACCATGTAAACGCAGCTACTGTCACTGTTTCTGTACCACAGTTCATTATAAACCACATCATGGATAAAGTTTACAAAGCCATAGTCAGGTGAGGATCAAGGGTCTTAATATATAATATAATTATAGTAATCAGCTGATTGTCTCACAAACGTAACCAGCACATTTCTACCCACATAGCAAACACATAATACACTCTAAAAAATGCTGGGTTGTTTTAACCCAATTTTGGGTCAAATATGGACAAACCCGAAATGTTGGGTTAAAAATGTAATGTAAAAATTTAACCCAATGGCTGGGTTAGTCCATATTTGACCCAAAGTTGGGTTAAAACAGCCCAGCATTTTTTAGAGTGTACAGCGAGGGAGAAGAACCACATGAAACTATGCACCTATGTATTTTTTCTAACAGGGTAGTAAAAGTTTAGCTGTCTAAATATGAGCTGTTACTGTGGCTGAGCTGGTTAAAGCATAAAGCCTTGTTTAAACTCGATGCGTCTGCATGAGCCCAAAGGTGCGCGCGGCAAAAATGACATGATTGTGACAGCACGCGCTGTACGTCTTAGTTCTTGCAAGGAACTATGTGGCTTACTATTCAAGCTGAAACCTCAGTGCCTGTTGTCACCAAGTCTTTCTGCAGGTCTTTTGCAGTCACCTGAGTGTTTTTCTAACCCTGCCTTCTCAGAAATCTGTTTGCAGCCGTCGATTGCTTTTTTTTCTTTTTTTTTCGGAACGTCATTTTGCAACTTTGCTATCTCCTTGTATCCTGTTCCTTGTTTGGTATCTTCTCTTAACGTTTTTGACCATTCTTTTGACTTATCCATATTTCTATCATGCAGTCAAACGTGCCACTCAACAAACCAAGCCAGTTCAAATATTTCATGTGTTTTAGCTCAAGCACACTTGGTACAACTAATGAAGCCCTTGATTAGTTGCATCAGGTGTACTTGAGACACCTGTTTTGCAGATATGTGCTTTTGTGAGGGATTCTTTTGATTAATTTTGAGTCTGGGAAGTCATTAAAAATTACATTTTCAGTTGAATTTGAGGAAGCCACTTGAAATTTGTTGTGTAGAGCTATTTCAATTACTTATGCTTGATTTGTTCCATGCAAACAGCTGAAAGTCTGTATATTTTCCCAATACAGTAAAAAACTGTTTTTTTTTTCCGGGTTGAATAATTTTGATTACAACTGTATATACACACACTTAAATTAAATATCAATCATTGATTAATAACCTGAAAGCTCAGTGTAAAATCCGCTTTTCTGTAGGGAAAACGAATCCGACCTGGACTGATGCACTCAGTTTCACAATCAGAAAAAACAAAACAAAAAAACAAAGCAAATAATAGCAAACAACATTTACTAACCAGTGAACATGATAAAGGTTATTTACAAATCAATGTGCACAAAAAAAGAAAAAAAAAAGAAAAGAAAATTCAGTGCAAAAATGGCACAGGGTTTTGTACTGACATAACCATCCCAAACGAATGTACTACAGTATATTCTTGTCGCTAGTCCGTGAACAGTACATTATTGCAAAACACTTTGAATGCAAGTTATGGTGGAGCACACAGATGTAGTTCCCTTCCCCCAGAGCCCGGCTGTGTTGTACTTTGCGTACCATTGAATCTGGGTTAGGGCAGTGTCAGTGTCTGCAGGGCAATTTTTGCCACACCACTTAACTAAGTGACCCACACAGAGCTGGGCTGCAACCATTCTGGCCATAGAAGTCATATTCACTGTTCCCTCTCTATAAACTCTGTTATCGTAGAAAAAGATGCCGCTTTAAGGCAGAGGTTTATTGTATATTATTTAAGACCCTAGCCCACTGTTTTGGGGTTTAAATGTGTGTCCGTATGAAATATGCAGGAACATGATAGAGCCATGCACGAGAGACAGAAGAAGTGAAGGAAAAGGGTAAATGGAAAGCATGAGGAGAGAGAGTAATGAAGAGACAGTGAGAAGGATGGAAAAGCACAGGAAAAGCAAAGAGCAAGGACAAAATTTGTTTAAACATGTGAAATATAGAACCTTTTGTAACAATGTAAAAGTCTTTATTGCCACGTTTGATCAATTAATTCATCCTTATTGAATAAAAGTATTAATTTCTTCTTCTTTTTTATCTTACTGAGACCAGATTTTAATTGATAGTAAGCCTATGATGAAATGACATAGTGTGCATGACAATCAGATTTGTTATCTAACTGTTTACTGTTAAAACATGCATATTAGAAAAAAATATTAATACAGCACACTGAGTTTCCTGAAAAATTCTTACATGATTGATGCAAGTAAAGTCACACATGTCTAAAAGATCATTTAGAGATGCAGTGTGAATGAGTGTACAATTAACCCCATTGGTGTTGTGTGTGTTCCTTTGGGCTGTTAAATAGCCAGATTCATAAATAACAAACTACATTTTATATTAACTCCTCGTGGGAAAAAAATGTGATGCATTGGTTGTATTACAGTAGGCCGATTCCATGGCTCTGTCTGTATGTGTGTGTTGTGTGTGTAATGCACTACACACATGTGCACAGACATTCCTGATTCATGACCATAATTTAGCTCCTCTTAATTTTCAAAAGATGAGTCGTGTTGCCAGGGTTACCTACCGGCAACACATCACTCACCTTAACAGCTAATGTTCTGCTGCTGTTATGAGCTTTACACTCATTGAGTCTCTCACAGGTTTACTTTGCTCTCTGAAATTGTGAACTTTTTTTTCATTCCCTATAACATAACATAAAAACTTATATATACAGTATATATATACAGTATATATATATATATATATATATATATATATGAAGAGTTCAGATGCAAAAGCCTCTAAATGCCATTTGAAATTTTCTTCTTTAATGATGATTTTTATCAAACTTGTATATTTAAGTTCAGTAATTTCACTTAAATGATAATTACCTATTAATTGTTATTTAAGTGAAATTACTGAACTTAAATATACAAGTTTGATAAAAATCATCATTAAAGATGAAAATTTCAAATGGCATTTAGAGGCTTTTGCATCTGAACTCTTCATATACAGTATGTATATATATATATATATATATATATACATATTTTTTTTTCTATATGAAAGAAATCCAGAAAAAAAAAATCTTTAATGGTTTCCACAAAAAAATATTAAGCAGCACAACTATTTTCAACATTGATAATAATAATAAATGTTTCTTGAGCAGCAAATCAGCATATTAAAATTATTTCTGAAGGATCATGTTACACTGAAGACCAGAGTAATGATGCTGAAAAGTCAGCTTTACCATCACAGGATTAAATTACATTTGACCATATATTAACAGAAAATCAGCTTTTTTTTTTAAATTATAATAATATTTACTGTTTTCACTGGATTTTTGATCAAATAAATTGGTGAGGATTAGAGATTTCTTTCAAAAACATCTTAAAAATCTCAAAATTTTGAACAGCACACACACACACACACACACACACACACACACACATAACTTAATATAAGATATTCACTTCCTCTATATGTTTAATGCGTGAAATGAGATGTGTGAAAATCTTGTCTGTGCAGAAAACTTGTATTCGTAAATAAGACCAATTTTTACCACACTCAATCTTGCATTATTGTTGCAAAAATACAGTACTGATGGTCAAAGATGCCATTTTCACAAAATACGTTCTGTTAACAAAAAAAACAAAAAAACAAAAACAATTCTATGTGCATACACAGAGAGTAGGAGTAAAGCAGCCCCACTCAAATCCTGCATACTACACATGACCTGTATGTGTGCTGCTGTCACTGAAGCCATTGTCATGAGCTGTGTTCTCTTTGTCTGACTCTGTTAGTCATGTGACACGTGAAGCCGCATACTGCTGTACTGACACACACAAACACACTGAGCAGAGTTATTCTACACAGCCTCAGACTCAGAGATAAACATTTTAGTTAGTGGAGGAAAGAGTTCATACAAAAAAAAAAAAAAAAAAAAACTGAAGCATTTAATTTCTTCATTTAGCAGACACTTTTATCCAAAGCCATTTACAAATGAAGAATATAAGCAATTCATCACAGAGCAAACAGTATTCATAGTATACAATGCCAGAGTAGAATCTTGACTCATTAGAGGATAATCTCTCTCAAATTATATAAGAACAATAGTGTAATTATATTATAAATTATAACAACAAATAATTAAAAAAAATAGAAATTCTGAGATCACTCACTCATACTCTTGTCGTTTCAAACCTATATGACTTTCCTTCTCATGTGGAACACAACAGGAGATGTTTGTTTAATGATGTCCTTGATTTAAAAAAAAAAAAAATGAAATAATATAAATGTCACCAGCCAATCCCCAGATGAAAAAGCCTCGAATATATTTTGCCCTTGTAGTTTTTTGAAACGTGGCACTTTGTGTTCAGTTACAGTACAAAATATATTAAGGGCACATTGTCACAGATCTTTTTTTTTTTTTTTTTCAAAAAGGCGAGGCACAGTTTAGTTGAATAATATATATATATATATTTTAAAAAATTCAAGGACTATGGATTTTTAAAAGTTGAATTTCTTTTAACTTGAGCACCACGTTTTTATACGTGCTGAAAAAAAAAAAAAAAAAAAAAAACACGAGAGGTGGGCATAATGGACAATGTCCGTCTGTTGCGTTTACATACAAAAACAATGGAAAAGTAGCTCAGTGGGATCAGTTCAGTGTGAACACCCCCCCCCCCCCCCCATAAGAGCATATTATGAGAGTATTTGTCCTTCACACAGATAAAAAATATGAGGATTTTTGGGTGACCCATCCATTCAAGAACTCCAGATCAGTAGCTTGAGCCGAAACAACAGGTACTGCGAGACTGCACGACTTCTGAAGCAGACACACTTAAACACACGTAGCTAAAACTCACACAATAAACTTAAACAGCTACTACTGCAGATTACATGCCATTGAAACCTATGACACTATCAGCTATGTTTTCGTGTGCCTCTTGGTGAGGGACAGGTGCGAATGCAGGTTCAACAAGAAAAAACGAAGAAAGAATTATTTGAATTGGCATTCTGACCTCAATGGCTGGATAGCGGGTGGTTTTGGCTTTTTCTACTCTCAGCATAATGTTGGATATCCACAGCGCTCTGCCACAGTACACAACATACTGCTGCTGAAACCCTGCTGACCAACTAGCTGACCACTGAGAGACACACACGCTCTGGATGACCACGCCAGCCCCTCTCTCTCACACACACACACACACCTGTTACTCAATGTGCAACTAACAAAAATGGTGTAGGATTTAGTAAGAAACACTCAGAAATTGCTAGTAAATTTCACATATTATGACCGAATTGGGTCCCACTTTATATTAAAAAATACTCCAATAATCTTGTTTTATTTACAACTGAGCTGGATGATGACATGGTTTTCTGCAGAGCTGTTTTATGTGTTTGATTCGACCTTGTTTCTAAATTTATGAATTTTGCAACATCGACACAGTGTTTTGAACTGAACTGAATCAACACAGAACTGACTCAAGCTGAAAAATGACACTATTGTCTTCAGCAAAACTGCTTATAGCTGAATTGTACTTATTTCATAACTCAACTTTATTCAATTCAACACTAAACTGACTTGATCTAAATAATATCTCTCTTGTCTTTTTAGAGCTGCTTTACAGCAGAATTGAATTCTGTTGGCATCTATTCTGTCATTTTCCTGTTTATCACTGAAAAAAATCTGTAAAGAGCTATATAAATGGTGACTTGATCATGTGATTTTAAAAAAAAAAGCCACATGGGAGGTCAAAACCCAAACAATGACTTGGCAATCTAGTTACCTATGGCTCAAAACACTGGCTCTAAAGGTGAAGTGAAACAGTCATGTGATAACTGGGAATCCACAGGTTTATGGTGTTACAACAATGAAACAAGGACTGTGCAAACAGGGTCTGCTTAAACTCTCAGTTGTGGCATTGATGTGATATATCATGAATATGAAGCTATTCACTGCAGTCATAAAGCTGAGTGCAGTCAGTCCACATACTGCTGACTTGAGCATTCAGTATACATAAACACATGAATATTGTTTGTGTGTGTGTATAATGGAATGTGAGGAATGCCTTCATCATCAGATCACGGACAGACCAACAGAAAGAGAAAAGCTTGAGTCAGCATTGCCATCCATGTGCCTCCGACAGCCCCGACCAGTGGAGCATGGCACAGCCCAAAATACACCACACACTCCTACAATAGTACAAATAAGTACACGTAGGGGTGGCAGTGGCTCAGTGGTTCATGTAGATTGTCTACAAACCGAAAAGTTGGTGGTTCAATACCCAGTTCCACCTGACCAAGTGTTGAGGTGTCCATGAGCAAGACACCTAACCCCAGCTTGCATGGCTGACACCGCCGTCAGTGTATGAATAAGTGAGTGAATGTGAGGCAAAATTTAAAGCGCTTTGGTGGCCATTTGGTCTGTAAAAGCGCTATTTAAATGCAGTCCATTTACCATTTTACCATAAAACTCCTTACACTTCTCATAACAATCATCTTACCCAATATATACCCAACACAGTCCATAACATTCCTTACACCTCCCATAATATAGACTGCACTTCACACTACAGTATGAAGTGAACACTATCCTTATGTTTCCCATTATATACTTCACCATGCCCAATACATACTCTACTGTTCAAACTGGAGGTCAGTAAGTGTTTTGTGAGTCAGCAAGGATGCATTAAATTGCATAAATTATGTTCTTCTGAACTTATAGTCATTGATTAAAGAAACATTAAAGGTGCAGTCCGCAGTTTTTTCCTCTTTGTCGCCATCTCTGTTCAGATTGCAGCTATTCGCAAAATTATTAACTCTATGTGGGTTGTAGTTCGACACTACACAGCACGGATGAACACAATGTTTGAGGAGAGTGTGCAGCTGTCAGTCACCGCGCCGGTGTCGATACTGGCTTTCAGATTATTCTTTTTGGAAGTATGACCAACATAAGAATTTTCACCGGAAAATGTCATCTGAACTAGTAAGACACATCCATCTTTGTTCTGGTTCTGACATTGCAGTAAATCACACTGATTAAATCTAACAATTGCTTATATCTTTGTTCTCAAATTGTTAATATTAACAACATCAGCATTGCATGACTACATGTAATGTCCTTCCCATATGTATCCTTGTTTTCGGTTGCAGTCTCACCTTTTTTCTGTAGCCTCTCCGAAGTCCGAACAAAGTCTTTTTCATTTTACAGCGGGTGAATCTGTTGTCACTGGTGATTGTCATTTGAACCTTTCTGGATCTGCCATCAAATTGATAAGAGTCATTATATCAAGTGTTGTGAGAAAAGGCTATAAATCTCCACCTCCAACATCCTCTCACGCAATATAGCCGACTAGCCGAGACTACTTCTTTATGTGTAGAGATGTGGCGTAATGACGCAAAGACATGCTTGAATGTCCTGCGGAAATCCAGTACCTTTGGAATTAAAAGCATTATTACAAGCTTACTGCTTTGAATCAAACTAAGGCAAGCAGATAGTTTTGAACAATGGTTATGTATTTTCTCAAATATGTATTTTGGACAATTTTAACACAAAAAAGCTATGGACTGCAGCTTTAAACAGAAATATTTTTGAACAGAAAGCTATTTTAATATGGAATAATATTTCATGACATTACTGTTTTATTGTATGTTTTGATCAAATAAATGTAGCTTTGGTGAGCACGATTGACCTAACATGCATTAAAAAACATTTAAAAATCTAACTGACTCCAGTCCAAACCTTCGAACAGTAGTGTACCCAACATAGACCATACAATTATTTCATAATATTCCCAAAATGTGCCTAGTGTTTATCTAACATAACCCAGTTCCTTATATTTGCTATTGTTAATAAATTATACTTTCCCAATTTTATAGGCTATCTATCATTACTCGTAATGAAACACAAAGGAACCCCGCATTCATTATGCATACATATGGACATGTTATCAAGATAATATATCTAATAAATGACGTCCCACAGTATTCATACTCATAAATCTATAATGACTCATGTCACATAATCTATCCAACAGAACTAAACCATTTGCTTTCCATAATTTACATCGATACATATATTTAGTATATATCCGCCACAATCCACAATATTCTTCACATTTCCTATAATAAACTCGTTTTATTCATGATACAGATAATGTGATGTTAAATGTACCATCATTGTGTTACATATATAAACGGGGGTTGACATCATCATCCATTAACATCAGTACTCATAATACAACCTGAATATATTATTCACCACATTACAGCGTGTGCTAAATGAATGTGAACACTCTTAAAACAGCCCATAATATCCCAAATCCAGAATATATCCAACAATGGAGAAACAGCACATTATAGCATTGTCTATAATAACATACTGTAACACACTACTATTAGTAAAATATTCAGCATTAGCATAACATTCCCATCAATACTCATAAAGCACCCATCACTGCCGGCACATTCCATAACCTAACACATCTGGTAGTGTCTTCCCATGATGCATTTAGCACTGCTCATAATGTTTGTCATTTGAACCAATGGCACGCATAATGAAACCGACCGGCGGCTCACTAGTGTTAATGTGACATGCAAATAGCATATGTGATGTCCGTTATACTGACCGAAAGATTGGCAGGCCGGTGGCGAGTTGTCAGTTCCCCATCCCACAGTGAGTTAGTGTTGAGTTATTGCTCCGTTTTCCAGCAGAGCGTCTCACTTCACGCCTGACAGACGACACTTTGAGAGATCCATTTGTCTTAATGGAACTTCAGGATCGAGTCCTCTTGGTAACAAAAAATGGTGACAAACTTACAATCTCTTTCTATCATCTGTCTCTCTGTCCACAGGTGAGAAGAAGAGTAGTTCAAACTCTCAAAGGTGCAGTTTATGGATGAACTACTGGCCCATTAACCTCTGACTGGTGCAATGAGAAAGAAAGATGGTGCTCTTATGTACTGGATTTGGTCAATTCAATAAGCGACTACATGGCTGATGTTTAAAGGGATAGTTTACCTGAAAAATCTGTCATCATTTACTCACCCCCAACCTCTATTTCCACCGTGTTCCATCAGCCCATTCTCACTCCCAAGGCGTCTCACTCCCTGACGCCTTGGGAAGCATTTGGACATGCTTCAATATCTGACGCTTTAGGCGCCCTTTAGCGTCAGTTAGATGACGCCCTGGGATCGCGTGTACCCTACCCCCACCCCACACCTAAACCTAACCGCGTCCTCTAACTGACGCTTTCCTTTAGCGTCAGTTAGATGACGCCGTAGGATCGCATCATGTAAGTGACGCTAAAGGGCGCCTAAAACGTCAAATATTGAAGCATGGTCAAAGGTGACGCCTTGGGGTGAGAATGCGTTGGTTCCATTCAACAGTGTCTGAAGCTTTCAAACTTCAAAAAAAAGACCATAAAAATACCATAAAACTAGACCGTTTGAACACTGTATTCAAAGTCTTTTGACAGCCTATGATAACATTTTGTGAAACACAGGCCAAAACAACATGGTGAACAAGCAACCCAGATAGCAAACTGACATTGAATCGACGTGGAAATATGACATCGAAACAATGTTGATCTGACATTGTTTTGCTCATCGAATTAACGTTGAACCAACGTCAGACGCGTCATTCTTTCAAAACTAACGGAAAATTAACTTGAAATCAACGCGTTGTTTCAACGTTATGAAAGCAAACCAATTTTCGATTTCATTTAGCTTTGAAGAATGCCGCGTCTGACGTTGGTTCAACGTTAATTCGATGAGCAAATCAACGTTGTTTCAATCTCATGAGAGACGTCGTTTCCACGTTGATTCAATATCAGTTTGCTGTCTGGGAAGTTGCTAATGCATAAATAACTGCAGTATCCCCAGTTACTTTCAACACAGCCATTTACAGTAGTGAGTCTTACACATCAATTCTTGCAATCCAAAAGTGAGAGAAAGACATGATATGATGTATTTGTAGCTAAAGATATACACACAGCCATTAGTGGAGGGCTGTATGTTATGGTCGTTTGATTTTAGGTAGCTGTATGCACTCTTTAAGAATGCATCAATGACTATCATATTATACACCCTATCATATTAACATTAGATAATGATTCCAGCTATGTGAATATTACATTTTCATGGTGCATCAAAAGTGATTCACAGTAAAGTAAACAGAAAGATAAATCGGAATACATGTCATGCCCATTGGGACATATTAATTTGTTTCACAAAATGTCCGACATATGAGCTGTCTGAGGACGCTGGACTATTACCTACACAATCATCATTCTGAAGACTTTGGTGATCTCAGAAAAAGCAATTATGAAAATTAATCTCAGCATGAGATTGTAATGGACACAATGTGGATGGATGGATGGTGCCTCCTGTCTTAAACAATTGCCAAACAGCAGCAATAGAACCTGCTATTATGTGCACCGAATCTTTAGCGCTGCAATTATTTATCTGTAATTTGTCATTTAATACATTAAGTATTTTCCCTTAAACACAGTCAGATGTATCCTGGATGTCTCTTAATTTGTTTTGTGGTTGTATGAAGATGAATGGCTGCTTAGTAGACTAACTGTTGTGTATATCAGAGTGCAAGAGTGTACAAGTGATTCTAAACTACTCCTGACATAATAAAGCCATGTGTGTGTGAGTTATGAGCAGCTGATGTGTAAGTACTCTGTGGCTGCACACTGAATCTCGCTCTGGTTTAATTAGGTCGTGTAATGGTCAGCCTCAGGGCAGGGCCGGTAAAAAAGTCCCGGGACAGTTCCGTATAGATGGGACGCTATTCACAGCTTTCTGGTCTCTCTACAATCTCACATGCACAGTACTAAAAAATGCATTCAAAAATAATCATCAGAATATTCACCATGAACTTCTAGCATTAATATGTACCCTCTCTTGAAGACCCGCCATTCATTTAAAAAATAAAAAATAAAAAACCCTCTCTTATAAATAAATAAGTATCCATTTAGCAGATGATTCCATTAAAGCTGGCATATAACAGGGTTAGTTCTCTTGGAGTAACCTGAGTTTAGTTTTCTTGGGCTCAATTCTGGCCCTAATCAGCAACCTTTTAGTAAAACTAAAAAAAAGTTCAGTCAATGATCAAAACAAATCAGACCAACTATGGTACACCACAGAGGGATGCATAGAACATCATTGGATGAGGTCACAGCTGGCAGATATGGAGCTAGTTCATGCTCTGTTAGATTTAACTCGTACTCTCATGTGGAGTAGATATACTGTGCTTGACCCATTAAGACATATACATATAGACCCATATTACTCTACAGCGTGAAAAAATAAAATAAAATAAAAAAATAAAAACAGCGTGGTGTATTAAAAAAGGAGATCTGTCGTTTTTCTCAGCAATGGGATTAAAATGAGCACAAATTGAGACTTTTGCAAAAATCAACTGCTTCTCAAATAACACCCTAACTCTTGCTTGTTAATTGTCAATTTTAGTTCTGTATATTGTTATAAACTGCCATTGCGATTTTAAAAAATACATAAATACTTAAATTTAGCAAGGATGCATTAAATTGATCAACAACAAAGACAGTAACAACCTTTATAAGGCTACAAAACATTTCTATTTCAATATTCATTCAAGGAATCCTGGGAAAAAGAAACTGCTATAGTCATAAATTCAATAATCTATTCTAGCATAAGGATCATGTGACACTGAAGACAGGAGTAATGAGGCTGAAAATTTAACTTTGCCATCACTAGAATAAAATACATTTGAAGAGTTCAGATGCAAAAACCTCTAAGTGCCATTTGAAATTTTCTTCTAAAATGATCATTTTTATCAAGCTTGTATATTTAAGTTCAGTTATTTCACTTAAATGGCAATGAAGATTACCTATTAATTGTCATTTAAGTGAAATTACTGAACTTAAATATACAAGCTTGATAAAAATGTTCATTCTAGAAGAAAATTTCAAATGGCATTTAGAGGCTTTTGCGTCTGAACTCTTCATTTTAAATCATTTAAATAGAAAACTTATTTATTAACTTACTGCATTATTGACCAAATAAATGCTGCATTTGTGAGCATGAGAGGCTTTTTTCAGAACCATAAAAAATATATTTTGTATACATTTGAATAGTATACAGATACAGTATATATAAAATGCTTTCTAAATGTGTTTTTAGAGAACAAATCAATTACAGTACATCTGCTTTTTAACCAAGTCAACACTGTGATCCAATCACCCAAATATGAGTAGTAAACCTATTAGTCCTGTACGGAATCTGTTGTATAAAAAGAGTGAGAAGGTGGCCACATCCACCTCATGTGCTCTCACAATTCCCTAAAATACAGAGTCTCCCAAAATATTGGAGTATTGTTTTCCCAAACTTGTCATCCCTGTGATTGACTACACCTCCACATTCTGTCTGATCATGCCGTCGAGCAATCGGCTGCCACTCAGTGCCCTCGTTAAATCTCCCATCAGTCACTTCACAGGATCAAGAGATTACGCATCACAGCCGATGTCATCTCCGTCAAGACCACGGATCAGAATGATGTCAAATAATCCATGCACAGGTACCACACATATCGGCCAAGGCTTTCAAAAGAGGAGCGAGAATGGGGAAAAACACAGAAAATGCTTGATGTGTTAAACATCAATGCTTGAATTGTTCTTGTTCACACCTTAAACACTCACACTCTTTTATCAGCATGTGCTCGGCGTAGAGCAGAATGTCAAAACAGCAGTGGAAATACATGGATGGTCTTTGTCTCCCATCAGCCCAAGGCTCAACATTAAGGAGGCAGCCTTTGTGAGTTTAAGGCATGTGGACATAAATTGTCCTATATTGTGTTCATTGATAATATACAACAATGTTTTTTTTTATAGCATGCAGACATTTGGATTTGTGATATATCTGAAACAAATGTATTTGTACTAGGGATGCACTGATAACAATAAATCATTTACAGTAAATTCTGGCCGTAAGGTGTACTGTATCTTTCAATATACCTTTCGATGTTCATGCATGTTTCTGTGCTGACTATTACAGTGGAAGAAAAGACATGGCACTTGAACTGAGGCGCTACAGTGATCTGTCACATCAAATGCAATTTTTTTGTTTGAATAATGACAACGCATTCTCAACCCAAGGTGTCACCTTTGACCATGCTTCAATATTTGACGCTTTAGGCACCCTTTAGCGTCAGTTAGATCCTACGGCGTCATCTAACTGACGCTAAAGGAAAAGCGTCAGTTAGGTGACGCGGTTAGGTTTAGGTCTGGGGTGGGGGTAGGGTTACAAGTGATCATAGGGCGTCATCTAACTGACGCTAAAGGGCGCCTAAAGCGTCAAATATTGAAGCATGTTCAAAATGCTTCCCAAGGCGTCAGTTAGGTGACGCCTTGGGGGTGAGAATGGGCTGATAATGAATAAGGAATGATAAAGTGGACAGAATTTGAAAGCTGAGACTTTGTTTCTTATCAGAACAGAAGTAACAAACATAAAGCGCTTTGAGATTATTGGATGGTAGGCGCGCCACATGATGTTTGATGTAAGAAAAAAAAAATGCTGATTTGACAACCCTGACTTGAACTATGGGTGATAGGGTCACGGCATGCTTTAATGCCACTATTTTTTTAAAACTGTTAATATGTTATTGACACGTTAACCTGAATTCGACACGAGATTTTTTTTCACACACAGTTTTTGCAGCATGACACGACCCCTTTTGGCTTGCAGGATATAATTGGCCTGATCTTTGGCTGTTTTTTTTTAACTACTTTTATCAGCTGATATCAATTATTTGCCAATACATTGGTGCATCCATACTAATTATTTAATATTAAAATATACTTCTTCAACTAAATAATCATTTAAAAAAATAAAATACTAAAAACTAAAAAAAATCTTAAAAGCTTTTGGCATCACTACATTATAAATTGTATTTTCTGTCTTTTCTTTTTTCTCTTCATCATGTGTATTGTTCAGCACTTTGGTCAGCCTTGTTTGCTGTTTTTAAATGTGCTATTTAAATAAACACAAACTTGAAACTTGAACTTGATAAATGTACAAAATGATATTTGCAAAGATTACATTTACATACATACAAATCGACTAACAGCAAAAATTTATATCAGCCAAAAAGTAATATGGTACCAATATATCATGCATCCCTAATTTAAACCAATAGTTTAGATCTGCTGAACAAATCTGGTGAGAAATGGCAAATTGGTACCAATGTTGGAGCAGCAAATATATTTTAATGGAAGTAGTATATTATAGCTGAATTGGATTTGTTAAAATTATCTCATAGACTAGCACAGATTAAGATGTCAAAGGTTTAAAATTATGAACCTGCAGTTATATTTCCCACTGTAGCACAGCTTTTTGTGATGAAATCTTACCGTTAAATAAAAAAATGACAGCATAAAACAAAAATCCTTACTGTTGAGCCTGTGGCCAGTTCTGTTTGTCTGTCCCAGTAACAAACTGTCTTACATTCAAAGGGAAGTTTCTCTGCTATAAAGATACACATACACAGTCTGATGGAATGCACTGCAACAAACACACACACACACACTCTTGCACAAGACAGACAAGGAGAGACAGACACATAGAGAAGTGTCAGAGAGAGAACGGGATACCTTACTGTTGATTTTGGACTTCTTGACGTATTTTCGCAGCTTCCTGTTCCTCCGCTCTCTGCCGTCTCTCCGTCCAAGCGCTCCCCCCATCTCCTCTCATCACACACTCATCCACCACATGCCCTCTCACCTATCGCCCTGTCTTCCCCTCCTCGTCCCTCTCTCTCTCCCTCTCTCTCACACACACTCACGTCTTGCCGGAGTCCTGCCCGCTCACACTCCCTCTCACATGCGCGCACACACGCTAGCGTCCGGTTTGAGATGAAGGGGTGATTTTGCTGGATGCAGAGACAGGGAGGGAGAGAGGGAGGAGAAAAGAAGGAAGAGGGGAATATGTGGCGGTAGTTTTGAGGAAGGGAGGGGGAGATGATTTGGGGTTGAGCCAGTAAGGAAAAAGCTCACACTTACTCATTCACACTCATTCGTTCACGCTGACAGTGTGTCTTCCCATAGACAGCAGTGATGAAACGGCTCCCCATTCTGACAACACACACATAGGCTACACACACTATGCAGCCGACTGCAGCATGCTCATTGACCAGAACAGATACGACTGCGACTACATTAAGCTCCGCCTCCTGCTTGCTGTGATTGGTTGGAGCCAAACCAGAGTGGTATGCTTTTCTCTCTCTCTCTCTCTCTCTCTCTCTCTCTCTCTCTCTCTCTCTCTCTCTCTCTCTCTCTCTCTTTGATGTCTGAGGAGTGACTTGTGGTTGGTTGATTAAATGATTGTGTATTAGACTGCTTGAAACAGTTCTGATGGACCGATATATCGGCCAGAATGTCTATATGCTACAGAAAGCTCTGATGGTGCACTAATGGATATGAATGTGCAAGATGTATTTTAAAGTTGGCATGAAACATAAGTTGCAATAGTCTATTCTTGCCTATTGTGACATTTATGCGAGTCAGGAGGAGGAGAGGAGAGGAGTAATGTCATGGCATGAGAGAGAGGAAGTTTAATGATGTGCACAGATACATATTTTAAAATAAATACTGCAATATTCCATAAAAAAGGGAATTGTCAGTTTTGATTTGATGGGTGCAGAAATAGACATTTGGTTTGAAATTAGATTTTCAAAAGAACATCTAAACCAGCCTGTCGGAAATTCCCATGACCCAATATCATGATGAAATGACCAAACTGCACTTTCACAAACACATTCTAGGTGCTCCAATTGGATGATATTTGGCCATTTCGAGATTATTGATCTATTACCAAAATGGGTTTCCTTCCCATCAAGTAATTTATATGCTCTACCAACAGAATTATTAATGGATAATATATAATTTCAGACAAACACAGACATAATATTAATTATATTTATAACCATATTCATTAATATGAACATGGACTGCATTTATATAGCGCTTTCACAGACCCAATGGCCACCAAAGCACTTTACATTTGCCTCACATTCACCTGTTCACTCACTCATTCATCCACCGACGGCGGTGTCAGTATTAATGTTAATTTAAATCATTTTGATCCATCATGGCCCTCTGGTTGAGAACCACTGCTACAGACAATATATATTATAACTAGGCCTACAAAGAAAGAAATAATGAAAGAAAGAAAGAAAGAAAGAAAGAAAGAAAGAAAGAAAGAAAGAAAGAAAGAAAGAAAGAAAGAAAGAAAGAAAGAAAGAAAGAAAGAAAGAAAGAAAGAAAGAAAGAAAGAAAGAAAGAATGAAAAGATCACTAATAGATATTTGCCATTCAAATAACAAAGCATGCCAGACACACTAGTCCAGACCACTGCAGTGGTAACGAATTTGTACTAATATAATGAACTCATACAGGGTCAGGCATTTGCTGCAGTTTTCTTACTCTTACTCTCATGCAGTACATACACAGACTGCATAAAAGGTGTGTTTATGGAAGAGGAAAGCACAAAAAGCCTAAACACAGATCGAAAGACACACACACACAAACACAAACGTGCTTAGGGTGGCAGTTTTGTTCTTTCTCAGTAGTTAAAGGGTTAGTTCATCCAAAAATGAAAATTCTGTCAGTATTTACTCACCCTCATGTTGTTTCAACCCCGTAAGACCTTCGTTCATCTTCGGAACACAAATTAAGATATTTAGGATATTAAAATCGCTCCTGCATACAGTCCATAGGCTTCTTGAGGGACTGGCTCTTGCTGTCCTCGAAAAGTAATTGAAGACATCGTTAAAATAGTCCAAGTGACTACAGAGGCTCAATCTTAAGTTTTTCAAACGACGAGAACACTTTTGTGCGCAAAAAAACAACAAAAATAACGACTTTATTTCAACTATTCACCTCCTTCTCCATAAGCCTATAGTCCGTTAACGTAGTGTGATTGCGTAGAGCTACGTCACACGTAGGCTCACTATTGGTCGACGCTGGTCATGTGTGTGTGATGCGTGTGACGTACAATAACAGAAGCTTACGCTATTAAACTAGTTAGCTGACTCGCGCAGAGGGAGAAATAAATGAATAGTTGAAATAAAGTCGTTATTTTTGTTGTTTTTTTGCGCACAAAAGTGTTCTCGTCGTTTGATAAACTTAAGATTGAGCCCCTGTAGTCACTTGGACTATTTTAACGATGTCTTTTATGACTTTTCGGGGACGGCAAGAGCCAGTCCCTCAAGAAGCCTATGGACTGTATGCAGGAGCGATTTTAATATCTTAAATATCTTAATTCGTTTTCCGAAGATGAACGAAGGTCTTACGGGGTTGGAACAACATGAGGGTGAGTAAATACTGACAGAATTTTCATTTTTGGGTGAACTAACCCTTTAATTGGTCTGTAATTTCAATCAAACATTGTATAACTATGCTTCAAGTCTGCTATTATATTTATGAACAGTGTTGTGCAAGTTACTTCCAAACTGTAATACATTATTACTTGTTACTATTATTTAAAAGTAATTCATTACCTTACAATATTACTGTCTCAGAATTGTAATGTGTTACATTACTTATGTATTACTTTTGAGTTACTTTCACCAAAATAACTAAGTAGAACTTAACTTTGGGGCTGTAACGATATGCAATATGAAACCGAAATCGCGATTCGCCACACGACTCAGATCCACGAACCTACAGAATCGCGACACACCTCTTCCAACTCCAGCGTTGTTCTCCTTACCGTCCAGATCCAATGCTGCCTTATCTTTAAATTAGTCTATTATTTGAAGTTAACATTATAAAATACGTAGACCTACACCACAAAACTATAGTTGAGGATAAATTATTTAAAATTGGGGAAGTCCAGCATTATGGACATGACATTTGCAGTCAAAACTTGAAATAAAAATTCTCAGAAAATACATGTATTGAAACGTATATAGGCTACCTCCTTAAAGGACTCCAGACATTAGACAAATATCAGTCTATGTTTTATTTTGAATATTAGGGAAAAGACACACATTCATGCGTGACAAAAAAATAGGAGGCAAAATATATTTTTTGTAATTATGTTAATTACATGGCGCAAATCGGATGAGGAAGGGTTGGCTCTGCAGTTTCCATAGAACTTAAAATATTCATTTTATTTTAGTTTTCGTGTTCGCATTTATGAGGAAAAAACAATGTTACAGACGCGACCGCTCTGAACTGGCACTAAAAGACTGCTTTAAAACTTTGACATATCTGTTGCCTTTAAGAAGTAAAAGCAGACAATACACTGTAATACAACTGTAATACAAGCCTCACTGAACATGTAACGAGTAAAATATTACTGAAAATTGATTAGTAATGCCTTACACTACTGCGTTACAGCAAAAAATAATATGTTACTGTAATGTATTACTTTTGTAATGCGTTACTCCCAACACTGTTTATGAACAGACAAGTGTGCACGGGACACTACTGTCCTACAAAGCAAAAAAGGAAGTAACTGCGCAGAGTGCAGAACTGAGAAAAATTACTTTCACAAGGGCTTTCTGCAGTTACTGTACAAACGACTACCATTTTTCTCCAAAACGACACACATTTGAGATAAGATGTTTTGTCACGGATGCCTTGAATGTCATGAAAATGATAATCATTGTGTATCGAAGTGTATAATGAAGACTTATTTTTAAATCCCTAAGGAAAACATGAATTGGAAAAACAATGTCCGCCTGTGTTTTCTCCATCCATTTAGAAGGTTATAGGACTATTTATTTTGTTATCCAAACAATAAGCAATTATATGGTTAGTTTAACACAAGCAGGTAATTATATGCATTTTGTATTAGCTCTCTTCAGTTTGCAGACCCCACAATCCACCAGTTGAGAACCACTGGTTCAGAAAACTAAGCTGATTTATATTAAACACACACACACACACACACACAATTAGTAACATACCTTGGGCCCTATCTTGCACCCAACGCAATTGACTTTGTATCTGACGCATGTATCATTCCTATTTGGACTTTTCCCTCCACAGACGCACGTAGGTAAACTAGGGAATGAACTTGCGCTCCCTGGGCGGGTCGGCGCAAAAAGGAGGCGTGTTTCGGCTCAAACAATCCCTAGTGCTTTTTTGCAGAAATCCAGAAATCAATTGCGCCAATGAGGGATAGTTCACTTTGAAATTAGTTTTTGATATGTTTTAGCTTACCTCAAGGGCATCCAAGATGTAGGTGTCTTTGTTTCCACAGTATTTTCAATTTTGACATTTTTCAGTCAAACCGTTATTGTCTATCAGTCATACACTGGAGGCTAAGGGGGTCCACCAAAAAGCATGCACAGAGAAGTCAAAATTAAACATGATTTAATGACTCGTAAATGTAAGTACAAATTGATGGCCTAAGACACGAATCGAGCGTTTTTTTGTGAGAAAACGAACAGTATTTATATTGTTTTTACCTCGTGTAATCCAAGTGATCTGAATCAGTTGTGCAATGTTCAACTGAACCGAACTGAATCAGTTCAATGTTACGCCGGAAGTGATCGCTTGCGTGTGACGTCACTCAATATATACAAGGAGATTTCGGAAGTTTTACCTTTTACTAAACATATTTAGACATACCGAAATCGTCTTCCATTGTGGTTTCCTGTATATCTAAATATGTTTAGTGAAAGGTAAAACTTCGGAAATCTCTGTTTAAACAAAGAGTGGCGTAGGCGCACAAGCGATCACTTCCAGCGCATGCGCAGACCGAAGCGCCCGTGCCGTCAGATCATTTTGTCATGGCTATGATTACAAGGGGTAAAACGATATAAATACTGTTCGTTTTCTCACACAAACCGCTCGTTTCATGTCTTAGGCCATCACTGTGTACTTACATGTATGAGTCATTGAATCATGTTTAATTTTGACTTCTCTGCGCATGCTCTTTGAGGTGAACCGATTGAGGACCCCCTTCACCTCTAGTGTATGACTGCCAGACAACAACGGTTTGACCAAAAAATGTCAAAATTGAAAATGCTGTGGAAACAAAGACACCTACATCTTGGATCCCCTTGAGGTAAGCTAAAACATATCAAAAATTAATTTCAAAGTGAACTTCCCTTTAAAGGGGTCATATAATGCCATTTTTGTACAAGTTAATATGTATGTTTAGGGTCTAAATGAAAACTTTGTCATATAGTTTTATTAAAAATGATCATTAGTATTTTAAGAAAACACTTATTTTACTTGGTCAAATACAGCTCTGTTTTCAGCAAGCCGTTTCAGTGCATATGCCTTTAAATGATAATGAGCTTCACTCACTCCGCCCCTCTGTTCTGCGGGTGTTTAGACACAATGCATGTGGAGTGTTGCCTTAACAACAGTTGAGGGTATATTTTGGAGAAAGAATGGCAGCGGGAGTCTCTGAGGACACATCTGTGCAACCGTATCAGTTTGAACCGGAGTCGGACCCGGAACAAGATGGCGGCCGCAAAGAAGTTAGACAATTAAGGCTTGAACAGGATGTTTCTTATGGTTGGTTAACTTAATGTCACTTTGATCTATTTTTGTATGCACTGGCAGGGTAGAGTAGTGAGATACAAACGCTGTGTGTTTATTGATGTATACGTTAGTTCATTGACAGATAGACGTTACAACTAATGGTCATGATAAACTTTTTTCTGCGATTTGCAAAGATTAACAAAAAGGTTAATAAAAGTTTACACTCACTTTCATTGGAGGTGCAGAGGGAACATTATAGTTGGTACTGATTTTTTTTTTTTTTTTTCAGGAGCAGCTTCTTAGAAAAAAACAGCTCATACTGACCATTGTTTATAAAGCAGTCTGGTGAGAAATGATTCGTGCAAACATGAACGCATTGAGAAAACAAAACTCAGCCACTGTGTCTTCAGCGGATCGAATTTAGAAACATCAAAATGACTGCTGTGTTCATTATTACACCCAAGAACAGAAAAAACACAATCACTTAGATGTCATTCTGATCCAGCATATCAACAATGATGGACTATGATGACAGCTCGCTCAGGGCGGGGATAAGTTGAAACACTGCTGTCAATCAACAATCATGGGAGGGGCGTCCGACCATGTGACATCACACAGTTGAACAACTCGATTTGAGACGGGAAAACATACAAGGGGATTAAAACAAAAACACACACATTTTATCATTATATGATGGTTGTGTACAGGCACTGCCAACACACATTTCAGTACAATCAACTTGAAATGTGTATGCACCATTATATGATCCCTTTAAAAAAGATCATTATATGATGGACTTTATGCACCAATATATGATCCCTTTAAAAAAAAAGTGCCGGCGCGCACACACATATAGACAGATGTAAACTGGCCCTGTAAACTGACACAAGTTAGTAGCCAGAACACGTTTTTCCAAACAAGCAGCTCCAAACCTGTACTAGCTTGGGGAGGATCAGAGTCTTCTGTATCTCTCTCACATACACACACACTACATACAGACTGCCTGAGAGGAATGGGGTGAATGTCAGTGAAACAGAAAGAGGCAGTTTAGATTTTAGATTTCAAAATTCAGCACCCTTCAGTTGAGTTCATAGACTCTGATTTGAGTTTACATAATTGTGGCAAATCATATCATATCTGTCGCATCCCAAATATTTGTAAACTGGAAATAACAATGAGAGAATTGAAACTCACCAGTTACTGTTATACTAATACAACAACAACAAACACCTTTATTTATAAAGCAATACAATACAACACAATACAAATTGACCCAAAGTGCTACTTTAATATTATAAACTTTGAGTAACTTCACTTCAAGGAATCTTTAAATCCCCCACTCCTCCGCAGACCGGAAGAATCACACTCACTCACGCAGCTCATGTTCAGAGGTGCCTTAAATGTTCGGTCAAGCTACACGCTTTACAAATTTGTCAATATTTAAATAGTATTTTTTATAGAACAGGACAGTTCATTTTCATATTAAAGGTCCAATATGTAGCTTTTTTTGTAAAATGAATCCTTTTTTATCCCCTGTGTTTTAAGGGGTTGTAATCACTCATTGCAATGATTTCGGGTTTTGCTATTACCTATGAAGGCCAATATTCATATTTATATGTGAGGTCTCCAGGTCGGATTTCCTGCGAAATTCATCAGATGTGACGTGCATGCGCGCTCCCGAGCCTCTCTATCCTTATTACAGTCTATGCGACCAACGGCACTTCAGTTGACGTTATCAGACATAGAGTCTGATAACAGCTCAAAACGTCCTGCCTCCAGCACAACACAGACTCAAACACAAACTCCTAAAAAAAAATAAAAAACAAAAAAAAAGTTTTATCTGCTGAAGCTCGTCAGGCAAAATCTTAATCTGATCGATTCCGGACGAAAACATGGATCAACATTGGCAACATATTAGTAAACTCTAGTGAAATAGCAAGGTAAACTACATGAAACATGAAATGGATACAAAAGAATGTTCCAGGATAACAAAAAGTCGGTGCTTTAGGATGTAACTTATTTTACTTGGTAACGTCGTCACCCCACTACTATCCTATTGTTTATACACATTTCTAGACACGTTTAGTACAGTAATGTTACTTCATACGATCTTACTGTTATCGTTGATCGAGCACGCACAAGCACATGAGCACGAGCGCTCTTTTTGCATTCTGAAACATCACCACTAGAGGCCACTAAAAACCTTTAACTTTATTAACTCTATAATAAATTAACGATTTATTATCGAAAAACGATAATAAATTGACCCCATGAAAGGTTATCCTTGGAATTGATCTATCCTAGACAATTGACATAATAATATTTAATTATATTTCGTTATGATTGATTATTGATATATACAATCGATCTAATTTTGCTTACCTGTATGAAGAATTCACTGTAATTCGTTGTATATACGGAACTTTTTCCCTTTACAGGTAATGCTGCTAGGCTAATCCTTTCATGGGATCCATCATGTAATTGAGTTAAAGCCCTATTTCTTGGCAAGTACTAATATAGAATTTATACGCTAAAGTTAAACAGAAAAGGACTGCCGACACTTGAGAAATGGTATAGATAAATGGCACTTCAATCAGATAAAACATTTTGAAGCACTAAAATAAAAAAATCCTTGGATGGAAACTTGGCTATTGATGTCTAACTGACACGGCAAATGCACATGTTCATAATGGTGTCCATTTTGAAACATCACAACAAAAGCCTATACAATCTTAATGCAAATACAATGTGAGGTGTGTTTATCTGTGGAAGCTGTTGTCTACATGCTCTAGTTGTCTTCCTCTGTCATTCTCTGAAGACCAGAACTTGCTAACACACAGCTGGGCCTGCAGTGTGTCCTGCCAGCCCTGTAATTCAGCTCAGGTGAGATTGTGATGGCGTTGGTCGGGTTAAGCTGCATGCATCTTTATGAGCCCAGTAATGCAATGATAACTGCTCCGTTCCACATTAACATCAGCTGCTTCAGCACTGAGAGTCTGTTGTCTCTGCTAAAGAAAGACGTCTTTCTACCGTCTGTTATTTGACCGTCTCTGGCCTCCAGGCTCCACTAACCACATACAGTGCATTATTTTTCATCTCAGCTCCGTAAAAACAGAGTGAATGACTGAAAACTAGGCTAATGTTCGACCTGAACACAGACCACTTCGCAAATTGATGGTTCACGTGTGAGTTTGCGTTCATCTGAGAGCATGTGTACACATGTGCATTTGTGATCATCTGTGTTTACCCAGCAGGAGAGGTCAGAACAACAAATGGAAACAATGTCAGTTTGTAAGAGGATTATGGCTCTCACCAACCCCCCTGGGCAAGCAGGAGATGGCGCAGTCCGGCAGCTAAATGGCACCCACAATTTTACAACAACAAAACCACAATGACAGAAAAGCAACCGTAAATTACGTTGGCCCTGCTGAATTGGAAGACAAATCAGCATAGGCAGCACTTAAGAGTGTTAGAAAATACAAGATTAAAAGCTTGATTTTCACCACAGGTGGACTAAGGGAAAGATTACCAGTGAATAGCAACTTAAATTCTGGTCTTTCAATGGTACCTTGTAATTTTTGGAGCTTGACAGCAACAATGTAAACAAATATTCAGGAAAAAGATGATAAGGATTGGAAAAGTCACATTGTTCGAGCACTAATCTGAATATTCACTGCATATGTCCCCTCAATGTCCATGCAAGTTACATCTCTCAGTATAAATCAACATCTACTTTATATGCAATAGAGTAGCATGAATATACTGCTAAAAACGTCCACTTGTGTTCCACTGAAGTAGGGCTGTCGCGGTTATGGAATTTCCCTTGTGGTAATGTTGAGTGGCTTAATAGCGCGATATGCAGTATTACCGCCATTTATTTATTTATTTAATTTATAGACCTATGTATTTGTTGCTATATAAATAAAGTTTACGATGTGGACAAAAACGAGGACATTTTCAGTAACCAATGTAACCGAAACTAAACAGCGTCTACAGTTAGTACATGCGCATTGAAAGACTTTCACTCAGTGCGCATATTGTTATGACAACGGACTTTGAGCGAGTCATTGAACCGTTCATTCAACGAACACGTTTAAAAAAAGCTGATTCATTAAAAGAGATGTAAAGAAACAAGATGTTAATTATTTCAACTTTTCAAGGCTCAGCTGAGCAGCAATGCGTCGCATGGGCAACGCTGAAGCTGATGCTTCACTTATTAGAGACCAATATATCATTGATTCAATGCGTGACTCACTGATTTTATTTCCCTGTGGTTTCCTTGTGTTGTGGGATGCTGACCAGCGCTGCTGCTGACGCGCATTTATGGGAAAATACCCGTGAAGAGAACGTTAAAATGATGATGCGACAAATATTTCGCTTCCCTTTCACACGACAAGCTTTTCACGACTTCAAAGACAGACGCAGGTAGTTGCACGCGCTCTGCCGATCTCTCTCATTCACTGTCTGTGTGAAGCCTGTAGGCTACACATCACCATGATAAACAGTCTTGTTATCATTATGAACTTGTTTAACATTCAATACACATGCATTAAGTTCAAAACAAGAAGGGTATAGCCTTATAAAAAAAAATAAAAAATAAAAAAAACGTGAACATCGCGGTTGCTGCGGTTACGTGCAATCCTCTGCGGTTGACTTGTCAGAAGCGCGGTACCGCAATATTGCGGTTACCGCGACAGCCCTACACTGAAGAAAGATAATCATTAGTATGGAATTCCGGTGAACAAATAATGACAGAATTAAAATTTCTCAGTGAACTAACCCTTTAACACTAGAAGTGCCAGAATTCCAAAACTACTAGAACGGCCACAAACGGTCATTTTGACCGTTAGATTCAAAACAGTGTTGATGAATAATTTTCGTAATTATTTTTGTCAACCATATTTTTTCAAAGACGAAAACGAGACGATAACTAAATAAAAACTAGGTTTGAATGACAAAAACTATGACGGAAATGTTAGATAGTGACGATTTGCGACGCGGTCAAGGCTATAATAATAGGACTCGCAGAACTGAACAGCCAATGCAGCAAAACAAACAGCGCAGGAGAGGGTAGCAGAGCTCACCATCATCCGACATGAATGGAACATCTGGATCGGCCGTGTCTGATGATAGCAGCCCTCTCTTTTTCCTTGATGTGACTCTGAATCACTCTCTGATGAGGAGGAAATGTTAACTTGCACCCAGGAAACGTCGCTGTCACTTTCCACCTCCGATTGTTCCCCTGCATCCGAATTATAGATAACTGTAGTCCGGTTTTATTTGCTTATTTCTGATCAACAACTAATGTAGAAATTATTATATAGCAAACACCGCTACAGAGGTGACCGGACGGACCATTCTGTTGACAGAACACGATCAACCGCGGGATATTTAACAAAAAAATACCGCAAAATTCAGTGCGGTCAATATGACCGTCTATGGCCGAAATAGGTAAATATGTTCATTTTTTTTGTTTTGCCTTACGTTTACGTAACTTAATTTATATGAAAAGCATTTTAAATGAAAATACAGACAATTTTAGGAAAAGTCAGGTACCAGCAGGATTTTATTATTTTTTTCAACAAAGTTATTATAGATATAAAATTCAAAACGGTCAAAATGACCGTTGTGGCCGTTCTAGTGTTAATAAGCACTAGTGTGGATTATTCATTGATTATGACTTTTTCATTTCATTCAGTGCAGTAATACGGTCACTCAGGGTGACGCCGTCAGCCGTGTGGTATTATTAGTGTCATCTAAAGAAAGGCTCTCATCTAATTGGATGGAATAGAGGATTCAAACCGACATGATGATGCCAAAATTGATACAAAGCCAACATTGATTTTCATTTATTGCGCTAATGGCTCATTTTGATTTAGGCCATAACTCCTTTTCTCTTGGAGAGATGAGAAGAGATCTTGTTCATTGAGGCCAGACGGGCCAAAAACAGCAGCATTAACATGATGAGAGGGGAGTTGATTGGACTGGCTGGTAATTGTGGCACATTACGGTCTGTGTTTATGAGAAGTGTTGTTGATCTGTGAATAGCAGAGGAGGTTACGGTCATGTCATACACGTTCAAGCAACTCGTGATTGCTGCCATCATTATCATCATCTTCTATCTAAACAGCTCAATGACACCTCAACACCTTCAGCATTCCAGGAACCATTGGGTGGCAGATGTGACTAGCTTAATAACCATTATCTACGAGACAAACTTCCTCTAGAGGGCGCTAGGCGGGTCAGAAAGCTGAATCATCCATAGGGTTATTTTCATCTCTAGATGTTTAATTTAAAACAGTGGTACAAATAAAAAGCATAATTATTTAAATCTATTAATTAGAATTATTTCACTCTGAAGAACAAAATAAAATTTGCCAAAGCAATCTCAATAAAATGATCTCATGTAATCTGCAGCGCTAATAAAAGTCACAGGTGCCATCCCAGAAAGCAACAGTGTAGGCCCAGATCCAGCCCACATCTGGTACACATGGTGTAACGATGAGGCAAGGAGGAATCCAAATGCCAGTGTAACGGAGGCCAGCTAGTAGTTGCTGTGCGAGTAAAACCTCACTCCCCGATCTCAATAGGCGCTCTAGCGACAGACGCTAGAGGCTGCAGTCTTTAGCCTCCTTGCTAGCGCGCCCGACTCTCACGCCGGAGACCCGGGTTCGAGGCCCGCTCGGAGCGGGGCGAGTAGGACCCGGGTGTGAGGGGTTACATTGGTGCCGTGACCCGGATGAGAGTGAGGTTTAGGGGGGTGAGTGTAACGGAGGCCAGCTAGTAGTTGCTGTGCGAGTAAAACCTCACTCCCCGATCTCAATAGGCGCTCTAGCGACAGACGCTAGAGCGCCTATTGAGATCGGGGAGTGAGGTTTTACTCGCACAGCAACTACTAGCTGGCCTCCGTTACACCAGCACAATGGTTTAATAAAGATAATAGACAAACAAAAGGTAAATCCACGGAAACCAAAGAAACTTAGAAACAGTAACTCAGAACAAAACTCAGAAACAAGAACTCAGAACTAGAAACAACGCTACAGTGAAACATCGACCGACACCCAACAACTGAAACACAGGGGTTTAAATACACAGACAAACAAGCTAAATGAGGGAACAAGGGGGCGTGGTAAATCAGAACACCTGGGGAAACTTATAAACAAGAAAAACTACAAAGGACTACAAAACATGGCACAGAAACAGGAAATAACTAAAGTCCACACAAGACAAGGAAAACACAAGACAGGAATCGTGACACATGGATTCCACAAGGCCCATATGTGTGGGCCGGACCTGGGCCGACAATATCTTGCTGTTTGGGATGTGACATCACCTTAATTTATTACACCTGAATTGTAGGTGTGGTCACACCATGTCAGAATTACTATAATTACGAGATTCTGACTTGCAAAAGTTGTTCGTAATTACAACTTTTCATCAAAAAATATTTCATCAAATCTGATATTTTTGTTTCAAAAAATGTGTAAATTCTACTCATTTTAAATGGTTAACTTTTAAGTAATTCATTTGGTTAGATGTTACTCAATTCTAATTTGTTAAATTTAATTTATAATATTGATTGTAATTTGTTGCCTCAATTTTACTGATTAGATTTAACATATTTAGTGATTTCAGTCATATTCATTTTTACAGTGCGTGCGCATACATTTGAAATAACGACCTCGAGCCCGCAGAAGACGTGATACGTGAACTAATCAGGAGACCCCCTTGACATCGCTTCTGTGCACGGCACCTTCTCAGCAAGTAGGGGCGCCATTGCCAATAATTGAATTGAAATAATAAAAAATAGAAAACCTTCGCGGCACAGAGGATTTTTTTAACTGCTCGTGCCGTCCCCCATGTAACATGAAGAAATAACGCCCAGGGCAACTGCCCGATTCGCCTGTGCGTAAAACTGCCACTACCGCTTCAAGCAGACACTGGTTGTCATCTAGTTTTACGGCAAATGTCGTGAAGACAGCAAATAGGATATCTAATTTGAGACATTCGTACAGCTAAAAAGCATAATTATTCAAATAATTAGAATAATTTATCGGTGAAGAACAACTTAAAATTTTCCAATAAAATGATACAAATCCACATCAATTAATCACTGTTGGTCTGTTGAGAAAAGTAGCAGGTACCATGTGACATCACTTCAATTTAAACCTGAACAATGACATTCATTCATCATTCACACAAACTTCTAGGGTCATAGGGCTGGAGCCTATCCAGTTTCTTAGGCCAGAGGCAGGGAAAAGCACCCTGGACAGTCCATCACAGCGAATAATGAAATAGAGGAACTTTAATAGCTACTGAACTTAAAAAAAATAAATAAATAAAATAAAATGTGGCTATAGTGAAAGCAGATCAGCTAAATGCATTGCATTATGTGTAAAAGATAGAGGCTAAAGCACTTACCTTAGTGTGGAGTTTCGACAGCTGTTTTTCATCCAGGTGGGTCTGTGTGTACACTCGCCTCTTGTAGCGAAACTGCCAAAACAAAAAAACACAGCATGGATTAGCCTTAAAGCGCTGTTAACATCACAATCTTTGTTCTCTATAACATCGTTCAGTTAGCCATGTTTGCTAAAACTGATAAGTGGAAGAAGACAGACTGTGCTTGAGTGTGAACTGCTGTAATCATAACTGTGGGCTACTTAAACATCTGCACATCTACATTAAAGCTGCACAGTCTTCTAATAGAAAACCTGCTGTGAATCATCAAACTGCATATTCAGGCAAAACATGAGGAACATGACAGCAGAGTCTTTTAAAACATCCACGGATGAGAAAATTGACCGTTTACAAAAGCCACGCCCCCTAGTAATTGTTACTATGTCAGTCAAATAAATGGTCAAACACGACCAGCGTGACAGATTGCCATGTCATGCCGAATGCAATTTGTGTGTTTAAAAAGTAACTATAGAGACGGAAAGATGCAGATAACCATACATTATTTAAGGTTGTTTCTAATCGTTACGATATTGACGATATCCCCGTTGAGAACATGCATGGAACTGCTGGCTAGCGAAAATAAAACATAAAACCAGCCAGCACCCTCTCGCTCACCACATACCCCCATCACCCCTCACAGGCCGGGGGGTTAACAACTTAAATTTTAATCTGTAATCTGTAACAATCCCTTAAAGTGAACTATACCTTTAAAAAAACAATATAAATTATAGAAAACAATTCTCTTGAGCTATGGGATGAAAGGGAAAAAAAAAATCAGCATTTCAACCATGACAACAAAAATAAAGTTTAAGAAACTCCGAGGCAGACTGGGAACTCAAAGTAATGTATCGCTGTCAAACTCAAGGCCATTAACAAACGCCTCAGGAACAACCAAGTCAAAATGTGATGATAAAAGAGAAAACGTGTCAAAAGCTAACAAATAACAAGAGTGAATAGATCTTGCACGATCAGAACTCACCACAGAATCCCGCTGCTGCTCTACGTGTCTCTCTGGCTGTGGGCAGTAGCAGTACAAGCGAGCCGACACTATAATTCTCAGCACTACCCAAAATTCTTCTGTCCTACACCTCAGCGCCATCAATCCCAAAGCACGACACCAACTACAACACCATAGTGCAAAACGTTACTGTAAAACAGCCATGACTTTGAGCTGCAGAAGTAAATGCTGTACACAAATCCATGTGCCCGTGAAGAGGGCAGGGCGAACACTGACAGCTCCAACGCTCTGCTCCATTAAGATCTGACCGTACAGATATTCCCCCATCCCCATCCCTCAATCTATGAGTCTATCTAGCAAACCCACGAGGGCTCTGTTCACAAGTGGTGTTTGGGAGGCCAGCATGTGGCAGATCTATAGACCCGCTGGTGTGTGTCGATGGACCTTCTGCTGTGTAGTGATGGTGCCTGAACCATATGAAGTGTGGCAATGCTCAGCCAGGAGCAATGACAGCACAATAAACGATTGTGGACAGCTCACGTGCAGAGGGTTGCATTGGGAAATGATGAAACGCACACATACACACAGACACAATGCCTCCCCTTCTGTTTACGCACATGTTATATCCCTCATGGTTGACAGTTTTGCTTTTTACCAGACAAAGAGTCTTCAGCTGTGGCCAACAGTATTCACATTCAATATATGAGAGTCAATATTTACAGTGTTAACCCTTGTTCTTCATCACCTCTGCCATTCCCTTTGGCATGCTGGATATCAGTTTTGGGGCAAATCCTGACTGGTGGTTAAGGGATTTTTCTTGTCCACTTGTCTTTTGAGGATTGACCACGGGTTCTCTGGGATTAAGATCCAGGGAGTTGCCTGGCCGCAGATCCAAAATTTCAGGAGCCACTTACACAACACCGGTTTCAATGAACAACTGAAAACTTTTTGAATTTGAAGATCAAGGTATTTGAAGGAAAATTGTATTTAATTTGTCTTCCAGGAAACATGCTGTTGTTTCCGAAAGAGGAGTAATACATTATTATTATTATTTTATTATTATTTATGTTTAAATAAAATACGAACATTTAGGAGATCTTCATCCTGTTCAAAGGTTTTCTCAATGCATCGTGTTCAAATATGCAATAGACACTAGAGACCGTCTCAGTTACGGATGTAACCCCCGTTCCCTGAGTAGGGATCGAAGACATTCCGTCAGATGATGATGAATGGAATTTGCGCTTAGAAAGCCTATCAGCTTCGCTCAATATAAAACGAGCCAATGGCAAAGAAATGCCATGTGTCTGCGGATTATGCAAAGCGCATCTCCACCTCACCTCGTGAGTATATAAGGAGGACGCTGGCAGCAAAACAGACACGTTTCTTAGCTGAGGAGCCAAGACTGAGGTCAACGGAACGGAAGACTGAGGAAGACGGAACGTGGATTATATCCGTAAACGGAGACGTTCCCTTTTGTTGCCACTCCGAGTTCCATCGAATGAGAATGGGATACCAGTCTAATCACGCCACCTTCTCAGCTGTCTTCCAGTGCCCTGCGTAAATCTGAGATCCTTGTTGTGGAACTGGCATGGACGAAGGACTCAAGACGAAGGACTGGACGAAGGACTCTTTAGCACAAGAATCCCAAGGTACACTGGGAAGCATATCCCATAGTTTTGGAGGGAATATGCAATTATTGCTAACCTGGGGGGGGGGCTTACTCACTCAGAGAGGCTTACAGTGGAAATACACATGTGGGGGTCGCTCAGGAGAGGGACCATGCACACGGGACGCACCTAGCCAACGCACGGGCAATAGACTGGCACCAACATCAGAAGTGCTGGAGGAACTCAGGGCTTATGAGGTTTACTTGAGGAGAACAATGGCGAATGAATGGCGAGCAAGCGAAGACACCTGAGCGGGTCCAGTAATAGCTGGTTGAAGCAAGTACACGAGAGGACACAGGCTCTACTCGGAGATTATAGAATCTGGCGAATGTGTTGGGTGTCGCCCAGCCTGCAGGTCTGCAGATGTCTGTTAGCAAGGCGCCATGTGCTAGAGCCCAATAGGATGCCACACTCTGGGTGGAGTGGGAAGTCACACCAAGGGGGCACGGTCGATCTTGCTATTGGCATGCCAAAGCAATGGCTTCCACTAACCAGTGGGACAACCTTGCGTGCAGGTTGAATGAGTGCAGGTCCCCTACCCTCTTGATGGAGTCCAATGCAACCAGAAGCGCTGTCTTCATTGACAGGAAGTTAAGCTCAACTGATCTCAAATCTCAAATGGAGCACTCTGCAGGGCAGTTAGAACTACTGAGAGGTCCCAAGAGGGAACGAGAGGAGGGCAAGGAGGATTCAGTCTCCTCGCTCCTCGCAGGAACCTGACAATCAGGTTGTGCTTCCCATACCAACTTACCTTTGATAAGGTCGTGGTGTGCAGCAATAGCGGCGACATAGACCTTGAGGGTGGAGGGAGACAGCTTTTGCTCCAACCCATCTTGAAGGAAGGAAAGAATCTCCGGGGGTCTTCTCAGTGAGAAGAGTACCAGCTGACGAAGAGGTTCCACTTCAACGTGTAGACGTGTCTCGTGGACGACGCTCTAGCGGAAGTGATGGTAGCCACCACAGGTGTCTCGTAGACAACGCGGCCAGCTGTGCGCCAGTGCATCCGTGCAAAGAGTGATATGGGGGTGTCAAGCAGAAGGGTCCACCTGACATCCTGCACACCGGACAGGTTCAGCCACAGAATGGTGAGCATCACCTGAGTTCGGAGAGCAAGGTCAGTGACGGCGCGCATCCAGGTAATGACACACAGTATTAAGAATAAAGGGTATTGAAAATAAATTCAGGGGTTTTTTTTGTCTTGTGAAGTATATGTAATCATCTTTCATGTAAAATATTTTATTCAGGACCATACTGAATAAAAAATAACAAGCATCTCATATGATCCCCGAATTTTGTTAAAATAATTAACATTTTTGCAGATTCTCTAAACTTTTGAGCACAACTGTAATCAAATATTTTCTGATTGGCTGTAATTTGTGTGGACCGGAGATAACTTGAAATTGGAAACTTAATTGATGTTAGTTTGACATAAGTTTACTTAAGTCTATATTAAATCATATTTATATACAGTATAATCACAATAATTCATTAATTGTATAGTGCATTGCTACAACTTAAAGTCACTTTACAAAATGAAATAGATATAACGGATGGATGGTATTATAGTTACTATTGCATCACACCTGGTTAGGACACAGTGCTGTGCTGCCTGACTGCAGGGGATTTGTAGGTTATGTCAGTACGTCTACACAGTCAAATATATTTAGATGTTTATATAGATGTGTGTCTTTAAATGATGGCAAACGGGTTGAGACATTAATTCATGCTTTGTCATGGTTTATGGCACCTAGGAGACATTTGTAATAAATTTATAGTACAGCAACAAATTCAGAAAGAGCCTAACTGCATAAAGGAAATGATTTCTTTCTGTCATTTATCGGCTCACAGCAGAAATATGGAGAGGCCATTTTTCAGAAGCCAACTTTTGTTTGCTCTCTCGCTCAAATGCAGCCCCACAAAAGTAAAAATTGGAATGATAAATCAGGTGAAATGATAATCAGAGTATTCCTGACCACACAGGCTGACAGAAGAGGATGGAACAATGGAGATATACTCAAGAAGGCAGGGTGCCAAAATGAGATCTGCTGAACACACTGTAAGCAAGCCAAGCTTTTCTATTACTGGTGCACATGGTGTGCCTCAAGAACAGGGTGTGAATTATGGAGGGATTTGGGGGTATGACCCTCTAAGTAGGGCTTAAACTACTTAGTAATCTCAAATATGTCAATACGAATCGAATATACATACAACACTGGCTGAAACATTTTGCCAACTAGGTAACATTAGTAAATGCATTATCTAACAAGTGAGGAAAATATTTACTACAGTATTCAATAATATAAGTTAACACGAGTAAATAAATATAAATCCGTTCCTTGTTAGCTCATATTAGGTCAGTTAAATTAAATAATATTAACAGATACTTTTGACTTTAATAGGATAACACTTAGCCAAAAGTGTAAAACACAGCCATAGGTTGTGTATCAAATAGTAGTGTCACATTCCCTCCAATCACAGGAAAAGACCATTTAAAGGATGAAAAAAGAGAGGAAAGTAAAAGAAAGCAGCACCACAATTAGTAGAAAGCAAATAATGAATGAGCTGAGCAGAAAATGGATGTGCAGTGGAACTGTGGTCTGCTCCATGAGTAAAGTCAGTGAAAAGCCCTCACCTCAAGGTACGGGACAGGAGGGATGGCAGGAAGTGGGTATTCTTTCAGTGTGCGCTGCTCATCCAGGAACTTTCCAGCTTTGCCGTTGTATGCAGGCTGGAAGAGTCCGTAATTTAACACATCTTTCAGGCTCTGGTTGAGTGTGCAGAGGATTTGTTGTTTTGACAACCAGATAGGTGACTCCAGGTTAAATTTCATGCATTTCTGTGGAGAAAACACAAAGACAGACACAAAAAGTCATAAAAAATCCAATTACGCAACAATATATTCCCTAAAAAATACTCTTTGTTTAAAAGTTTTTGAAAAAAAGTAACTTAGGCTCACCAAAGCAACATTTATTTAATCAAAAATACAGTAAAAGCAGCAAAATTGTGAAATAATAAAATAGTTGATAGGTATTGTAATATATTTTCAAATGTATTTTATTCTTGTGATGTCAAAGCTTAATTTTTAGTAGACATTACTCCAGTCTTCAGTGTCACATGATCCTCCAGAAGTCAATATGCTTACTTGGAACTCAAGAAACATTTCTCTTTATCATTATCAATTTTGAAAACAGCTGCTTATTTATTTATTTATTTATTTATTTATTTATTTATTTATTTATTTATTTATTTATTTATTTATTTATTTATGTTTAAACAGTGATGATTTTTTTTGTTTTTTGTTTTTTTTTCAATTCTGATATAAATAGTATGTTTAAAAATAACAGCATTATTTGAAACTTCTCTTGACTTATTGCTTTGTTCTTTTTTTATATAGTAGTAAATACAGTAACTATAGCAGCTTTTATTTTTGTGGAAACTAAGTTTTCCATGGTAACTTTTTGACACCTTGTTGATTTATTTTTAAATACGATTTATATTGGATGCATATTTGTTGAATATGAATATAATAAATTATCTGTACAAATAAAACAAATTAAGTGATGATATCAATTTCTTTGAAGGTGCTTCTGCATGTGGCACTGTCAATATTTTCTCATCTCTCCAGAAATCTTTATACTTTTTTTGTTCTCTCCCAGCATTACTGTGTGCTTAATTTGTAGAGCTTTTGCCCCAAAATCAACAATGAAGATTTACACCGTGTCCTAACCATGCGATAAGATTCCAGCGACAAGCAATTTGCCTGTCCACACTAGATGCGACCCGACACAAACAGGAGCCAAACGATACAAACAGGAGCCATCTCATGAGGTTCAAGGTTCTATCTCCACTTTTGGTCGAAATTGAGTTTTTGACATAATCTGATCCATTAGGTGTTTATTAATGCCTGTGTGGTGTTATTTTTTGTAAAAAAAAAAAGATTAATATATAAAGCTATAATAGAAGATTATACTACATAACAGTTTTGCCAGCTGGGATGTAAAAACTTTGATGCTCAATATCTCAGAACTGCCTAAATGAAGATAGAACCTTATAATTCTAAGCTCACGATCTTAGAAAATAGTCTAGTCGATCCCCGAACGCCGTTCATACAGTTCAGAAGTTCGCTGAACTTCATACAGTTCAGCTGACTCAGCACAACGTTCGTGGTTTGACTTGTCGTGACTGTTTTCCAAGATGGCTCCTGTCTGTATACACGAAGTGAACTGTCTTTATAAAGTATCTTCTTATTAAACGATCTGTACACTTACAAAGTTCTCAATGCTTCGTTTTGCATGTATGGACCCTCATTATGTTACTGTGTTAGTGAGGGGCTATTTTGAGCCTTGTTAGTGGTATAAACTAGCGATTTATTTTTAGAAAAGATTTCCTTGTCCTGTCTGATGTTAAACTGTGCTTGTAGCGTGCACTCTTTAATTCTATTCATTCATTCTATTCATCAGGATCAGTGTCCATGTTTCATTATATCATGTTAGTATTATTTACCGGGTTAATGTTGTTTCCATAACCCCAAAATACCACTTAATTTTCACTGTATTGTTTTGTATATTTTTAAATGAATCATGGCTCAAACCAATTTACTAACTTTATTGTATTAACAAAAAAAAAGTTAGCTTATACCTTTTATTTATCATTCAGTATTAGTCATATTCTTACGATTTCTATGTATAATAAGGAAAGTGAAATGGTACTTGTGTGTCTGTGTGTCTCAACCATCTTTGTGAAGTAAATTTGCTTGGTTTTTATAAGCAATTTTAGGTTACACTTTATTTCGATAGTCACTTTAGACGTTCTACTAATTATAAGTAACTTTTCAACTACATGTCAACTTAGAGTATTACTATATTATAGTAGACTGTCAGTAGACTGTTAGGTTATGGTTAGGTGTTAGGCTTTGGGCTAGGAGCATAAGTTGACTAGTAGTCGCCAAGTTACTTATAGTCAGTTGAATGTCTGTTGGGGGACCAACAAAATAAAGTGTTAGCAGATATTAAGCTGACAGTCTACTAATACTCTAATGACAGTTAGTTGACATGTAGTTGAAAAGTTACTTATAGCTGGTAGAATGTCTAAAGTGGATTATCGAAATAAAGTAATACCCAATTTTATAATATATATGTGTGTGTGTATTAAGGAATTAGGTAAAGTTTCTTAAAAACAAAATTAAAAAAAATGGTCCATGGCCATTCTTAATAACACACAGTCACTGCCCTTTCCACAACGCTGTAATTACTAGAGGCAAAGAACCAGCAGACCACAGAAAGAGAGACAGCAGGAGCGAGAGAGGCTTTCAGCGCTTTTGTTCACTTCTCTTCTCACCAAATACAACATCAAATGCAGCTTTGAACTCTTGTCTACTGCGTTTATTTTACCAGAGAGCCCAGCATTAAGGAGACAAAGATGGGGAGGCGAGAGGACATCAGTCTAGAACACACACACAAAAAAATAAAAAGAAAAGGGTCTCAGAAACTTGTAATTGTCTGCAGAATTCCCCCGAAGTTAAGCCAGCGTTTCAGTCTGTTTTCCAGAATCCACCGCGGTTGTTCCTCTTGATTTTCAATCTTAAATTTCATCACTCTTTTCTTAGTTTATCTTTGCTCACACTGACAGGAAAATGAAGCACATTCAGCTCTATTTAAACTCAGAACAAGAGGTAAACCAGGCCGCTGCCAGACGACAACCCTCTATTTAACATGCAAATGGAACTGACGCGTCAATACAATAAAACAATAATCACACATCACACTTATATTCTTCATTCTGACAATGAGCTGACGTCACAGTTACGAGCCGACGTCACAGTTACGTCACAGCGTTAACTGGAGGCAAAACAAAGGGAAAACTGGAGGCAGCCAATACAAACCAGCACAGATTCGGCAACATAATATTAAGGATCTAAAATTATTATTAGTGGTGCTTGCTGAAAGCAAGGCAACACTATTACTATTGTGTTTTTTGAGTCGGCCAAAAAGTTTGGCACGCTACTCCTCCCGCAGTTTTTGTCACACACCCATGAATGAGGTCTCAAAACGTGCGGATTATTCGGGAATGGTGTGCTATGACTTTTTTAAGCGATCGGGGGTACGATGTTCGCCCGAAGGGCGAACAAATTTCCCAAAAATCCCATAGACTTAACATTGCGACAAACTTTGACGACTCATAGCTCCGAGCGAGAATTTCACAGAACCCTGCGATTTACCACATTTGAAGAGGCTGACAGGCTCTGTAAGAACATACCTCACAATGGGGTAAAAGTTGCACCCCTGGGGGGCAGGAGCTGCCCAAATTTTCCCCCATTGACCCCCATGTTATTTAAAATTTCTAGTATAGCATTATACTATTCCAGGAAAAAGTTTGGCGCACTCCTACGTCCACAGTTTTTGTCACAGACCCATGAATGAGGCATCAAATCGTGCGGCCTATTGAAGAGAAGTGTCCTATCACTTTTATCAGAGATCGGGGGTACGGTGTTCGACCCAGGGGCGAACAAATTTCCAAAAAATCCCATAGACTTAACATTGAGACAAACTTTGACGACTCATAGCTCCGAACAACGATTTCGGAGAAACGTGTGATTTGCCACATTTGAAGAGGCTTGCAGGCTCTGTAAGAATATACCTCACAATGGGGTAAAAGTTGCACCCCTGGGAAAGCAAGGCAACACTATTACTATTGTGTTTTTTGAGTCGGCCCAAAAGTTTGACGCGCTACTCCTCCCGCAGTTTTTGTCACACACCCATGAATGAGGTCTCAAAACGTGCGGAATATTCGGGAATGGTGTGCTATGACTTTTCTAAGCGATCGGGGGTACGATGTTCGCCCGAAGGGCGAACAAATTTCCCAAAAATCCCATAGACTTAACATTGCGACAAACTTTGACGACTCATAGCTCCGAGCGAGGATTTCACAGAAGCCTGCGATTTACCACATTTGAAGAGGCTGACAGGCTCTGTAAGAACATGCCTCACAATGGGGTAAAAGTTGCACCCCTGGGGGGCAGGAGCTGCCCAAATATTCCCCCATTGACCCCCATGTTATTTATTAGTGGTGCTTGCTGAAAGCAAGGCAACACTATTACTATTGTGTTTTTTGAGTCGGCCCAAAAGTTTGGCACGCTACTCCTCCCGCAGTTTTTGTCACACACCCATGAATGAGGTCTCAAAACGTGCGGAATATTCGGGAATGGTGTGCTATGACTTTTCTAAGCGATCGGGGGTACGATGTTCGCCCGAAGGGCGAACAAATTTCCCAAAAATCCCATAGACTTAACATTGCGACAAACTTTGACGACTCGTAGCTCCGAGCGAGGATTTCGCAGAAGCCTGCGATTTACCACATTTGAAGAGGCTGACAGGCTCTGTAAGAACATACCTCACAATGGGGTAAAAGTTGCACCCCTGGGGAGCAGGAGCTGCCCAAATTTTCCCCCATTGACCCCCATGTTATTTATTATTAGTGGTGCTTGCTGAAAGCAAGGCAACACTATTACTATTGTGTTTTTTGAGTCGGCCAAAAAGTTTGGCACGCTACTCCTCCCGCAGTTTTTGTCACACACCCATGAATGAGGTCTCAAAACGTGCGGATTATTCGGGAATGGTGTGCTATGACTTTTCTAAGCGATCGGGGGTACGATGTTCGCCCGAAGGGCGAACAAATTTCCCAAAAATCCCATAGACTTAACATTGCGACAAACTTTGACGACTCATAGCTCCGAGCGAGGATTTCACAGAAGCCTGTGATTTACCACATTTGAAGAGGCTGACAGGCTCTGTAAGAACATGCCTCACAATGGGGTAAAAGTTGCACCCCTGGGGGGCAGGAGCTGCCCAAATTTTCCCCCATTGACCCCAATGTTATTTAAAATTTCTAGTATAGCATTATACTATTCCAGGAAAAAGTTTGGCGCACTCCTACGTCCACAGTTTTTGTCACAGACCCATGAATGAGGCATCAAATCGTGCGGCCTATTGAAGAGAAGTGTCCTATCACTTTTATCAGAGATCGGGGGTACGGTGTTCGACCCAGGGGCGAACAAATTTCCAAAAAATCCCATAGACTTAACATTGAGACAAACTTTGACGACTCATAGCTCCGAACAACGATTTCGGAGAAACGTGTGATTTGCCACATTTGAAGAGGCTTGCAGGCTCTGTAAGAATATACCTCACAATGGGGTAAAAGTTGCACCCCTGGGGGGCAGGAGCTGCCCAAAATTTTCCCCATTGACTTACTATGGTGAAGGATGTCCCGTCAAATGCATGTGTTTTTCCTACTATGGTAAATTGCATAGGGATTTTGTATTGAACATAGCTCTGGATCATAGTGTCATAGAGACAAGGGGGCGGGCTCATTTTACTCAGACGACCAATCAGTCTCTCAGGATCATTATGAAGCTATCAAGCCACGCCCTAGCAACCATATAGAGCACCTTAGCAACAACTCCCATAGACTTCCATTGAAAGAGATCAAAGGGATATCTCCGGATAGAAGTGTCATAGAAACACAAGGGTGGTCTCGTTTGACTCGGGGTAGCAAACAGCCAATCATGAATCACCTCAACAATTTCTGGCCACACCCTAGCAACCATTATCGAGCACCTTAGCAACCAAATTTTAAAGAGGGATATCTTCCATTCTGAATGTCATACAGGCTTGGGAGTTGTATTATATCAATTATACTGACAAGCAGCCTTTGGAGATTCATGATTGGCAGCTGCCAAGCCACTCCCTAGCAACCAAAAAGAGTACCCTAGCAACCATTTTGCAAGGCCTACATCTCTTTATCAGAACATCGTATAGAGATGGGGGTTGGTTTATACATTCACATTGACTTTGGAGCTTCATGATTGGAAGCTGCCAAGCCACTCCCTAGCAACCAAACAGAGTACCCTAGCAACCATTTTGTAACAGCTATATCTCAGCATCAGAACATTGTATCACGATGGGGGTTGGGTCTTTTGACGCATGCTAGCACATAGAACTTTCAAAATGCTAAACATGCTAGCTGTGAATAGCTACATGCTAATATTGATTAGCTAAGTGCTAAATCATGCCATGAACAATATAAAAACTCTATAATAACCATATGTGAACACTACCAACCACCTAGTAATACCATAGCAACTACCCAGAATACCCTAGCAACAACCTAACAACACCATAGCAACCACCCAGAACACCCTAGCAACCGCATAGCAACACCCTAGCAACCACCTAGCAACACCCTAGCAACCACCCAAAACACCCTTGCAACCACCTAGCAACACCCTAGCAACCACCCAGAACACCCTAGCAACCACCTAGCAACACCCTAGCAACCACCCAGAATACCCTAGCAACCACATAGCAACCACCTAGCAACACCCAGAACAACTTAGCAACCAACAATAATACCCTAGCAACCGCCTAGCAACCACCCAGAACACCATAGCAACCAGCCATAACACCCTAGCAACCGGGTGGTGAGTTTTGCCACTGCAAGCACCACTTCACATTTTCCTCTGGAAATGTACATTCTAGTTATCATTATTATTAAATGTCATCTTGTTGTGTCATTGGGTGCAAGAATCAATGAAAAATGAATATGCTGTATCTGGTATTTTTATTTCTAGAAAATATTCACATCGTTAAAATCGCACCGTGATGTCACTCTTTACATTGTCGTCTTCTTTGCGCTGGCTAGGCAGAACTGTGGATCGTATCACACAAGTCTTGTGCATGACCATTCAGCATATAGTTATAGGCATCTAGAGATTAATATGCCCTCACTTTCTTTTTCCGCTCTGTTTCTCTATCAGGCAGTGTTAGGTGTAGAAGTCAGGCCACTCAACCGAGATAGCATTAACGTTAATCCTATCAGACCGTCCATCCATTGACAGCGTGTACAATGCGGGGCGGCCAATCTGGTTCCGTCCTTTAAAATTAACCTTTGCCAATAACAATCGCGATCCTGGACACTGAGTGACCTTGCAAATTAACATAAAATCAGATTTTCCCCAGTCATTGTAAAAACAAGTTAACAAAACTTGCAAACTAATGTTAGGGAAGCGGACAGAAGAATCGTTATGCCACCACCTAAGCTCCGCCCTAAGTCACCATGTTTACCAACTGAAACTTGATCTATAGACACAACAAACAAAATTCAAAAAAATATCAAAGTAGAGCCGAGAATCAATTTCAATTTAAGTTGGGACAAGTGTATGTGTATTGTCACAAATTAAGAAAACTATAAATGTGTGTGTGTGTGTGTGTGTGATTTCTTGCGGATGTATTCAAACCCCTACTTTTTTACACATTTTCCACATTTTCGACCCGCTGTACGCTGTAAACCAATCACAACAGACTGAGCTGTCTGGCCAATCAGAGCAGAGTAGCACTCGGAAAGGAGGGGCACTTTAAAACTACTGTACATTTCATGACACAACAACAGTAGTATTTGTAAAAATTGTGGTGGATTAACTCGTCCGCCATGACACAGTCTGTGATAAATGTTTAAAGTGGAGTGATACAAACAGTTTCAGTGCTGATACTGGGGGAATATCACACGGCTTCGAGACCCAAATCAAACATAAATGTATCAGCCTGTACACATAGGAGCAATACACAAGCACAGATATTGTACCAACAGTACTTGGGAGAAACTTACTTGATTTTATTGGTTACTTCCCTTCTAATGTCTTTGCAAAAGTGCATTAAATATGAATGTCAAATTTGAAAATATCAGCTCGAGTGCTCACAACTCATAAGCATTAATACTCACAAATGAAGAGAAGCATTGTATACAAGCTGTTTAAGACTTAAACTCTATTTGATATTATATAAGTGAGAATATGGAGCTTTTAGTTGTTGCGAGGAGTCCATCTTGAGCCAATCTTCTCAAAGGACTCTGGAGAGGATTAATTACCCATAGTTAATCTCTTAAATTAATCACCAAACTGCCTTGGGTGTTTTGAAATACTAGTAACTGTGATGATCAGATTTTTCAGTATATTGTCATGCTGTTTACTAAGAAAATGTTTTTTTTTTTTTTATTAATATTATTCCTGGTTAATACATACATACACAGTGTTTTGGCATTGAATGTGCGTGTGTGCATAACGTGATGTGTTTGTGTGCACCTGCATGCGTGTGACAGTGATGGACTGTGCCTGTCTCATTCTCCAGATGTGGTTTATATCTCTACTCCACGTTCCTCTGGAGGCCTGCTGAAAACCAGCCTGCTTACCAAAGCCCTATTGAGCAAATCCACTGTGTTTTCTGGCCAAACCAAGCCATTATCCGAGGCTATACGCATCCAGCTCAATCAATGCATTGTTTGCAATCTCTCTTTCCTAAACTGATGTCAATGGAGGTCTGTTATGAATTCCCTCAGGCTAATGCTATCAGCATTAGTCCATGATTTCAGGAAATCACATCAGCACTGCTGCATTGTGGGAAAAGCACTGCCGATATGGGTGGGGAGTATTTGGGGATGTGTTCATTTTGATTACAGTACGTATGAATTTATATTGAATTTCTAATTTCTGGCTAAATTATGGACAGTGAGACAAATAGAAAGACTTGTTTGGTAATTTGTAAAGCAATGTGTTTGAAATGCATAAATATCTAGTTTTGTTCTAAAATATAGGGAGCATTTTCTGATTCAAAGGGTGTTTCAAACAGTATAGGCAGCAAAATGATCCTTCCTTCGAGATAACTTATTGGATCAGAATTCAGGAAGTTCTACAGAGGCATTCCCAGAACTCATTACAGTAACCTGAAATGTTCAGTCAATACTAAAACATATCAATATATTTTATATCTATTTATATTTTCTATATTATATTTTATATCAGTCACATCTAATTAAAAATGAACTATGACACAATCCCAAGCCCTTCACTGGTGATTATTCTGGGGTGTTATGTCAAAGTAGACAAGAACATAAATTTAATATCAATATTAATTCATAAGAAGAAGATTTATCCGGCGCATGACGTAAGTTTAGGTGAGAGTAGACACCTCTCGAGGTTCAGACAAATAGGGCTTGGCAACAAACTCAAGCTCCTCTTACATTTCTCTTAAATTCTATTTAAAAACTTTTTTGTCTGTATAGACGCACCGTAGCGGCAGCAAAAATTATTTGGCAGCAAAGTGTGGTCTAGCAACTCTCTGTTGGCTTTCGAAGTGGAAAAACCAAACTCTGGTCAGGCCAATCACATCGTGTATAGAGTTGGTGGGCGGGCTTAACACAATGACGGCAGAGTTGTGACGGTTCTGCGCCGTGATTTTCCATAGGTGATTTCCCTGCTACTTAAAAACAAACAAGATGCTGCTGGCAAACAGTGGTCTTTCGATTCGGCTTTGGCCGCGACTCTGGAAGTCACATACCTTTATCTGCAGGAGGGATGTTGTCCTATTTATCCATTTGCAGCCACTTTGCGTACACATTTTTTTGCAAATCGGATAGCTATCCTCGAGGACAACCACGCTTTTTTCCAACAAAGTATTTTCATACTGAACATAATTCACTTCATAAGAACTCGAGGGCGCTTCACCTTCAGCTTCAGCTGTCTACGTCACCTTTTTTGCACATTCGTTCTTGCGCCCTTCAACCAATACAGTAGTTTCCGGAGTGTAATTTTTTTTCTCCCTTGTATTATTTTTTTACTCAGTAACGGATATGATTTCAAATGTAGCGAAGTACAATACTTAGAACAAAACCTACCTAAGTACAAGTAAAAGTAGAGATTTTAAAAACTACTTTAAAAAGTACTACAAGTTCACACACAAAAAAAAAAACTACTCAATTTCCACCTAAGTGTGAAAGTAAGTTCTTTATTGTCCTTTGTTCTAATCGTGATATGGAATAGTGCCTCTATATTCGTTTATATATATATATATATATATATATATATATATATATATATATATATATATATATATACATAATTATTTAAAAACATTTATATATTCAGATTTACATTTATATATTCAGAGTTTTAACTATATATATTCAGGATTACATTTATATATTCAGAGTTTTAACTATATATTCAGGATTACATTTATATATTCAGAGTTATAACTATATATTCGGGATTACATTTAATTATTTCCTGTTTGGCCCCCCATAATCAAGTTAAGAACTTTAAATAGGCTATATAAACGAATATAGCTTCAAAATATATTTGTATATATTTTGAAGCTATATTCGTTTATATAGTCTATTTAAAGTTCTCAACTTCTTTTTTAAATAATTATAATTATATATATATATATATATATATATATATATATATATACACACACGTAGCACAAGTTCATAACATGCACCCATACAGTCATTTCTCTCCTCTAAACTTATCTGTTCTGGTCCAGCTGACAGGTGCTGAAAAATGAGCAGTAAGGGTCTTTGCACTCTAAAACCACATGCAGGATCTCCAGGGGTTCCAGTCTAATGAGAAAGACTTGAAAAAGTCAAACGAACAAACTCTCTCCTCTCTGCCGTTCAGGGTCATGTTGATTGGCTACTTTAGCATGAAAAAGTCTTACTCAGCGATGCTCAGTAAAAAGACCTTGCGGCATGAGGACCATTCACACACAAAAACACATACACACTCAACCAAATGAGGGGACAAGAGCTTGTTGAGTCGAGAGGGTTTTATCTCTACACAAACACTTATAGCGGGCACTTATAGCATTGACCAATGAGGCACGTCACAACCACCAAGTGAGTTCCTAATGTGTGCGTTAGCGTGTGAACATGCATTCACAACAATATAAATGATTAAAATGGTACAGATAAAGTGGGGAAAACACATGGCAGGAATGATCCTCATGCTGTTGTTTTAAAGCTCACATCCTTATGCTGTTGTATTAAAGATTCACAATCATAAATTAATTGAGTGTAGAAGTATAAACTCGCAGCAGGGGAACTTTGTTTCCAGGACTGATTAGAAAACTTCCGGACATTGCGTAAAGCCAGCCAATCAGATCGGAGCTTGACTAAAATTGACTAATAATGACATGTGAAAATACCATTTAAAGAATTTTTTGTTTGTCAAAAGATGAATAGTCTATACATATTCCATCTGAAACTAAGACTGAAGTATTGGTGGCAGGACTTGCTGTGTCTGAGAAAAAAAAAGGCCAAAAGCTTTTATCTAAGCTGCTTGAACTAGAGAGAGGGAAGAACAAAAATTAATGGTAAGAGCAATATCTAGAGACAGATAAAAAGAAGCTTTCACATTACAGTCAAGCTGAGCTGCTGCTTCTTTTTGTCTGTCTGAGCAGGGTGAAGATGAAACACCTTCATCATCACACACAGAGAAAACAAGCCCAAACCCACTTACATTCTTTGTAAGGCATATATCAAGCATGTGCTGACTTTAAGAGACACATCAAATGTACAATCTTGATACAAGAATGTACAGAAACACAAATCTCTAACAATTCAGACATCTTCAGCAAGAAATGAGACAATGAGAAGATGGAAACTGAACGCTACAGGTACAGTAAATGGAGGTCATGACCCATTCTGGTAAAGAAAGTTCTGGTTTATTGGTTATAAACATCTTTAATCTTAAAACCTAAAAAAAAAAAAATCTTTGTTTTCATCATTTAAATATATAAGTACTCTTTATACTATTTTATATTCTATCTTAAAAACTGATCAAACCTGCACATCTGTTTAATTTGGCAATGTAGACATGTTTCATGAAAACCAAACAAAACACATCTTTCTTAGTACTGATGTAAACCTCACGGTTTTCCTTATCTGATCTATAAAGTAGATTGTGAAAAAAAATGTATTTTACTATGTTTTACCATCTCCAAAGTGAATGCAAATTAAGCCGTCCTGACAAGACAAAGAAACTTTCCCGCATAGGGTTTGCTGAATGACTATTGGCCAGTTCACTCCACAGAGGTGTGAACTCCTTTGTCCTCAAAAATATGGAACCTTTTTCTCTCTTCCATCTTCAGCTCATCCATCTCTTCAACCCTCTTCATCTCTTCTCTTCCGTTAGTTTAGTTTCTTTTGTTTCCCATTTCTTATTGTAATTTGTTCATTGCCACAGACAAGTGAAATTAACTTATAGCCTAACTTAGTGAAATTAACTAAATACTCCGCACACCGGAAGAACCACAGAGAACGCGTGGCGCTCAGTAGAAACGACAACCTTCCTTACTCAGCAACATAAGAGAACTGTGCAAGTATTCTTTTTATCGGGCTTTCAAAGCATTTAAGATTTGTTTACCCCATTTAGGGTGATTTGATATCTTGGCGTTTCTCTCAAGATTTCTGTTTCTGTGATTTTGCTATCCTGTTGACAACTTTCTACCTCTTTTATCTCTCATTTTCTTTCATTGTTTTGTTGCTTTAATCTGTTGTATATACATTTAGTCTGTGTAACTAGTTTGTAGTTTTTCCTTTATTAAACTCATTATATTCATTTGATTGACTCTGTCGGCTGCTCATATTACGAGGTCCCTTAAATGTTCGATCAAGCTACGAGCTTTACAAATATGTCAATATATATATATATATATATATATATATATATATAAATTGTATATTTTATATACTATATATATATATATATATATATATATATATATATATATACACACACACACACACAATAGATCTAATTTTGCCTGCTGGATGTACGTAGAACTGACTATGATTCATTGCAATCAGTTGTCCATATAGACAACTGGTAAGTTATTCCCTTTTCGGGTAATTTTAATCTTTATATGCGATAACTGGACATATTCATGACCAGTTATTAAACTTATATTCCCTTTATTGGAGAAAAGAATCGCGGCACATACTATATTAAATGTATGTTTAAAGGGGTACTCCACCGGGTTTTCGTATTAAACTATGTTATTCCCTTAACTAAGACGAGCTGATGCATACCTCTCTCGTCTCAGTGCGTGCACTCTATCGCTCTGTATTGCCGCAAAACTATGTTAGCACTTAGCTTAGCCCAGTGCATTAAATATGGGCCAAAAAGAGAAGCGACCAACACTTCCTCTTTTTCCCTATTTAAACACAGTTACTCGATTAGTGTAACTTGACCTAGGCTGGTGACACAAAATAAAACTTCTAAGCGTTTAAAAGAAACTATATTGTATGGCGGAATACCATAAAAAAGTGCTTTAGAGCACTTCAACTTGGCGCAATAATACCTTCGCTCATGAAAAGTCCTCTTACCGGCTCCCACTTCCTCGCTCTCCCCCTCCCTCTTATTTCCGTCAATGCAGCCATTGTGACATGCGACAAAGCGGGAGCCGGTAAGAGGACTTTTCACGAGTGAAGGTATTATTGCGCCAAGTTGAAGTGCTCTAAAGCACTTTTTTATGGTATTCCGCCATACAATATAGTCATCAATTTTAAACGCTTAGAAAAACACAACGTTTTATTTTGTGTCACCAGCCTAGGTCGAGTTACACTAATCGAGTAACTGTGTTTAAATAGGGAAAACGAGGAAGTGTTTGGTCGCTTCTCTTTTTGGCCCATATTTAATGCACTGGGCTAAGCTAAGTGCTAACATAGTTTTGCGGCAATACAGAGCGATATAGTGCACACACTGAGACGAGAGAGGTATGCATCAGCTCGTCTTAATTAAGGGAATAACATAGTTTAAAATGAAAACCCGGTGGAGTATCCCTTTAATAGATCAAATAAAGGATACAGTCAAGTACAGTCGGGTCAATTAACAGAATCATGTTACTCATATAATAATATTTTAAATATTTTAGTGGAAAAAATTATTCAAGAGAATTTTTTTCTATATAAAAAAAATTCGAAGAGAATTATTCTTCATATAAACAAATTGTCACTATCATTGTTGATGATTACTGTTATAACAACAGCATAAATAAAACTATTTATTTAGTAAATTATTTAGTTAGGGATGTTGTTTTAAAGGTAATTAAGCATTGGTGTCTTTAACTATATTGCTGTTATCTCCTAACAGCTCTCCTTTACCATGATAGTATTTATCATTTTACTCTACAGTTTCAACAAAACAAGTCTTCAGCTCTATGTTAAGGACCCCTTGTCCTCCAGTTAGCGGATAAAGTGGTGACCAATCTTTTTGATTTATTTACTTTTTTTTTACAGTATAAAGTGTAGTAGTATAAAGGGCACTTTTATTTAAATAATTACAAATAAAATGATAACTTGTTCATGTTTTAAGATTAAAGTAACATGTTTATTATTAGTCCCTGTATTAGATAAATGTCAGTTGTCACGAGAATAATCTTCGGGTGCAAATAGCAGCACACTTTTAGCCATTATAATTATCAGTTAATATAAGCTCAAGTGTCCATTTGTTGAGTTGTACAGTCAGTTGAGTAATTATTAAAAAACATCGCTCTATATCATGGGTGCGTTTCCCGAAAGCATTGTTATGGTCGCAAGTTCCATCGTTATCAGCATAGTTCAACGAGTTGGTGTTTCCCGAAACCGTCGTTCCAACGAACATTCGCAAACAGCATCGCAAAGTTGTGTGGTTTGAACGACAGCTCTCGACCTGCATCGTTTCTATATTGCATGACATTTGGAGGCAATAAATCATTATCTTGAGCAAAATAAGCAAGCTTGTTATGTCTTTATTGTGTCTTTTATTTAGAATAAATACAAATGGAATTTACGTCTTTTAGTTTGTCAAAAGATTTAAAGTAACATGTTTGAAAAGTGCGCATGTGCGAACGTGCTCTACTATGTAAGAACGAGCCAAATATTGAGTCAATAGTCCTCAGATTACATGTTTGTAATTTACATTAAAAAATCTAGCGTTAATTGGATCTCAAACAGTTTCATTTAAAAGTAGTTATTATTCCACCACGTGCGAAACCAACGTGGTTGAACGATACTTTGCGACAATGGGTTTCGGGAAACAGTTGTGACTAGCTAGTTGATTTCTCGAACGATGCATCGTACTATGGTAGTGAAGCAGCGAACTACGTTGTTGTACAGGAAACGCACCCCAGCACGGCTGCGGTTACTTTAAGACGAATGCACGGCTCCAATATACAGTTACACATGCAACTTCTTTCCCTTCGGTTTATGTTCCCTTAAGACATCACCAGGCAAAATTCACTTTGCTTCTCTGTGTTCCACTCAGTCTCGGAGCGTGTACACACAGAGAGACGCTTGGGGAAATGTATCTCTTACACGGATTAATGCATTTTTCAAGCACATCCTGCAGCTTACTAGACTGTATTTTATGACAATCACTGATCCACCCGATTTGAACATTAATTTTGGGCTTTAGGGAGGAAAGAAAGTGCACCTCTGTGAAGGAAATAAATGCACTGAAATATCACAGCCTAGTTTCTTGCATTAGGGTTGCCATCTTTGCGATGTCTCCACTCTTTGCAAAGATGCTGCAAATTTATTGTCCTTCTTCAGACACTTGGTAGAACTGCCAGACCGATGAATGTAGTAAATCAATTTTACCTGCGCATTGAAAAATTGTCTCGTGAGATTTGCATCACTTGATCGGCTCCTCTGATCACCCTTTATAGAGACTACCATTCAAACTATATAAAGATATTATCGGCTGATAACGATTGCTGCCCAATAGGAAATAAACAAGCAAACATTTCGGTCAAAAGTACAAAAGCAACACTTATAGTAGAGCATTTCAGTTAAATAAAAATATTAGGTTTAGAAACTCTGTCCCTTAGCCAAAACAATTTGCCATGGAACAAGTAAAGAGATGTATAAGACCAAAGACTGCCTGTTTGATACACCCAAAATTAATTATACCTAATGTTTAAACACTATCTATATAAGAGGAACCAACAAATTACCGAAGGACTGGCCGTCATGAAGCTGTTCTTGGCAGGTACTAAACAACAACAATAGTATTTGTAAAATGATGGTGGGTTTGCTCGTCCACCATGACACTCGCTGTGAGAAATATAGTATAATATCGCTGAGAGTGATACAAAAGGTGAAACAGTTCCTGGGGTAATACTCGTAGAATATTGCATGGCAGGAAAAGATTATATTATATTATTAGGAAAAGATTATTATATATTATATTATATTTGTCATGATGTGGTTTTGTGTGTTTTCGTTATTAGTGATTCCCCATCGATTATTTGTCCCAGGTGTTTCTTTCTTATTTCTCACGCCCCCTTGTTATCTTGTCTAGCTCGTTTGTCCTTGATTATTTAAGCCCTGTCTTTCTGCCCTGTCTTGGTTGGTTGTTGAATTTATGTATGTGAACGTTGGTGTTTTTGAATTCTCGAGTCCTGCTTCTACTGTTGTATCCTGTTCCAAGTCTGTTAATAAAGCTCGTTCTACTCGATATCTCCCGAGTTCACATTACCTGCGAAGCCCTCGTCTTCTTCACCGCTGGTTCACGACGAGCCCGCGCTTCACGTCAGCCCAGCCGTGCCCGCGATTCACGTGAGCCCCGCGACTGAATCTCCAGTTCAAGTGAGTGAGTCTTCTGTTCAAGTGAGCGCTGAATCGCCAGTTCAAGTGAGCGCTGAATCGCCAGTTCAAGTGAGCGCTGAATCGCCAGTTCAAGTGAGCGCTGAATCGCCAGTTCAAAGTGAGCGCTGAATCGCCAGTTCAAGTGAGCGCTGAATCGCCAGTTCAAGTGAGCGCTGAATCGCCAGTTCAAGTGAGCGCTGAATCGCCAGTTCAAGTGAGCGCTGAATCGCCAGTTCAAGTGAGCGCTGAATCGCCAGTTCAGGTGAGCGCTGAATCGCCAGATCAAGTGAGCGCTGAATCGCCAGTTCAAGTGGGTGAGTTGTCCAGCCCAGCGAGTGTGTCTAGCCCTGTTCCGCGCCGCCGCAGGAGGAGGAGAAGGAGGACTCGTTCGGTTCGCCAGGCCCTGGTGAGCGTACCCAGACTCCTCGCCCTGCCGGCCCCGCCTCTGCGCCTCGCCCTGCCGGCTTTCAAGCTCCTGGAGGCGTTTCCTGAGCCTGTCTACTGTCCGGAGGTTCCTCCCGTAGATTTCCCCAAGTATTTGGGGGCAGTAGGTACTCTGTGGGGGCCATGGAGGCGACGTTGACATGGCCCTTGCATCGTCCTGCTCCGCCCTGGCCCTGGCCTCGTCCTGCTCCGCCCTTGCATCGTCCTGCTCCGCCCTTGCATCGTCCTGCTCCGCCCTGGCCTCTGCCTCGTCCTGCTCTGCCCTGGTCTCCAGCCCAGTCTGGTATGCCCACGCTCTGCGGCCCAGGCCCGCCTTGGCTACCTCCTGGTCCCGTTCCCCTGCACCGTCCCTCCCCCAAGACTGTCTCCGCTTCACTGCCCACCTGAACTTTTTGTTGTTTTTATGGGCGTCGGGAGCCGCCCATAGGGGGAGGCTATGTCATGATGTGGTTTTGTGTGTTTTCGTTATTAGTGATTCCCTGTCGATTATTTGTCCCAGGTGTTTCTTATTTCTCACGCCCCCTTGTTATCTTGTCTAGCTCGTTTGTCCTTGATTATTTAAGCCCTGTGTTTCTGGCCTGTCTTTGTTGGTTGTTGAATTTATGTATGTGAACGTTGGTGTTTTTGAATTCTTGCTTCTTGTCTTGTATCCTGTTCCAAGTTTGTTAATAAAGCTACACTGCGTTTGGATCCAGCCTCAGCTCTATTTCTCCGCACAGCGTCACAATATTATATTAAATATTTGCTGCATTTAGGGCAATTGATAAGCACATTTAAAGGTGTTGTCTACTATTGCTATGCAGAGGACATTCAAATATATATTTATTTTAAGCCTCATTAAATTACAAAATTGTCTATTCTTTTAAATTGTATAAACCCTAGATTAAATGGCAAACAATTAACCTACTTCCAGTTAGGCTAAATACTGAAAAAATATAAGTACTTATGTCAGCTCTTGATGGTGCTCTCCCTAAGATGATGGAATATCTTGGCCCTGTTAAACAAACCCTTCGAATTTAGGTGTTCATAAGGGATGGGCCTTGAGTCTTGATCAGCATGTTAAACATGTCTCTGGTTCACATGGTTTTTATCAGTTGAGAAACTGAGGCCAGCTGTGTCCACAGTGGAGATGGATATGTTAATATAAGCTTTCTTTTCATTTTATTTTACACCAATTTTAATTTCCTTACATTGGCTTCCAGACAGATTTAGAGATCAATTTTAAAATCCGTGTGATTGTTTAGCATTGCAGGGCCAAGTCCCTGTTTAGGAGCTGTTGCAACCTTATAACTCCAGTAGGAATCTGAGATCCTCCAAACAGGTCTTGTTAGCTTTCCCTTGTTCCAGATTAAAGAGTAAAGGTGACTGTGCCTTTGAGGTTGTTGCTCTTAAACTGTGGAATGATCTTCCTTTGAATCTAAGATCTGTGGACACTTTTAAAAAGCAGCTAAAAACTCAGTTGTTTAAACTTGCTTTTGTCTTTTATCTGAGTGTTTGCTTTTTGACTTTGCTTTGTTTCCTTTTTATTTTAGATGTAAAGCACTTTGATGTTTGCTCTAGAAAGGTGCTAAATAAATGAAATTACGCACTTACATTATATAATATACTTGCAACTGAGTAACTAATTCATGTATAATATGAAAAGAGCTCATGCATGTATATTTACAGTCTCAAAGTATTCCACTATCAATAAGGAGTTAAGAAAGAAAATTATAAAACCTAATGATTGATTCTCAAAAAGTCTTTGTGAGATGGATGGCTAATCATTTTCTCAACAATTCAAGGTCTTAAAAAACATTTCAATTAAAAAAAACATGGTCATCAAACTCAAACCTGTACAACCTTTGAAATATGACAAACTAAAACTGAACATATGCTCCAAACAGCTCACACAAATACTGTAACATAAATCAACTTGACAAATACCTATATAGTTATTATACACTATAGATTATGTCAGGCTATCATGTGTGCTAAAACTCTTGCTGAAAAATATCCTCACACACACACACACTCAAAAAAAAAAAAAAAAAAAAAAAAAACGAGTTCTGAAGCAGCCCGAATTTTAAGGTTGTCAGCACTACCTGGTGTTGACAAGCTGTGAAAAATATCCACAGAAAACAGAAGTGAAAACAGAGAGTGAGAAGAACACATCCACACAACAATCAACTGAGTGCTGACTTATTTATGTGACATGACAAATACATCTCTGAAACGCAGGTCACACCACTCATGAGGAGATACAATTTTGGCTGTGTGAATCTACCTGCTTTCAACTCACACATAGACAGAGAACCATAATGGAGGGAGAAGTTATGATATTTATGATTACCAAGGCTGTCGTTCTCAGGACTGAAACAATTCTGTTAACTGACCCAACATAGTATAAGTCCCAATGAATTCAAGTGAAAATGCAAAATGGCAAACGCTTTTTAAAAGCGTTTTATCTTACCGGCTTGCTGCTATATCATTTCTGGGAGTTGGGCGCACAGGTTTTATTGCTCCCCAGGGCAACAAATTTGTGCTTACAAGGTACCTAGCTGCTCCAATTAATGTTTCTGAAGAACAACCAGACACATATTCTGGTCAAAATTTGTGGCATCCCATTTACATTCAAGTTTTGTAGATGTATAATGCCAACACTATCTCACGACCAATTCGTACGAATTCGACACATAATTAAAAAAGTGTCTAATTCGTACTAATTCGTACGACCTCACTCGTACTAATTTGTACGATTTGTCTAAACCCACGTGATGGTTAGGTTTAGGGGCGGGGTAAGGGGTAGGTCATTTGTACGAATTCATACGAATTGGCCAATTCGTAAAATATGTACGATTTAGCAAAATCGTATTAATTCGTACGAGTGAGGTCGTATGAATTGTTATGAATTAGCCACTTTTTAATCATTCGTCGAATTCGTACGACTTGGCCGTGAGATCGGGTTGATAATGCACGTTCATATACAACTTCTTTCAGAGTATGATCTTATCAAGACTTTTGCATCACATTTGCAGACACTGGTTAATTATTGTGGAATCATTGATTTCAGATACACATGCAACTAAATATTACATAAAATCAAAATAAACTGGCTGGTCATTTTATATTTTGGTCAGTGTCTTCCAATCTAAGCTGATGGTTTATGAACAGAAAATATCTTGTTATTCGGATGAGACATTAAACCAAAAAGAGGGTAAAAAGAGGGGTGTAACCCCAGTCCATCCCTAGATGTAAATCCCTCATTCCCCTTTATCAATCATGGCCTCTTAATACACCCCATCCATTGAATTTGCGCCATTGCATTGCAGCTGCCGTCGCATCAACCAGGTTGATGCTGCACACAACATGGAGGTGGGTGAGGACGGAGTAGAACCCATGATATGACTGTCAAGCGCTTTGTGTCTACAATAGTTCATAATAAAGAGCTATATAAAAGCTTCATTTATACATCCAGATTTCGTCTGACTATATGGAAGAGTAGCTGGGAGTAATTCACAAGGGTCAAATCCATTAAGTCTTAAATGGCTATAAACTCTTTACCAGTTTCTCTCTTATATGCAGGAGTATGAAGGTGAGCTATTCTGCACCACATAATAGATGCTTGGGGAACTAAACTCACAAGAAAATCTCATGGAGAGACATACTTGTCATTCAGTTAGCTTTTTTTCACTGTGTGAAAACATGCACATTCACAAAGCCTGAAAGACATGCTGAAGCTGAAGCTTTTCTAATTAAGAGACACTGATGCATGAAAACACACTGTGGTTGTATCTGAGTCCGTTGATTTTTACATAGAGAGCAGAGACATTTTACTAATGTAGCACTTACATATGTCTTTATTGCCCTGCTTTCATCACAAAACTATCAACCCTTGCTATAACTAAAACTAATACTTAGTTTTAGAGTTACTGGTTTGAACAAACTTTTCATATTACATATTTCATATTATTAGGTGCTCTAAGCGATGTTACACATTTTTTAGGCCAAACATGATTTGTCACATGCAGCAAACATCTCCTCATTATCCACTATTCTCTTTCTGTCCCCTGAATACACTAGGGGGGAAAAAGCACAGTCTCTGTAGACAGCCCAGGCCCCACAAACAGCAACAAAAACAGACTTGTCCAACCTGCTCCACGAAACAAACAGTTTTCCAGCCAATAACCAATAAGAAGGATTTGGGCGTGGGGTTTGGGAGGTGGGCCGGCTTTGCCGACAGGCGACACAGGCGGCCGCCTGGGGCGCCATCTGCTGGACGGGGCGCAAATTGCAGAATTAAAAAAAAAGTTAATTAAATGTATGTATCGTATTATGAAAGCTGCGCACACGCTGTACACTTTTACTGTGCATTGTCCACACACTGATTGTATTTGTCCATTTCTTTTACAAGATTATACAATCCTAAAAATCGACTGAGTGACTCAGACAGGCAGCTGTCAAACTCACGCGCGTTGCTCAGCAACCGGGAGTGGCGCGAAAACATCTGACAGCTGGTTTTAGCGCTTTAGTTTCCTCGGTGTGATACGCACGGTTCCGTGCCTTCGGCTCAAAATAGTCCTCGTCGGCTTTGTTTCGACATGTTGACAAGGGGATGCCCGCGTATATTCAAAATGTTTGGCACACGCTGCTTTGTTTACGTTATGTGTATCTGCAGCCGGCCGACAGCGTCGGTTTTCCTTTTTGAATGACGAATATAGACTAGAATATAGAATATAGAATATATCTGCAGAAATAGACAGTTGGCTCATTGCACGCAGGCGCAGAATGCACATTATAGCTCACAGTCGCCTGTAGATCTCTCGGTGTGTTCAAGTCATGGTGCAAGTGCAGCTTTTTACCCCAACGAGAGAGGACGAGAGGCGACAACACAGTCGGCTTTCATCAGCGCTAGTTCGTCGGCGTTAATGGTCTTCGTTTCCTGTTTACACTTCTGGGCTTCGGGGTTTATACGACCCAACAATTGATTGAGTAATTCTACAAAAAATATAAATTTTTAATCATACAAATATTATATATATATATATATATATATATATATATTGTTTACTTCTCATCTATTCATTAATGCTGTGTTTTTGGAGATATAAAGTACTTTTGTATCCATATTCCACACAATTCCTCAACTACATTAGCTTGCATATGAATTTTATTTTACATTGCATTTATGCTCTAGTACTAGGCCTTTATTTCTGTGTAAAAATTTTCAGATTTATGCAGGATTTTTTTTTGACACATGAAGAAAATATATATTTTTTTTTCTTACTTTTTTTTTTTTTACATGGGGGGGGGGGGGGGGGGGTTGAGGGCACTCTCGCCTTGGGCACCAAATAACCTAGAGCCGGGCCTGTACAGTGTACACATGAAGGGGAGTGTGGAGGAGAGAGAAGCATGAAGAGGCCAAAGTCCCGAATTTACATTGCAAAAGCCTTCAAATGGTGGCAAGAACTCCACCGGCAGAAGGGCTTCAAATCCGACATTCAGGTAGGTCTGTTTTTGCTGGTGTAAGGATCCTCTGGGGGCAGTGTATTTACTCAAAAATAACATACACAAAAAGATCAGAACATAAAACAAAGCATGGCATGGCATGGCATAAAACTGTAGACATGGACTCACGCAAAAGAGGTTACAGGAAACAGTACTTGACAAAGACACATGGCAAACATGAGGGCTTAAATACACAAGACTAATGACAAGACAAGGGGCAACTGTGAACAATGAACAGACACATGACAGGATCACATGACAAACAGGGATTTCGAGCCCGATCTCATGAAAGTTCGTATCTATAGCACGAATGTCATTTCTCGTGGCATTTATACGCACTTTTTGGCATATAATATGCACAAACTCCCCACCCCCCTCCCCCGTAAACCTACCCCAGGGTTTTTTAGTGCATAGCATAAGCACGCAAAAACCATTTTTGGCGTATAAATGCCACGAGAAATGACATTCGTGGTATAGATAAGCATCTTCATGAGACTGTGTTGGGATTTCACATGACAGACATGGAACATGACCAAAACCAAAACGTGACAGAGACAGGACCACATTGTGACAGCTGGGTAAATCCATTTTTTTGTTTTTCTAACAATGTTTGTTGCCATGTTCGTCTAACCAAGGCAGGGGAAAGAGATGGGATGAGGAGAAGGAAGGGTCTAGGAATCATCAACTTTACGTGAGTTGTACTTCGACAAGGCACAGCACGGATGAACACAATGTTTGAGAAGACTGTTTGGCTGTCAGTCACCGTGCCGGTGTGGATACTGGCATTCAGAATCAGAGATTATTCTTTTTGAAAGTATGACCAACAAAATAATTTTCCCCGGAAAATGTCATCTGAACAAGTAACATCCACTTTTGTTCTGGTTTTGACGTTGCAGTAAATTGTGCTGATTAAATCTAAAAATCGTTTATCATCACGCAAAACCATTGCAAATTATACTTTGTTCTCAAATTGTTAATGTTAACAATGTCTGGTATGTATCCTTGTATTCGTATGGGTCCGGTTGCAGTCTCTTTTTTTTTTCTGTAGCCACTCCAAAGTTCGAACGAAGTCCTTTGCATTTTACAGTGGGTTTACAGCTAAAAAAAAACATTCTCTCACACACAATATAGCCGACTAGCCGAGACTCCTTCTTTATGTGTACAGATGTGACGTAATGACGCAAAGACATGCTCGAATCTCCCGCGGAAATCCACCAGTAACACTGGACTTAAAAACTTTATTACAAGCTTACGCTTTGAATCGAGCTAAGGCAAGTAGATAGTTTCCCAAAGACAGCAGTTCTGGCTTGTTAATAGAAATGCCCATTAATCTTTGCGAGTCTGTGTTCACAATTTATTTTTAATGTGATTATGAACAACTGGTCGAATAGACATTATATTACTATCGTCAAAACCTTATAATGCTAAAATAGTAACGCTTCTTAGACATGTGACTAAACGTGTCAAAAAGCTCATGGGTGTTGACATATGCTACTCAATATGTGTGCTTGAGATTTTTTAAACCTAGCGGGACAATGTGGTATCAGCTGGGCATGTGAAGACGACCAAAATAGAGGGAATATGTTTGATTTCTACGTCTGTCTTTCAAGCCTGCTGTGCTACCACAGGCCATTTGGGAACAAAAAAAAAACAAATAAACAAGAGGGAAAAGTCGATTGAGACAGGGAGCGTGACAGATGGGAACAGACAGAGTAATGAAGGTAATGAACAAAATGTGAGTAATATAGAAAGATGGAAGCCATTTTTTTTTTTTTTTTTTTTTTAGCAGCGTTCTACTTCTATGCTTTACAAGCCTGAGCAAAAAGACTGCATTGTGACACATTGGAGATGGGAAAACTCTCACCTAAGTTTGTTTAGCAGTTCACCCAATACATTTAAATTATGTAATAATTTAATGTCCAGACCAGTATGACTTTCTTCAGTGGAACACAAAAGAAGATATTTTGAAGAATAGGATAATGCTGTTTTCCATGCAATTACAACGAATGGGAACGGAGGCTGTTTATCTAAAAAAATAAAATAAATAAATAACATAAAATTCATAAAAATGGCCAATAAGACCTGTGCACTGAATTACATGTCTTCTAATCTTCGACTTTAAAGGTGAAGTATTTAAGATTTAAGATAAAATACATTCTCTTAACAGAGTTTATTGATGACCGTACTCTTAGCATTCCATTCAAGTATTTATCTCCCCAAAAAGTGTAAACCAAAGTGTTGTTGACCAAGCTTTCACACCTACATGTTCTTGAGGAGATTGTACTTCTACCCAAGTGAAGAAATTGTGAAACTGTGCCAGTGTGTCTTTAGGGTATACAGCTATCTGAGCAGAAGTGTGTAGATACATGAGGGACACATGTTAAAGTGAGTGTGCAAGAGTGGAAAAACAGCACGACACACCATGTGATGTGTGTGTGTTCTTATAAACTCTACATTATGGGAACAAAATGTCCCCCACAAAGAAATGTCAATATTCAAAATCCTTGTCCTTATGGCGACATTTTTGGGTCCCCATGAGGAAAACAACTTAAAAATCATACTAAGAGATGTTGATGGGTTCTGTGATGGGTAGATTTACAGTAAGGGTAGGGTTAGTGTAAGGGAATATCATATACTGTTTGTACAGTATAAAAAAAAACATTATGTCGATGAAAAGCCCCCATAAAATACAATGTGTATCTGTGTGTGATTGTGCCTATATCACCTAAATCAGGGGTCTCCAACACGTTGCTTGCACCCAAAAATTATGGGTGTTTTTCTCGTCTACATAAATAAATCTTAGCAGAGCTACAGTAAGCATTTTTCGGTGGTGGAAATCCATTAGCTACTAAAACAACTTTGTCATTGTAGAGATCACACTGCAGAGCAGTGCATGGTTACACATTAAATTCACACTTACAAATAAGTTAGATAGAATAAATGGTATTCATATTTGGCCTGCGAGCTTGGATATTTGGCAGGAACCCAGTGTACTCCCCCCGTATTGCTGGTTAAGAAGTAACCAGGCGAGTGTGAGGAGACGGGATGGTGGAACGATGCTGAAAAACTGTCGAGGAATATTTAGGTCTCCAACTCAAGCTGACTGGATGGACATTTTGATTACTGATTGTCGACTGCTGGTTGGAATGATGTGATAATCGGATCAATTATTTGAACATGCTCCTCCCAAACTTTGTTAATAAAACATAATTTAATAATAAAAGATAAGCTAATGTGCATTGTAAATTTATCTGTTCTGATTCATTCTTTTTATAAAAATGATTTAAAGGCTGAAAATGTGAGGCTTGGCCTATCTTTTTATAAAACCTTTTTGGTCAAAACTTTATTTGAACTTGTAGAGCATGTTAGTAGATAACATGTTGCAAGACACTCCTTTAAAATCCGACCAAGCACAAAAAGTGCATATTGATGCTGGTTTTCATCATAAAACTCGATGAATTGATTTCATTGTGTATTATTAGTACTTTTTGAACAGGAGTCTGTGATAACCGTGAATATTTTGGTCACTAAATTCAAATGAAATTTTAATGCCATTTCATCTCTAGTTATGATCAACTATTTTTATGTGTTTTTACAGTTCAATTTTCTATACAATCCTTTTTATCTCTTATTATGTTCTTTCCTCTTTCAGGTCTAAAACAGTTTGGATAAGTTGTTAATATGAGAGTTATGAGACATTTTTCAAGGGATTTAAGTATTGTATTACATGTGAAGCTCACGGCCACTTTCATTTTTATATAAGCTCTCAAATGAAAAAAGGTTGGAGACCCCTGACCTAAATAGTCTCAAAAATCTCTTTATTTAAAAATAAGTAACATTAAACACAAGAAGTCCAGCAATGGAGGCCCAGACCAGCTTTTATTATTCATGGCAAGTGTATCTGTGTGTATAATATGTGTTTTTCTGTGTCAGCGGCAGTAAAGGGAAGAGAGTATTTGTTAAAGCGATATAGGTCACTGGCCCACAATCTGAACTGAATCACCCACACTTGAACTGCTCTTGACCTGTTCATAGAAATCACATCGGCAAACACAAGCATCCCAGCACTAGGGATGGATGAGAGGGTTACGGATCAGAATTTTTGTTCCAACAATGACTCAAACATATACCATTAAGCTTGTATAAAAAAAGAATGACTGATTAAATTAGCTATTTTCAGAAATATCTCTCTGAGCAAAAATGTCCATTTTAAAACCAAGGCTTCATAAAAAAATAAAATATTTTTTGTAAAATAAATAAATAAATAATATGATTATTTTTTCAAAATCTTAAAAAATAAAATTATTTAAAATAACTTTCTTAATTTAAATTTAATATGTTTAAAAATGTAATTTATTCCTGAGGTTGTGAAGCAACCTTTAGTTAATTCTTCAGTATCAAATGATCCTTCTAATATGTTGATTTGCTGCTATGTTATTGATGATCTATTAATTATGGTGGTTATTATCAGTGTTGAAAATTTTTATAATTTGATTATTTTTGAAACCATGATAAATTTTTTTAAGATTCTTTATTGAATAAAAAGTTCAAAAGACCAGCATTTATTGCAAATGATTAAAAGTATTATTAAAAAAGGATTTTAAAAGTATTTTAATTTTAAAATAATGTAAATTAAAACAAAATAATTTTAATTATTACAAAATTTAAATATTTATATAAATACATAAAAATAAATAAATAATATATCAATATCTACACAGAATCATATTGTGGCGAGGGGCTGTGGTAAAGCGGAGTCTGCAGCGGGAGAGTTAGTGTGGAGATGAGTGGTAAAAAAGTGGCTCAAGTGCATGCTGACTAACACCTGTCTCTAATTCTAGTAACTGGTGAAGAAACGGAATATAAAGACAAGACAGACCTGGGTGGGCCGAGAGAGCCGTTTCTGAAAAGTGTACTCGACACCCTGACTCCTTACTTCCTCTCTTTTTAACTGTATCACACACACACTTGTGGTCAGAATTATTGGCACCCTTTTATAAAATAATTTATGCAAAAACCTTTTGCGAAGATAGCAGCTCTGAGTCTTCTCCTGTAATGCCTGATGAGTTTGGAGAAGACATGACAAGAGATTCCTACATGCAGAATCTCTCCAGATCCTTCAGATTCCCAGATCTATGTTGGTGCTTTTTCTCTTCAGTTCAGCCCACTCATTTTCTATAGGGTTCAGGTCAGGGGACTGGGACGGTCATGTTTGTTTTGGACCGTTGTCCTGATAGATGATCCAACCACGGCCCATTATAAGATTTCTAGCAGAGGCCAGCAGGTTTAGATTTTTTATCTGTTGGTATTTTGCTAGAAAAATAGACCCACAACATTAAAGATCCAGCTATTTAACCGTGGTCATGTGGTTCTTTTTAACCCTGTGTTTGGACCAAATGCATCAGGTGGGGTTGCTGCCAAAATGCTCTCCGGTCGCTTTGGAAGTAGTCGTGTTTGTTTTGTCGAGTTTGTTTTGGAGGAGCGAGGAGGATTTTTCTCGAAACCCTCCCAAATGTGGTGACAGTAGGAGCTGTTTGTGCTTGTTTTGTTTTTTTCTGACATCAAGACTCAAATAATCTCTGCAATTCTCCATCTGTGATACTTGGAGAGTCTTTGGCCACTCAAAACTGTCCTCCTCGCCGTGCATTAAGACAATATAGACACAAGTCATCTTCCTGGCAGATTCTTAACATCTTTATTTGATTGGAACTTCTTAATTTTTGCCCTGTTGAAAATGGGAATTGTATTATATATATAATCACTCATAAAAAAATCTAGGGGTGTCAAAAAGCATTTAATTCATAATGTGGTTAACCAAAGGTTCGATTTTTGCAATTTTTTTGAATGAAAGATCAAAAGGATAAACAATGCAGATTTATTTTTTACAGCCATCTTCGAAGGCCATATTTACCAAGAGAGTGCCAACAATTCTGAACTGCATTTATATAATCCATCTAAGAGCATTTTCCCTAAGCTATAGTACCTGTGGGATTTCTGTATTCCTGAAGGGGCTGAGCCGAGGGAGAGAAACAAAAAGATAAGGTGATGGACACGTGAAGAAAGAGCAGTCTTCGTTTCACCTGTAATTAAAGTCACTCCACTTTTTACAGACATACTTAAGAGCATCCATCAACTAACTTCAACGCTAACGTCAGTCAAGGCCCTCTCTCTGACACTCGTTCCCATGTGGGTCAATGTGTAAATTACTGTGCTAACATCTTGATATGAATGCTGTCATCTTAAAGTCAAAGTCAACACTGAAAATGATTCCAGCTGAAGGAAAAGGCGTTGAGATGAATGTTAAGTGAAATATTGAAGTGATTTCAAAGACTTTGATTAGCAAATTCATGAAATTTTGATGACTGCAGAACTTTATATGGAGGTAAAGCAGATAAAATATTGATGGTTTAACTTAAAAAAGTAAGTAACCTGGTTGCCTTAAAATTTTAAGTTCATTGAACTGGAAAAAAGTGAGTTAATACAATGAAGTAGAAGTAATTGAAGTAATTTAACCATCAGAAACTCAAAATAATAAGTTATCTCAACTAAATAAATTATTATAAAGTTGATCTGACAAAAGAAAATATGTTGTGATAACAAATCTTGAAAATATTTTTTACAGTGAAGCACCAAACCATGGAATTCCCAAAGTTTTTGGACATGTACCAACTACCATGGTAAAACTGTGTTTTTTGGACAAATTACTTTTTTTAGAGGATTATCATGTTAATAGCATAACATATGAATCCAGAAAGCATTTAGTAGAATATATCAAAAGTAAAAAAAGATACAGTGATGCTATCAGAAACCGCTGAAAAATAAAATAAAAGCGAACGTCAAGTCAAGTCAAGTCACATTTATTTATATAGCGCTTTTCACAATACAGATTGTATCAAAGCAGCTTCACAGTGATAACATGTAAGTAGCACAACACAGATCAACAACATTGCTAAACACTAAATAACCCCAACTGAGCAAGCTCAAAGCAAGCCAAAAGCAAGGCGACAGTGGCAAGGAACCAAACTCCATCAGATTGGATGGAGAAAAAACCTTGGGAGAACCCAGGCTCAGTCGGGGGCCAGTTCTCCTCTGGCTTACATTCATATTGTTTAAATATAAATATTAAATATAAATATTGTTTATGAATCAAACGGCGCCATAACATATCGCAGGCGTTGAGTCGTCTCATCACAGGCGTTGAGTCGTCTCATCACAGGCGTTGGGGCATCCGAAATCCCCGTGAGAGGCTGGACACAAAACTGGACCTGACGAACGCCATTTTTCTCGGGACAAGCGTCCCGAGATAACAGCAGAAAGGCAGATGGGAAATAATTAGCATAGCTGATGTTCATAATAATTTCCGTTATAACTCACAAACTCTCCGTAACCCGAACTCTCCGCAACCCAACCATACGCGCCGACCCGTTTGTCTAAGAGGCTGTCGAGCCCCACTGGTGCGTTAAGCAGTTTCAGTGGCAAACGGTTCCGTATGGCATAACAGAGGACTAGAAGGTAAGCATTATGTGAATGCTTGACTAAAGAGATGCGTCTTTAATCTAGTTTTAAACTGTGTCAGCGAGTCAGAGGCTCGGACCGTATCGGGAAGGCCATTCCAGAGTTTTGGAGCTAAATGCGAGAACGCCCTCCCTCCTTTACTGGACTTCGATATCCTAGGAATGACCAGAAGCCTTGAATTTAGTGATCTTAAGGAACGCGGTGGATTGTAGGGCGAAAGAAGGTCCGTTAAGTACATAGGTGCTAAACCATTTAGGGCTTTATAGGTCAGTAGTAGTATTTTGTAGTTGATGCGGAACTTAATAGGTAACCAGTGTAGAGATGATAAAATCGGTGTTATATGATCATATTTTCTTGACCTAGTAAGAACTCTAGCAGCTGCATTTTGTACTAACTGTAGCTTGTTTATTGAGGATGCAGGACAACCGGCTAATAAAGCATTACAGTAATCTAGTCTCGAGGTCATGAATGCGTGAACTAATTTTTCTGCATCAGAAATAGATAGCATGTTACGTAGCTTAGCAATGTTTCTAAGGTGGAAAAAGGCTGTTCTTGTAACATATGAAATATGATTTTCGAACGACAAGTTGCGGTCTAGTATAACACCCAGGTCTTTTACTGTTGTGGATAAAGTAACAGGACATCCGTCTATATTAAAGTTGTATTGTGAGAGGTTTTGTGAGTAGTTTTTTGGACCAATAAGTAATACCTCCGTTTTATCTGAATTTAATAGCAGGAAATTACGCGTCATCCAGCATTTTATATCTTTGAGACACTCTGTCATTTTAGATGAGTTAGTGTTTTCATCTGGTCGTGATGAAATATATAATTGAGTGTCGTCAGCGTAACAGTGGAAATTAATTCCATGTTTTCTTATAATATTACCAAGTGGCAGCATATATATTGAGAATAGCAGAGGGCCTAAAACTGATCCTTGCGGTACTCCATAGTCTACTGACGTTATCTTTGATTTTTTCCCATTTAAACAGACAAAATGAGAACGGTCCGATAAGTACGATCTAAACCAGCTTAATGCCTGTCCCTGGACACCGGTGAAGTTTTGTAGTCGATCCAAGAGTATTATATGATCTATAGTGTCGAACGCAGCGCTAAGATCAAGTAGGACTAGTATTGAGATACAGCCTTGGTCAGAAGCTAAAAGTAAATCATTTGTAATTTTAACTAGCGCAGTTTCCGTACTATGATGCGGTCTGAATCCTGACTGGAATTTTTCATAGATATCATTTTCTTGCAAAAAAGAGCACAATTGAGCGGACACTACTTTTTCAAGTATTTTGGACATAAATGGAAGATTTGAAATGGGTCTGTAATTTGCCAAGTTATTTGGATCTAATTGCGGTTTCTTAATGAGCGGTTTTATTACAGCCAGCTTGTATATTTTTGGGACATGACCTAAAGATAAAGACGAGTTAATAATATTGAGGAGAGGCTCTTCCACTACAGGTAATAGTTCTTTCAGTAGTTTAGTGGGTATTGGATCTAATAAACAAGTTGTTGGTTTAGATGCAATGATAAGTTTATTTAGCTCCTCCTGTCCTATCGTTGTAAAGCGGTTTAGTTGTTCTAGAGGGTCCATAATTGAAGCTGAATCATAAGACACCATAGCGGATTGTACATTTATAATTTTGTTTCGGATGCTTTCTATTTTCGCATTGAAGTAATTCATAAAATCATTACTACTAAACTGTAAAGGTATATTTTGCTCTGGTGATGTCTGTTTATTTGTTAGCCTAGCCACGGTGTTAAATAAAAACCTTGGATTATTTTGGTTATTTTTGATTAGTTTGCGGAGATGCTCAGCCCTGGCTGTTTTTAGTGTCTTTTTATAACGTGACATACTGTCTTTCCACGCGATTCTAAAGACCTCTAAATTAGTTTGTTTCCATTTACGCTCTAAGTTGCGAGTTTCTCTCTTGATAGCATGCGTAGCACTGTTGTACCACGGTGCTTTAATTTTCTCTCGAACCTTTTTTAATTTAATTGGCGCAACAATATCTAATGTACTAGTAAGAATGGTGCTTAAACTGCTAGTCATTTCCTCTAATTCATCTGTTTGTTTGGGTTCACTTAGCAGCTTAGATAGATCAGGTAAGCTATTTGAAAATCCATCTATAGTGGTTGGAAGGATTGTTCTGCCTGGTCTATAACGTGGCGCAACATGACATATTTCAGCAGTACGTATTATGCAAGTCACCATGTAATGATCAGTGACATCATCGCTTTGCGGTATAATATCTATATCAGTTGGATCGGTTCCATATGATATAATTAAATCTAGTGTATGATTTAGACGATGAGTGGGACCACTGACGTTTTGTTTGACCCCAAAGGAGTTTAATAAATCTGTAAACGCAGCCCCTAAAGCATCATTTGTATTATCTACGTGTATGTTAAAATCTCCAGCAATTATTGCTTTATCGACATTTACCAATAGATCCGAGAGAAAGTCTGCGAACTCTTTTAGGAATTCAGCATATGGCCCTGGAGGTCTATATACAGTAGCCAGGGCTAGAGATAATATAGATTTCCTTTTTACATCTAAGAGCGTAACATTTAGCACAAGTACTTCAAATGAATTAAACCTGTGACCTGTTTTCTGAGTAATATTAAAAATATCTTTATAGATTGTTGCAACACCGCCGCCACGACCGATCAGACGAGGCTCATGTTTATAACAGTATCCTGGCGGAGTAGATTCGTTTAGACCTAAATACTCATTTGGTTTAAGCCAGGTTTCAGTAAGGCACAGAACATCGAAGTTATTGTCTGTGACCATTTCATTTACGATAACCGCCTTAGGTGTGAGCGATCTAATGTTTAGGAGACCTAGCTTTAGAAATTGTTTTTGTTGACTGATATTTAGATTTTCTGGTTTAATTACAATAAGATTTTTGCTAGATCCTACACTAGATTTATTGTTTGGCTTCACTAAACGAGGAATAGACACAGTTTCTATATAATGTTCCACACTATGCTTATTAGTTAAGTTTGGACCGCAAAGGCTGTAATTTGGACTTTGACTCATTAGTCATCTGGTGCGTAATGTCTTGGAAATGTTGTCCGATAGCACAGCCGCTCCGATTCGGCTGGGATGGAGACCATCTGTGCTGTACAGTCTCGGTCTTTCCCAAAACAGATGCCAGTTATTTACAAAGTGCAGCCCCTGTTCATTACACAATGACATTAACCATTCATTTAATGCAAAAAGTCTACTGAACCTTTCCTGTCCTTGTCTGTACGTGGGAAGCGGTCCAGACACGATGATCGCTGCTTTAGGCGCTGTGCTGCGTACCGTCTCGATCAGGCTCCTGTAGTCCTTCTTCAGAACCTCCGTCTGCCGCAGCCTGATGTCGTTCGCTCCCGCGTGCAGCACAACAGCTCCGACGCGCTCGTCCCCGTTCAGGATCTCGGGAACCTGTGCAGCAACATCAAGAACACGAGCACCAGGAAAGCAGTGAGTGCGCACTTTACCTTTATCCGAATTAGCGCGGACATGGCGGACTATGGATGTGCCGATGATCACGGCGTCGTCGCGTTCCGGCTCGCGAAGAGGGGAGAAGCGGTTCCGGGTGGAGATCTCGAAGACCGGGAGGGGCGGAGAGGCAGCTCTGGTCCTGGCTCGAGTCTTCCGCTGTGTGATCCATGGTCCATGTTGTTTCGGTGCCGGAGTGAATGAAGCCTTAGATGATCGCATCTTCCTCGGCAGAGTAACGTACGGCGTAGATGAACTCGGAGTCAAAGAGTGATTTGATTTGTTAGCGTCGGCGCGTGATGCTTCAAGCGTTGAGCGCCGATCCAGCAGCTCGGCTTGCTTCACCAGCAGACCGCGGATCTGTTTCTCGACGTATTCCAGCTCCTGCTTCACCGTGAAGAGCTCGAATGTGTCTTCATCTGCACTCAAAGGTAATGTTAGACACGCATCTGATATGTTCGCCATTATAACGGATGATCAGTAAATTAGTAGTGATACTACAACTATCACTACTAATTTAGGATTGAAATGTCGGAAATAACCAGGATTCAGTGAAACGGGTGTAAAATGAGACGATCAAATAGGCGAGAGGGCACGCGTGGAATGCTAGCGGGCTAAAGGCTAGTAGCCAGGATTTAGGGAGGTTGGATATAAGTAGCGATATCAAAGCAATCCAATTGTTTTTTATAAGGAATACTATCGAGGATAAGTTCACATAATATAAAAATAGAAAGTGCTTGTTTATAAATGAACGTGATAGAAGCCATCAAATAAATCAAGGCAGCTGTTCTAATATTTGTAGTTTATATGTAGTTTATAATCAGCTGTTTATATTTGTATTGTTCATTGTAATCTTTTATTGTTGTTCATTTTAGGTAGACAATTTTAAGATCTGTCCAGGGACAACAGATGAAAAATAGCCTTTTGGCTAATTCTGGTGCATTTACAGTAATGTCAATTAATGTACATTGTCCCTGTCAAATAACTAATTTTACATCATCTTACCTAAGCATCCCAATAAGTAAATATTTTCAAAACAACATGAGCCGCCAGAATGAATAAAGTGAATGAACATGACTGATATTCAAAAGGGTAAGCAAGTACTGCTTTGTTTGTTGTTTACATATCTAGCCGAATAACAGTCCCACTTTCGGTTTCCCTTTTTAAATGATGAACATAGACTGTTGATACCTGCTGATATAGACTTTTACTTCCGTACAAGCTGCTGCAGAATGCACATGCTAATTGGCAGTGGCCTGTAGTCTTTGAGGTGTGTTCAAGCATAGCATTTTGGCCCAGATGCAACCAATGCAAGACGAAAACACAGTCGCCGCCACTAGTTCTTTGATGCTGGATTGGCGTTCAACGACAATGAAAAGGGATGCGGAGGTGCGCGTGCTGTTACAATCACGTCACTTCCCCTATAGACACCATTTACTACACACAAATTAATAAATAATAATGAATACAAATATTGTTATTTTTTTTTCCCTCTGGTTTTGAAAACTCTTCGCAATCAACTTAAAAGGCTTCCAAGATCGACTTGTTACTGTTTTACGGTCAGTAGTACTAATCAGCTGATTGTCAAAGCCAAAACACATCAAGGGAAAAGAACTAAGTTACATAAAAAAATCAAGCTACATATTTTCCTAAGTCACTACTCACTGTGTTTATGGCCAGCTTCTAGCTTTCTGCAGCTTCTCTTTCAAGGTAGTGGCGAAAGGCGTTCTGTAACGATGTTTGTTCGCTGTTGGCATGACGTCACAATATGTCAACCTTCACAGAAGGGGTGCCCGAGGTTATGTAGACATAAATGTCTCATTGTAAGGTAATAAAAACATTACGATTCATTGAGTAAGGTCTTTATACACCACTGAACACATAGTAATGGATCTTATATTTCATTTCTGTCAACAAATCCTCAGAAATATCACACATTACACCTTTAAGCAGTTAGTTTGAAAGGTAACATGTAATCCAACTTTAAGGGCACTCAAATTGTAAATGTAACACAACGGTTCAAAATTTTAGGGTCAGTAAGATTTAAAATAAAGAAATAAAATATTACTTGGATCAAAAAGATGCATTATAGACATCCATAATGTTACAAATCATTTATATTTTAAATAAATGTTGTTGTTGTTTTTTTTTCCACAAAAAATAAATAAAAACAACAAAAAACACATAATGTGTATAACATTAAGAAATGTTTCTTGAGCAGAAAATCGGCATATTAGAATGATTTCTGCCTTGACTTGAACAGCTGCCTTGATTTCTGAAGGATCATGTTAGGATCATGGAAAAATGCTCTCACTAATTATTTAATATATATATATATATATATATATATATATATATATACGTTTATATAAATATAAATATATATATATATATATATATATATATATATATATATATATATATATATATATATATATATATTATATAAGGTTTATTCTGAATACCAAAGCTTCATGCGCAAACTTTAAATCCAGACAAAGTAAGTATTAAATGGCATATGATGTGCGTCCACCATTGTCCGACTTCGGTTCAAACGTATTAGGCTAAATACCACTACTGACAGTGTTTCCGTGCATGAGCTCTTGAAGCTCCAGCTTCTTGAAAGGGGGCCAGGAGCACCAGCTCATTTGCATTTAAAGGGGCACACACAAAAATGTTTTTTTTTTTTACATGCTATATAAAAATATCTGTGGGGTGTTTTGAGCTAAAACTTCACATACACACTCTGGGGACATCAGAGACTTATTTTACATCTCGTGAAAAGGGACATCTCTTTAAAATATATTAAATCAAAATGAAACACTAATTTAAAAATTAATCATATTTCACAATATTAATATGAATGTATTACTATATTGCTGTTAAAATAAATGCAGTCTCGGTGAGGATAAAACGATTTTTAAAAGTCTTACCAAACCCAGACTTTTAAACGTAGTGTGTGTACGCTTTTCAAGACTTTTCAAAAGGTTTTTTTGACTTTCTTTTATTGGGGATCAAGCCTTAACTCTTCACACTGTGGTGGCTATACAATGGTAATCACCTGCAACATCATAGTACCTTTATTTTACCAAAAGATTATCATATTCATGTACCATCACATTTACATGGTACTCATAGTCACTTTACCGAGGTTAACTTTTTTCCATTTGTGACAAACACACAAACACATTAAACAAGAAAATTGTGACAAACACACAAACACATTAAACAAGAAATGAATGCATACAGCACTCTGGCTGTGTTACAAAGAAACACCAACAGTTTTAGAAGGGCAAAAGCCGGACTAACACATTCCCTCAGGATCTCTCTCATTCTGCAGAGATGGGAGAGAACAATCACTCACTATCACTTATATCAACTCAGAAGAAAAGTCTGTGTGTGTGTGTGTTCAGATGTAAATTGCCCAGGGCACTAAAGCTCCCTTTAGTACTTAAACAGTGAGAACACCCAGAATCCACAAACATAGTGACTCTAATAGAGAAACGAGAGATATGGCCAGATAAATAGCAGAATATTGCCGAGAGAAACAGAAAGAAACTAATAAAAACAGATGTGTTTAAACAAGACACTTGTACAATAACCATAACTGAGGAACATTTCAATATTATTATCCTAATACTGTAATATTAACTTTATATTGTTACACAAAATGTTCTAATGTATATTTTAGCTGTATATCACTGCTATATGGACAATACTTTGACACACTCATCTTGACATTGACTGATAACAGAATACTTCTAGAATACTAATAACAGAATACTAACTTGTAATACTGAAACAAGGTTTTTTTTTTTTTTTTTTTTTTGCAAAGCTGCATTGAAACAATGGTGAAAATAAACTTGAATTGAACTGAATTAACAACCCTGTAATTTATATTTAAAATTATGTTTAATATTATTTTTATTAAGAACAAACTAATTTCCAGATTTCTACCTGATTCTCATGATCTAATGTAAGTTGTCAAGATGCCTACAACTTTGCTCCTATAACATTTAGTCATTTCTTGTGTGTCGACCCCATTGGCCAGCAGCTTTCTGCACTCGTCACTAAAGGTGTGTGTGTGTTCCGTGTGTTGTGCTTCAGGCTGGACTTTAAGAATCAATGAATGAGTAAAATAATTAATAAAGTGCTAAAGACGCCTTCTGGAAAAGCACTGCCGCGGGAAAGAGACTGTACCACTTTGTAAAGCTAAGGAAATCTCTCTCTCTCTCTCTCTCTCTCTCTCTCTCTCTCTCTCTCTCTCTCTCTCTCTCTCTCTCTCTCTCTCTCTCTCTCTCTCTCTCACACACACACACACAAACATACTTACCTAATTGAAGACATACTGTCAAGTTTGGGGTCTGCAAGATGCTTTTTGAAAAGTCCCTTTTGCTCACACAGGCTTTATTTATTTGATCAAATATTTTGTAAAAAAATAATATTGTGAAATATTATTGCAATAAAATTCAGCTTTATGTCACAGGAATAAATTTTATATATATATATATATATATATATATATATATATATATAATATATATAATAAATAATATATATGCACCATTTCTCCAGTCTTTAGTATCACAAGATCCTTCAGAAATCATTCTAAGAAATCATTCTTCTTATTGTTATTATTATTATTATCTTAATATTATCAATGTAAAAAATATTTTGTGGGAAAAAAAAACATGTAAACTTTTTTTTATACTTGTAAAATTATCGAAATATACACTACAAATGTAATGTGTCTTACATGAATAAAAGTTAGTTTTAGAGAAGGTAACTGTAATAATATTTCACAATATTATAGTATTATAGTACTTTATTATTGATCAAATAAATGCAGGCTTGGTGAGCATAAGAGACTTGTTTCAAACACACACATATACATTAACACACACACACACACACACACACACACACACACACACACACACACACACACACACACACACACACACACACACACACACACACATATATATATATATATATATGGTATTGATGTATATTTGTGTTTGAAAGAGTCTCATCTTTCTTTCTTTTTGTGTGAAAGACTGCATTTATGTGTGTGTGTGTGTGTGTGTGTGTGTGTGTGTGTATACATGCAAACAGTGTTTTTCAAAGAGTATAAGAGAGCTTTTCAAATCACTCCTGTACACCAAGCTTTGCCTTCAGATGGAAAAGAAAGCTTTAACTACACTTAAAGAACAAAGAAAGGTGCAAATGCCGGGAGCACCATGGATCTCAGTCGAGGTCTGCTCTCAGTGCCATATGCACATCAATCCCAGAGTCCACTGGGGACAGCTCCCTTCACCTGCTCAGATGAAGCAGCCACACATGCAGGACACACCTGAATAACAAGGTCCAGACGTTCAGTCCTTAAACCCAGATCTCATTTGTGTGAATGTGAGTGTGCACTGTGTCCAGATGGGCTGGAATGCGCAGCAGACATGCTAGTGCAGGTTGGGTTTGAATGAGCTAAAAATAGCATCGGAAGAACGTGAGACGCCTCCGCAAACGAAGCCTCCCATCTCCATCTCTGCCGTGATGGATGGCATCGCCATGCCGAGCGAACGTGTGTGCCAGAAGAGGGGGCAAGATGCCTTCAGAACCACAGAGCTTTGCAGAGACAGACAGAGGGAATGTAGATAGATGGAAATGACTCAATGTTGTGTTGACAATATAAGAAACTGAACCTAAATGATCAAACAGAAAGTGTGAAAGAAAAGCACGGTCCGCATGAACGCTGTGAGTTAAAAGCGTATTCATGACCATGCATTATGGCTTTGAGCATGCTGTGATGTTAAAAGTGCATCCATCATTAATCCACCATATTTAAGTACAGGAAAAAAAGGGGAGGAAAGAATGAGAAAGCAAATGAAAGCACACTCTTTATGCCATTTACACAGCCTGCTGTGGCTGAGGTGAATGGCTAATCTCTTGCTGCTGAGGTTCAAACAAAAGCCACTCTCAATGAATGGCCTTTATTAAGCAGCAGGGCAGACACTGTGGGGATAATATGCTCAAAACTCAAAGCTAATAATGCTAAAGACATGCACAAACCCAAAAATAATCATACCTAGAGCAGAAAGTCTAAGACAAGCATTTGATCAGACAGCTGCAGTCAGCCACCAGTATTACTGAGATCCTGCTGTCTCAGATCCATCAGATCTGTCTCAAGCTCCGATGATGCCGTCTCGGCTCAATAACACCACGTATCGTTCAGGAACACAACACCACTGACTCCAAATACCTGGCATTAGTTTCCACAAGGTTAATACTGCCATTCCCTGTATATATGAAATGCAACTGGCCAAAATTAAATCAAAATTAATCATATTTAATTTCTTAATAAATGTCCATGGTTGAATCTGTTAGGATTTTGATATGGGATATGGGTTTGGTTTCGAAAAGAAAAAGATTGGGGACAAAATGAAAAGGGAAAAGGAAATGCAAAATGCTTAATCAAAAATTTGAGTTATATCTAAAACAGTTTTTCTTCTCTGTTCAAGTAATCAAGCTTGAGTGGGCAGAAATATTAGCTAGTGACATCATAGCTTAAAATCTACCACCCAATCAAGTCCTATATGATAAAAATCAAGCCCCGCCTTAGATCGGCAAAATTTGGGGGGAAAATCTACAAATTATCTGATAAAAATTGAGACTGCAATTTAAAATGCAATTTGAAAAAAAAACCTCTATGTTTGCAATGCTATTTAATTCATTATAATGGTAACACACTTTACAATAGGGTTCATTAGATAACATTAGTTAATGTATTAAAGGAGTAGTTCACTTTAAAAACAACAAAAAAAAAAAAATTGCTGATAATTTACTCACCCCCATGTCATCCAAGATATCCATGTCATTCTTTCTTCAGTCGAAAAGAAATTAAGTTTTTTGATGAAAACATTCCAGGGTTTTTCTCCATATAATGGTCTTCAATGGGAACCAAACGGTTCAAGGTCCAAAAGACCGTTTCAGTGCAAACTGCAAACTGTTCAAAGGGCTTTAAATGATTACAGACGATGAATAAGGGTCTTATCAAGTGAAACGATCGCTCATTTAAAAAAAATAAAAATAACAAAGTTTAAGTTTGGTGGTGGTCACCTTGCTCTGTTCTGTGACGCACATTTGTGACTCTCCTGTTCGAACTCGTTTATCAAAATGAAAAATTTCTTTTCGACTGAAGAAAGAATGACATGGATATCGTGGATGACATGGGGGTGAGTAAATTATCAGCATTTTTTTTTAAAGTGAACTCCTCCTTTAACTAATCATGAGCAAGGCATTTCTTACTGTATTTGCTAATCTTTGTTAACGTTAGTTAATAAAGATATAGCTGTTAGTTCAGTCCATTGACTAATGTTAACAAGATTTTAATAAAGTGTTAGTAAATGTTCAGATTCACATTAACAAACATTAATAGATGCTGTATAAGTGAAGTTCATGCTAACTAATGTTTTCTAAAGTGTTAATTATCATTAAAAAATGAAACTAAACAAGAAATATTACTAGAGTAATTTAATGATTTTATTTTAAAATACAACTGCAAAACAAGAAAATCTTCACTTTGAGATGTTAAACCATCAAGTTTTTATTTGGCGGAAAATTTTGAGGAAAAGTTTGCTGCATGATGCATTCCCAAAATGCACGCTATCAGCGACCCACACTCACAGCAGATGCAGAGATGAGTGAAAGAGCATGAAAACTCTGAAACGTGCAGCGCATATAATTATTTTATTAAATTGCAGCCTTGACGATTTGTTAGGATTGTAATTTTGGTAGTGATATCCATTAATCCTACAATGCCCTACATTATTTCCCACTGAACACTCAGAAATACACAACATAATGGCAGTTAAATGTGCTGCGAATGTTACTTCATGTTTTAAACACTCTTTAGACATCTGTAGAGGAAGGCCAGGTGGACTCGACTGTAAGGTGTGTATTACAGCTGTCACTGTGCTCTGCGTCCACATTGTCCCACGCATGCCATCTGTCAACAGAAGATCTGGAACCAGGGGACTGATTACCAGAGCATTATGAGTGTGTTCAATCACAAAATCACTCGGTGCACTGCTAAAATTGTGAACATTTAATGGGTTTTAAAATCCAATATGGTAAGCCTTCATAAAAATCATCTCAAACAGTATTTCATGTGTTTGGTTCTAGGGGTCCGAGACGTCCACCTAAACGCACCGCGTACTCAGGAGTGAAGTGGCATAGTGGTTAAAAAAAACTCAGGTTTGAACCTTTGAAGGGAACAAGCTATGAGAAATCACTCTTCTGACATGGTTCATATGACTGTTCCAAGTTTTCTGCTTTATATTTCAAAAAGACAAACATTTAACATGTTATTTGATGAAAACTGCTCAAATTTCATTTGTGCTTTTCAAACATTTTAAATGAAAAACTACTTCTACTTCTGCTTCTCTTCCTCACGCAAAGCTATTGTGTGGCTTCAGAAGATTATATAACAAGTTACTTTGATTACATACAACTCTCCACACACAGACGATGAAACATCTTTCAGCACATTCTGAATATATTCTACAGATCTCAAAAACTGAGATCTGTGATTGTTTACTTTCTCCAGTAGCTTTTGGGAGTTGCTATTAAAGCTAACACAGTCTCATCCCAAAAAGTCATATAACTGACGTTTTGGGACGTATTTTGACCATACGTCAATATCAGCCTTTTTAGGGCCCCCTTAAACGTCGGTAGATGGCGATCCCGGGCCGTCATACAACTGACGCTTTACCTTTAACGTCAGTTAGGTGACGGGTTAGGTTTAGGGTTAGGTTTAGGTATGGGGTAGAGTTAGGATCCCATAACCTCATATACCGACGTTTAAGGGGGCCCTAAAAAGGCGAATATTGACATATGGTCAAAAGACGTCCCAAAAACGTCAGTTATATGACGTCTTGGGGTGAGACCGGGTTGTTAAAGCAGACATGAAATCAAGTTTTTGTTGCTTTAATGACAAACTCCATGTATTTTACTAGCACAGGTGAGCTGGGTAATCAACCTGAATGAACTAACTCATGCCAGACATCCCTGTGAATGGGACAGACAGTCAATATGAAACCAATAAAGGGAGAGTTTACCCGAAATGAAAATTATGTCATCATTTACTCACCCTCATGTCATCCCAAACATGTATGAATTTCTTTCCCCTGTGGAACACAAAAGGAAAAATATTGCAGAATGTCAAGACTGCTCTTTTTCATAATGGGGATTGTCAAGCTATAAAAATGACAAAAAGCATCATAAAAGTAGTGCACTGTATTCCAATTGAAACAATATATTTGTTCACTGCGAAAAAAAATTTTTTGTCTTGTTTTCCAGTCCAAGTATCTTAACATTCTTAAATCTAACACTGTATTTATTTGAGAAGCAGAATAATCTAAAGGAGAATTCCAGTATTTCGCACTTTGAGTCTATTTTCTAGTTTGTTTTGGATGAACTAGGGTGGTGGACATAGAAATTTTTACGTTGAGTCTTTTAGAATCACCTTTGACGCTTCAGAGTGGCTGTCTACCAGCATGCACAAACATGTCCTTAAAACAAACTTTAACGTTCGTTTTCAAAACTGCAACTCACCGAGTGGTTAGTGGTCTTCGTCAAAAGAGTCAAAAAGTCGAGACAGGACCCATGGTCAAAATTTGAGTCCACTGCTCATCCAAAACAAACTAGAAAATAGACTCAAAGTGCTAAATACCAGAATTCTCCTTTAAGATATTAAGTCTTGTTTTCTGAAAAATGTATGAATATATTAACTGAGCTTATGCTTAAAAGAAAAAAAAAAATTACTAATGGGCTCTATGCACGACGGTATTTCCGGGGAAGGTTTAAGGATGCTTGATAACTTCCGCCGATCGTAGAGTCCAATGCAATACCGAGAATTTATGTTGAATTTTATACTCCATGGTTATACTAAAGAAACGTTAGTCACAAAAACAGATAAAACAGACACTCCTGGTTCTGTTTATGATTCTTTTTAAAATGATATTAAATAAACATAACTATATATAAAATTACATCTAAACGTATGTACGTTTCGTTTCAAAGACGGGAGGACATTTTGAAGACCCGTTTTCATCGGTTTTCCTCCGCTTTAATCTCCCCAACCGGAAAATGTTGAGCATCCTTACTTCAGATGCGGAACTTATGCGTGCATATAGCCCATTGGTTCGCAAAAAGAAACTTGGTAACACTTTACAACAATGTATCAACTAACATGAACTAACTATGAAGAATAAATGTGTTACTATAAATGTTAATCTTTGTTAACGTTAGTTAATAAAAATACAGCTGTTCATCATTTGTTCATGTTAGTTCATAGTGCTTTAACTAATTTGATCAAATACTACTTTTGGTTTTAATAGTCATAGACAAGTAAATGTTGAAACTAACATTAACAAATGGGTATAACCCTGGTGGCCCTGGCCACATTCCACCCATTGGCCCTTGTCAACGGCTCGTAATAATCCCCATCCACTAAATTGGTCTATCACACTCTCTCCTCTCCACCTGCAGCTGGCACTGGCGCCGTTTTACTGTAACTGCTGTCGCATCATCTAAGTGGATGCTGCATACTGGTGTAGCTGAGGAGAGATTCCCTGATATGATTGTAAAGCACTTTGGCTGTACAGTAGTACATATGAAAGAGCTAAATTCATTCATTCATTCATAAAGATTAATAAATGCAGTAGAAGTGCAGTTCATTATTAGTTCATGTTAACTAATGAAACCTTATAGTAAAGTGTTACCAGAAAATAAATTCAAAGGGAAATCAAGTCCATTTTCTAACCTCCACAGAACGATATTTTGTCTCGTTTTAAGCGAAAACTCACTTGATATTAATACATTTTTCAGAAAACAAAACTTATGTAATTTTGCTAGTGAAGTAAATGTATCTTGATTTAATAATGATTGGATATTCCTACAGGAAAACAAGACGATAATTCAGAGTAAGAAAATCATTTTTGCAGTTTTTGAGGTACAGACCAAAATGTAAGCAATTATTTACTGAAAATCCTCTCAGCGTAGCTCTCAAATCACATTCAATTCAAATAAGGTGTCAAGAAGTTTGACGTCAATGATGTCAAGCCTCATTGATGTCAAACCAAGCAAAAAGAATCTTGACGAATGAGATTTGATAACTAATTTATAAAACTACTTAATAATGACTCAAATTTAACACACAAAGCTGTCCTGTGGCTTTTGAAGACGAAATGTGGCACAGGAATGATTTGGACTACTTTTATGTGGCTTTTTATCACTTTTTGGAGCTATACAGCCCCATTCCCCTTTATGAAAAAGAACAGTCTAGATATTACGCAATATGTCTTCTTTTGTGTTCCAGAAGAAAGAAAGTCATGAGGGTTCAGAATAACATAAGGGTGAGAAAATGATTACATAATTTTCATTTTTGAGGGAACTAGCCTATTCCTTTAAGCAAAACCAATATTTGAGAAAGGAAAAGTTAAACATGAACATCATTTCTCTTTGAGAAAAATACTTAAATTTCACAAATACAAGCATGTTACTAGTTTCCTTAGTCATCCTTTAACCAAAAATGAAGAGTGTACACACCCACGCACATACAGCTAAACTTCCGTCTGTAATCTAGTGTAAAGCGTAACATTTCTCTTCCAGCAGTGAGATCCCTGTAGTCTTCTCTGTGTGTAAGTATTTTTAACAGGTGTCCCCATGCGATTAACGTCAGGGAATAGGGCTTTTGTCACACTTTGAAATCTTTAACCGAAACCCTCCAGAGATATGCTCTCTTCTCTACACAGCACTTTTTTTATCCATCTTCCCCCCTCTCTTTTTATTATAACACATCTTATGAAAGTCACCCTGCAGTGAACATAGCCAATAATGGTCGCAAGTGAAATCGTAAGCAGATGGAAAAGTAATGCAAGTTGAGGGATCGGCAAAAAGAGTGACCCAATCCTTAAGCAACCAAACTTACGCAATATATACGTGGCAGATACAGCTCCTCAGACCCAAAAAATAAAAATAAAAAAAATGCGAAAAATTAAATAAAATACTTGAAGTCCAGTTAAACTTTCCTTCCATAAAATAACTATCCTCACAGCCCCCCCCCCCCCCCCCGCAAAAAAATAAAAATAAAAAATAAAAAAAACAACAACAACAACATAATACAAAAATACATGAGCAAATATCTAACTACCAAATAAATAAGTACATACATAAAAACGCTGACCTTTCACTACTGCATCACACAAGCAAGCAAATAAATAAAAACCCCTAAAGGGACAAGGTGATGAAAAAAAAAATGAGATGGGAGGAAAAAAATACTTTTCAATGCTTTTTCTCTTGCAAAAGTTTGTGTTTGCTCGCAAAACCTTTGCGTTCCCTAACAAAACTTTTGGATTCTTTGAGCAAACAAAATTTTGGCGGGAACTCAAAACTTTTGCGAGAGAATGTATTGACATAATTTTCTCTCCAATCTAGAACTGTCAAAAAGTACCGACTTCGGTACCAAGTCAGAACTGAAATTTTAAAACTGTTTGAGCGCTGTTGGGTGGAACCGTAAACACCTCTGATTGGCCATTGTACTCACGTACTAATCGGATATGTCTGTGATTAGCTACAATGATCAACGCTTCAAAAATATATGTAAATATACATCACAACAAATATGTCGCTCTTCACCGATACACAGATACGGAAGTCTTTGAAAGGATTTGTGCTTACAAACACTAGCTTTCAAAACACTTTCAAACACTTCCGTGTGCTCTCAAACACTGCGCCGTTGATCATTGTAGCCAATCACAGACATATCTGATAAGCACGTGAACACAATGGCAAATCAGAGGTATTTACGACTCCACTCAACAGCGCTCAAAGCGTCACAATTTTAAAATTTCAGTACCGACTTGGACTCAGTACAGACAACACTAATCCATTTTTTTTTCCATCACCACATAGAGGCTACACCACATCATGCCAATCAACTGATTTCTTTAGAACTTGACTGTTGAAAATCCACTTTGTTGTACATAGACCTATCCACATGAGGTCCTACTGCTCACAATGTCAAGGCATTGAAGGCTTATAAAAGTAGTGTGCATTGTTGTAAAAATGAAAGCCTCAAAGACTGGCTGTCCATCCAAAAAGAGTGATAAGGACCCTGGCCACTCATGTTTACTAAACCTGTGCCAGCATCTAGACTTGCCAACTGGCACTTACAGAACTGTAGGACTAAAAAGACTGAAGAAAAGGTTTCTCATATATCTCTGGCTTGAATTCCAAACACCATTTCTGATGAAAACTTACTTCGCAAATACCATGAAGTCAAGGAGGTTCATTTATCAAGGTTTTTTATGGGCTATAGATTTGCTAGATTTGATAATTTGAAGGAACTAATTGAATGGAACAAAACACAAAGATGTCAGCAATGGAAGAAACTCACCAGTCTTAGACTAAGACAATGAGCCATATTTGTTGTATGGAGAGGTTTTTGGATCTCTAATTGGCACAAAGAATTGGCCAAGATTTAATCCCCACAGAAGAATGTGTTCAGACACCTTGAGATTACAGTTCACAGATGATCCACAAAGCATCTTTATGGGCAAGACAGTGAAAACTGACCAAATTCACTTCTGCAAATCTGGTAGACTTGCAGCCTACTAAAGTCTCACAGCTGTAATCCCTATCAAAGGCAGCTCTGCAAAATAGTGAATGAAGTACCTGCATTTAGATGTCAATGGAGGATTCAAAAAAGTCCAGGCAATGGCAAAAGAAGTTTCAATTCATTTTGAAATACGTCAGTGAAAAACTTTATGTGCTGAATAATTTCTAGGTGCACTGGGATATTTTACACATCACAATCTCTTTAATATCTATTTATTTCTCCTAAACGGCATTGAGATAAACTGGAGAGCAAATGGAGACTTTGGATTTTTCTCCCGGGAAAAAAAATTCCATTAAACACCTTGGTAGATGTCAAACAATGTTTCAAACTGGGCTAAAATTTGCCAAGAAAAAAACATTTAACAACCAAACACCAGAAATATGGTCCCTTGCAAGAGGACCATAATAAGGTCCTTGAAATAAAGAAGTTTGAAAACCCCTGATCTAACAAGACCCCTTCCACCTCAAAAATACATATGCGAGACATTAGTGAGACATCTCATGCTTTCAAAAATTGGATGTTGGCATACTTGTATATGAATACCGGTTGCAATCTGATTTTGTTTATTTGAATTATAATGCTCCTAAAGATAGTATCAGGGTTTATTGGGTGTGAGTTAGCATTTGAAAGGCGTGTGGCAGTGGAATGTGCCAGTGAAAATCTGGCATTTAACAGATTCTTTCTGCTCTCCTTAACATAGAGTCTTGGGCCCTGATAAAGGACAGCGCTCATTAACACTATGGATCTCTGCTTTTAATGAGGCCCCGACACATAACCACACACATACATTCAACCAGAAGTCCATACTAATGCATGCATGGTCACAAATGCACACAGCCCCTAAGAGTGAGGATAAAAGATTCAAGGAGAAACAAATTTCTGACAGGCAGAATGAGCCATTGATCTATAGGCTCACTCATTCTGCTGCAGTTACTCACTTCATTGGCGTCAAATGTGCTGAATGAACTCAACTAAACAGGCTGAGAACCGTGCAGCAAACCATCTTATAATCAACCAACACAATATTCAGAGTATTAGTCAATCAAAATGGGGTTTCAACCTTAACAACTTAACACTTAAACTTAAACATTTACATTTGGTAACCCCCGATCGTCAACATTTGTTTATATTCTTAGAATCCAACGTCAGCATCTCAGTCCAAACGATTAAGACTGGAACCTGAAAAAACCAGCAAGGATCAGTCCTTAGTCCAACAGAAATAAACCACTCTGAGCTACTAATGACAAACAAGTTGCTGTTTATTGTCACTAGTAGGTGATCCTACTCGACTGTCAAATTCATCTGTGTCTGTCAGTGGATCACGTGAACTTCATTGTTTGCACATTTGCTCATCGTATAGCCAATGGCCAAACTTGATAGGAAACCAAAACATCACAGATATGCCACGTTTGGTTGCCTTCAGCATGGTGTGTGAATGCTTTTAGTGCAGTCAATTAAATCATTGTACACACAGATTTGGCATTTGGACATGTGTTTTGCATTTTTTCCAACTGTAATTGTGCATAAGTGAAGTGACAATTTTGTTAACCAAACATGTCCAAGCTCAAATGAAAAATAGTCAGCTAAAATCTGAATTAAATTTTAAATGTGATTTAAGGACCAAACCAACCAGAAACTTTGAACTTCGGCAGACTTTGAAACGCTTCAGACCAATGCCACTGCCAACACCTCACTACGATTGGCTGACAGCTGTCTCTTATTTGCATAAAGTTATGAAGCATTTATCATCTTTTGATGCTCTCGCCTCGTGCTCTGAACCGCTGTCAATCACACAATCCCTCATGCAATCCTGCTGTTCAGTTTCAGGGGTCAAGGTTTAGCATTGCCCTGTTAGCACCTGCTAGTAATGTAGATGCAGAAAGTCCACAGATGGTTTGTGTGTGTATTCTGACGAATTAATACGTTTTCAGCAAAAGCGACAGAAAAGACATTTATGTCACAAAAGATACATGCTTTAAAAATTGTTCTTTTGAACTTCCTATCCATCAAAGGACAGAAATGGTATTAAAAATATTGAGCATCACAACTGTTTTCAATGTTGATGATAGCAAATCAGCATATCACAAGGATTATGTGACACTGAAGATTGGTGTAATGATCCTGAAAATTCCGCTTTGCCATCACAAGAATATATTTATTTTTAAAATATATTCAAATAGAAAGCCATTAATTAAAATATTTTTAATAAAATTACTGCATTTTTGATCAAATAAATGCAGGCTTTGAAAGACTTCATAAAAAAAAAAAACTGTACAGACCCCAAACTTTTACACAGTAGTGTATTTAACGTATATATAATTGCGTTGGGAATGTTAACGGATAGCTGTCGCATGTTACTATAATACTTCTCAGCTCAAGTGCAGTAATGTCCAGCAAACTGCCAGCTATCATTGAAAATGAATGATGGTTGCTGCAAATTACTCTTTAAACACCCTTAACATGTCACAACTGACCTAAGATTTAAAAAAAAAAAATAAGCCATGCTTAAACGCAATTAAAGTTCATGCACCCCTCTAAATCCTGGAGGCAGCGTATGCAATGCTGAAAAATGGCACCTGCAACCGTAACACCTGTATCTGTCCAATATAAACAGGTGAGTAACAGCACTTCAACACAGCACTCTCATATCCATCAGCACCATATGTCGCTCGAGAGGGCCCTGGGGACACGGTACAATACGCTGCAACCGAACTGACAAGTCTGACATCCTCGCGACAGGAGGGAAAAAGTCCCTGTGAATTACAGTAAAGCTATACAATAACCCATCCAGTCACTGTATCTACCCCTCTCTCTCTCTCTCTCTCTCTCTCTCTCTCTCTCTCTCTCTCTCTCTCTCTCTCTCTCTCTCTCTCTCTCTCTCTCAAAGTGGTCAGTTTTCAAAGTCTGCTGCAGACTCACCAATGAAGACGGGTTACATTCAAGAGCAAAAAGCAGAAGAGGAAGATAAAAAAGGTAAAAAAGAAAGAGAACAATCATGTGCAAGCTGAAAAAGAACAGGACAGGCAACAAAAAAAAAGAAAACGAGAGAGAGAGAGAGAGTTTGGAGCACTGACAGAACTCACCGTTTGTTGCAGGTCAGGGATGCCTATGCGGACGACCAGTGTGTTGCCCTGCGGATCCTCCATGGGGCCGGCGTGCGGAGAGCGGGAGCTGTCCCCCCGGCTGGTGCTGGGAAGAGGCTGCGCAGGGCGAGAGTAGATGAGGAGAGGGAGAGAGAGAGGCAGCGAGAGAGGGAGAGAGAGGGGGAGGGCAGAGGGGGGCTCAGACGGGAGTTCAGGCTGCTGCTGTGGACGATCTCTGGGCTGGGAAGGCTCATGTTTGCCCGAGCCCGCACTCACAGGCATGCTCTGTGTGTGTGGAGCTCCGACTGCATAGTGCCTCGCTCACGCAAACGCGTGCACGCACACACACACACACACACACGGGGAGCTGCTGGCACAGATGCACAGGGAGAGAGAGCGAAAGCGGTGAGGGGAGATGCGATAGAGAGAGAGAGAGCGAGAGAGAGAGAGCGAGAGAGAGAGAGAGAGAGAGAGAGAGAGAGAGAGAGAGGGGAGGGGGGTTAGATGTGTACTGTGATTAAGCATTTTAAGCATCAAACCTGTAGGCTATAATGCCAGGTTAACACATTTCTGAATAAAACATATTACAACAGTATCATTAAAGGGTTAGTTCACCCAAAAATGAAAATTCTGTCAGTATTTACTCACCCTCATGTTGTTCCAAACCTCTATGTGTTTATTTGTTCTGCTGAACACAAAGGAAGATATTTGGAAGAATGTTTTAATCAAACAGATCTCATTCCCCATTGACTACCATAGTAGGAAAAAATACTATGGTAGTTAATGGGGAATGAGATCTGTTTGATTAAAACATTCCCCCAAATATCTTCCTTTGTCTATAGCAGAACAAATAAACACATAGAGGTTTGGAACAACATGAGGGTGAGTAAATACTAACAGAATTTTCATTTTTGGGTGAACTAACCCTTTAAATAATGCAAAATATTGGATTAGCTCACAAAACAATTCAAATAATCTTATATTGATGATCTCTTACTGTAACAGCCTTTTGGAATTCTGGAATTTATATTAGATTATATTGTTGACCCAGGTAACTAATACACTAGATTAATGTCTCTTGTTACACTCTGCACTACTTTAAAATTAAACTCCAATCACATGATCCTTTAGAAATCATTCTAATATCCTGATTAGAATGTGATTATTATACTGATTAGAATTCACATGATTAGCAATGTTGTGTTATTTTTTTGAAAACTGTGATGCTTTTTTTTCAGGATTCTTCAAATAGAACGTTTTCTTGTAACATTAGCCTACAGTATAAATGCCTTTACTGTCACTGTGTACAGTTTGAACCATTGGATGTGTCCTTGCTGAATAAAAGTATTCATTTCTTTAAAACCATTACTGACCACAAACTTAAGTTATATAAACATATAATTATATAAAAAAAGATGGAAATAATTTTAACCTGTGGGCTAACAACATAATTAAATAAGGCAAAACGATCAGATCAGATATATACTGTACGTCTTAAAGCATGTCTCTGTGGAATACTTGATTCTGGTATTTTGTATTGTGACACTAAACTCTACAGGCTAATTGAATGTTGGCCCAGGCATCTAATTTCCTACATGGCTGTGCTAGTTTCATACTGGATCACTTCAAACTCTTTCTTCTCACATTACAATAAAATAAACTCCTAAATCAATATTTAATGTCCAATCATTTTTTATTCAGCCATTAAAGGATAATGTACTTTTTCACCCAAATCATCATTGCAAAATAAAACCATTCAGGGTTTACATATTTGATAACTGACAGAATTATAGTGTAAAATGAAAAGAGATTCAGAGCAGGAAAGGGAAACCTATAGGCTTTGCAGTTAGTTTAACACACAATCAGACAGATAACAGATTAAATGATGAAATCAGATATACAGAGAATTCTAACGATCTAATAAATTTGATATGTAATAATTGGCAGAGTTAAAGTGTGAGAACTGAAGCAAATGAGAGAGAGAGGGGGGGGGGGGGCTGTTGAACTGCTACGATATTGATTTCAAGCAAATATTGCCTTCACAGTCCACAGCCAAGCATCAACTACCAACACTATCTGACATAGTTTGGTGTGTGTTCACACATTGACGAGTGTCATCTCATGATGTCAGTAAATGTGTGTGTGTGCGTGTGTAAATCAACATTTTATCAGGTTGACTGAATCCTATGCAGCATGACTAGAGCAGTGCAGCAGGATAACATCAAAAATCACCAATAAATGCTTCAAATGCCTACGGTCTGCTGCCTGCGTTCAAGTCAGTTTTTCATGCACGCTTGGGGGCTTGCATCATGTTCAGGCTTGTAATTATTAATAATAAACAGTGAATCCATGCAGTCCAGTTCAACAAAGTGCCGAATGCACTGAAACAGCACATACCACACGTATATGCAACTGCAAGATAATTCAAGCAAATGCATGGCACTATCAGCTGGCGTTATGTACTCATAGTGAACTCCCCTAGCAAGCAACCAAATTGCAGGCAAGCAAGTAAGAAACAAATAAAGCAAGAAAGCCTGACATGTAATCAACACAGAGTAAAAGAGTTATAGATTCACCACAGGAATCCCTTCCCACCCATCATATGATGTCATAATGCTAGAGCACCCGCTATTGGCTTCATCTGTGCCACTGACTCCTGCTCTCTTTTGATCACATGCCCTCGCCTTTGTCTCTGATGGCCAAAATCTGATTGACCTCATGTCATTGTTCCACTTTATTATGCAGTTCATCTCAATCTCGTCCGCTCCTATGACAAGCTTTCTCTCTTCCTCATTTCTTTGTTATACTGTTCCTCATTCACGCTCTCTCTCTGTGTACATTGACATTTCCTTCAATTTGTCTTATTTGGCAGCATAATTGCATGTCTAAGTCTTTCTAGCGTTAAAACTCATGGGCATATTATTTTTTTAAACGGTCATTTTCCAGTGTGAACACACAGGGCTGGGCTTTATGTTATGCTGCCTCTGTGGGAGGTTAAAGCAACACCATGGAAGTTTTCCTCTGCCGTCGCCCTACTGGTTGGAAACTAAATTGTCCATTAACACAATCGTAAGTAATTTAGCCTACTGTCGCACGCTCGCTTGTTGTTTATCCAGCACCGGCTTTAGAATGAACGATGTCCACAGACAAGTTAGAGTATGTTACATGATTTCATGAAAGGATGATGTATTGCGTCATCAAAAAACAAAATAATGACTATTGTAACGCTTGACGTAAGGCAGTCGAACTTTGTAGTTCTTTTTGTGCTCGGGTTACTACCCGAAGTTCCGTAATGCCAGTAAAAGTGATACAGACCCCGTCAGGCTATGGCAGAAGTGCCTTTCACCCTGTTACGACTTGATGAACCAGTGATAAGATTTTGGAAACATTATTTTAAGGTAAAAAATGTTACATATTGTTGTTTAATAATAATGAAAATTATGTCATTAATGTCCCACCCATGTCGTTCCAAGTCCGTAAGACCGTTTATCTTCGGAACACGGTTTAAAGGGTTAGTTCACCCAAAAATGAAAATTAAGACATTAATTACTCACCCCCATGCTGTACCAACCCCGTAAGACCTTCGTTCGTCTTCGGAACACAAATGAAGATATTTTTGATTAAATTTGAGAGCTGTATAACTACCACATTGGCTCCTAAGGGACTGCCTCTTGACGGCCCAGAAAGTCAATGAAGAAAATGTTTAAATATCCCAAGTGACTACCGTGGCTCAACTATATGTTTATCAAGCGACGCGAATACTTTTTGTGCGAAAAAACAAACAAAAATAACGAGTTTATTCGACTATTTCTTTTCTTCCTTGTAGGCCAGAACGAGACTTCCTTAGATTTCCACGACGCATGCGCGAGATTTGCGATCTGCTCACATCAGCTTACACCACTTCAGATCGCAATTCTCGCGCATGCGTCGTGGAAATCTAAGGAAGTCTCGTTCTGGCCTACAAGGAAGAAAATAAATAGTCGAATAAACTCGTTATTTTTGTTTGTTTTTTCGCACAAAAAGTATTCGCGTCGCTTGATAAACATATAGTTGAGCCACGGTAGTCACTTGGGATATTTAAACATTTTCTTCATTGACTTTCTGGGCCGTCAAGAGGCAGTCCTTTAGGAGCCAATGTGGTAGTTTTACAGCTCTCAAATTTAATCAAAAATATCTTCATTTGTGTTCCGAAGATGAACGAAGGTCTTACGGGGTTGGTACAGCATGGGGGTGAGTAATTAATGACTTAATTTTCATTTTTGGGTGAACTAACCCTTTAAGATATTTTAGATTTAGTCCGAGAGCTTTCGGTGCCTTCGTTGAAAAGCATTGCCACCCCTAGAATTACCACAGTATAAAATAACAATGTAAGCAGTGTTTCCTGTACCTGTATAAATTGTCCTTGTAAAGTCAACTTAATTTTGCCGTCTGACGAAAAAAAAAATACAATGACATCAATATCATTGAAACTCATAGCAGAGTTAGGTAAGGATCTTATGCCGGCTTGTCTTAAATCCAGTTTAAAATCTTGTTTAAAAATTAAGTTAAAGTGCCAAGAATTTACAGGATTAAAGGGTAGTCAGAAATTTACTATGAAATTAATACATGCTGGTCTGGGTCATTGTCTTACGAATTACTGTGAATCAACAACAAAATCACAGTAATTTACTGCACTTGTTTTGCTGTGAATTCACATGATAAAGTTGTCTTTAACCATGCCTACTGTTTACCATTGTAACCGTTTTGAAGTAATCACCATAAAGGTGATTAGTGTTCAACGATGTGTGTTAGTGTTTGACGATTAGTGTTAAAACGATGATAAGCAAGAATATAAAATAAGCTAATTGGCAGATTTTAAGTTAGTCAAACTATCCTTTAGTGTCAAGTTGCTGCCTTAAATTTTTAAGTCAAATCAACTTGTTTTTTAAAGTCATTTCAACTTAAATTACATGAGTTGAAATTACATAAATACAAAAATTAAATGAGTTGAATCTTGTATAAAGAGTTTAAAATAGCTTAACTTATTTTGCAATGTACAAACGTGTGACCTGAATGATCATATAATATTTTACAGTGTGATATACAGTGTCTTGATTTGGTGGCCTGGATTTTGACTTTTAAACCATATAGATGATTACTCTGTGGCAATATAACCGTTTCACATAATCATGAACACAAATGTGTATGTCAGGCCATAAATCCACAAAAACAATGTAAGGGCACTTGCTTTGGTGTTGTCACCCCTCATAGTCTTCACGCCACCCCTTTGCCACCCTATAAATAATTTTCTAGATCCGCCCCGTCAAGGAAGTCGGTAAGTTGCTTAATTCACTGCTGCAATCAGCTTTAATCTGAAAATCAGTCAACGTTACATACACAAACCCAATATGAGAGCAGTGTGTCAAGATGATTAAACACGCTGCATGCAGTGCCTTGTGCGTATGCATGAACTAACCAAGAGCAACATGCATAATGTAGCTTTTACTGCTCATACTGTATATAAATGACAAATAATATCACATTTAAAACCGTATAATGATACTTAGCTTATGTTATGGAAGCCTGGTAAGTCTGATTCTGTTTCAGGTCATTTCCCAACACCATTTCCGCTTTCTTCCCCAGTCATTTACTCTCTCATTAAAGAATGTCTTCATCAATAATGGCTAAAAAAAATAACATCTGCGGTATGACTTCGTGTAGACATATCTCAGTGACTGGCACCAGCTCAAAGACAGATTTAGCAGAACAATAGGCCTGTGATGCTAATATCAGCAGAACTCAGCTTCACTATTTCAAATAAATAGTCTTTAGTCTATAAAATAGTATTTAGTCTATAAAAGACAGATAAAAAGGAACTTCCTTTAAAAAGGAACTTTTCTGAGAAAACAGCAACAAAAAACAATTAAAGCTGCAAGCAGCGATGAAAGGGCCCTTGCACCCGTGCTAATGCCACCCAGTGGCTTTAGCAAGGTGGGCAATGTCCTTTTAAGCGGGTAAATATAGGTGGAGTATGTCAGAGTCAGTTACAAAAATGTCCTTTATTATGGGAATAATAGCATACGTTATTACTCAGATAAGTATTGCTAGCATGTTTCTTGAATGTTTAGAACTCAATGGTATATTTAATGTGTACTTACTACATCACACTGTTAAATATGTCACTTTTTGTTGCCAGTAGTTGGCGCTATAACTATATTTTGGATTAAGACACCTAGTCAGACTAGGACACTTTTAAAACAGGTTAAATTTGCATACTTAAGTTACAACAACTTCATTTTGCATGGGTTAGCACTTAGCAAAGTGTTTGCTAGCATTCTAGTATGTTGCTAGCGCGTTTAGCGTTTGGTGGCACTTATTTTTATGTTTATTAGGAGTCCACAACAGTGTTAAAGATGCCACTTCCTGTTGCCAGCAGATGGAGTTATGATTAACTAAATTTGAGCAGGGATGAGTTCAGGAAACAACTCTTATCAAAAAAGTGAAGTTGTTTCTCCAAAGCAGAACGTTAGCTGAAGTAGTAGTCAACTATTTTCACCCATTCAAGAAAACACTGGAATAAAAAGGTCCATTGATTGACCAAAAAGGAAACACATTCCTTAATCATAGGACCTTATAAAGTCAAACGGAATAGCCCAGGAAAGCCAATGCTTCCACTATTCACATGCTTGCCTATTTCTTCAGGCATACTACCTGGTTAAATACTCATCCATGATGATGATTAGCACCCCCTAATGTTCTAGAGAAATATAAAATCTAAGGTAACAGAGTTGCTGTTGCTTCTCCTCCTGTCTATGGTCATTTCTCTACTGTGCGACGAAGAGTCCATTCGTTATGACGCAATCGTTAGCCTATTTTTACAAAAACTGCTTCTACGGGGCCATAACGTAAGATACAAGGTAATGGAGCCTTTTATACATTGTTTCTTTAGAAATAAATAATGGACAAATGGAGTCTTTGGATGCCGCAGATGTAAAATCCCAGATAGCAAACTGACATTGAATCAATGTGGAAACGACGTCTCTCATGACATTGAAACAACGTTGATTTGCTCATCGAATTAACGTTGAACCAACGTCAGACGCGGCATTCTTCAAAGCTAAATGAAATCGAAAATTGGTTTGCTTTCATAACGTTGAAACAACGCGTTGATTTCAAGTTGATTTTACGTTAGTTTTGAAAGAATGACGCATCTGACGTTGGTTCAACGTTAATTCGATGAGCAAAACAATGTCAGATCAACGTTGTTTCGATGTCATATTTCCACGTTGATTCAATGTCAGTTTGCTATCTGGGATTATTCGCTTGTCGATTGTCAAAGTGACGCCAAAATGAATGGGAGTCAATGGAATGCTAAGAGCAGGTGAAGTTCTGCTACAATGGCGGCTCCCGTGAGGCTTCAACTTCCGCCTGATGGATTACCCCCTTGGTAATAGCATGCTTTAGCACTTAGCTAAGTGTTTGCAAGCATGTTTTAGCATGTTTCAAGTATGTTGTTAGCATGTTTAACACTTGCTGCCACTTTTTTATATGCTATTAGGAGTCCAGAAAAGTGTTAGACGCCACTTCCGGTTGCCAGCATGTGGCGCTATGACTGTAACTGAATACGAGCATGGAAATGTGTTCAGGACAGAACTCTTATCAAACGTGTAAAGTTTGGGACAGATGGGACATTGCCTTTTTGAGTAACAACAACGTCTTGTTTTATTGAAATAGCATGCTTTATTGCATGAATTACGAAGTTTGGGGCAGATTGGACGTTCCATGCCTGACTTACAGCAAATTCATATTTAAATACAGCAATAGCATGCTTTAGCACTTAGCTAAGTGTTTACTAGTATGGTTTAGCATGTTTCAAGTATGTTATTAACATGTTTAGCACTTTTTAAGTGCCAGCAAATTAGGAGTCCATAACAGTGTCAAACATGTCACTTTCTGCTGTCAGCAGGTGGCGCTATGACTGTAGCTGAATGTGAGCATGTACACGTGTTCAGAAAAGCTCTTATCAAAAACTCTTATCAAACGTGTGAAGTTTGGGGCAGATGGGACATTGTTTGCCTCAGTTACAGCAACTTTCTGTTTCATAGCAAAACATTGAAATTTGTCAGACCACCGAGGGCATCCTTCGTCGAAAACTTAAGATCTTCGCAATTTAACGTCGCAAGGCCTTAAGATTACACTCACCAAATTTGAAGTTTATCAGATTAAAACTGTAGGAGTTTGTTAAAACAAGAGTCCTGAAAAAACTGCAAAAAAAAAAAAAAACTGCACAAAAATCAGAGAGGAAGATCAAAATGGTGATCTTGTCTCCCTGTTGTGTTTAGGGATATACTCCAAGAGACTTTTTGGTATTGGGTCATTACATGCATGTAACGAATTTCGTACAGGCACATGAAACGTAGCGAGGCACACTCCGCTGAACCTTTAATTGCGCTATCAAGCAATTTTGTAAATTGTTCGAATGTAAATGTTCGCCAGTTTTGATGCCTGCAAATTTTCTTGAATTTTCGTGTATGTTTAGACCCTCAAAAATGCGATTCAATTCGGAGCATAATAATAATAAACAGAGCAATTCGGGTCCTTACACCATCGGTGCTCGGGCCCTAAAAAGCCTCAACTGATACAATGTGTGAGACTCTAAGTTTCTGAGGAAGTTGAGGCAAATCCGTCAGTGATCAGTCGGGCTTGTGCGAGCAGAAGCAGATGAAAGGGTCTCACACATTCTGTGAGTCTCTGAGCAGATGGAGAATGAGCAGTGAACCCCAGTCACCACAGAGGATGTTCAAATCATACCACTGTCATCTGCCCAGAACACACAACGCTGAGACACTCATCTAATGAACTTTACATAAATGCTACAATGATTTATTTTACATTTATAATGCATTATATGTGATGTTTGTTTATAAATCACACCTGATGTAACAACAATTTCCACGAATTTTGACATTTTTTTGTGTGATTGCAAAGTTTAAAATAACAAAAACCAAAAACATTTTAAATGCTGCAAATGAATTTAAGCATCACATTATTAAAATGCACAATATGGAAAGTAATATTAATTTTGAGATTTTCTACATATTGCATTTAACTGTGTAAATTCATTAATATGTGTGCTTTAAAAGTTAACTTTAAATGAGTGTTAACTGATGGGAAAGGTGATCCATTTAAAATGAGCATAAAATAAGGATAAAAATTTAGCTGATTATTAAAAATGTGAATTTTTAATATTAGTATTATTATATTATTAATATCATCAATGATATCACATTCAATCATTTATAATATCAATAATATCACATTCAATTATTAATTTATTTAATATAATAAAATTATATATATATATATATATATATATATATATATGGATAGTGGAAAATGTATGTATTTAATTTAATTACAGATTTATTTAATTTAAAATAAGAAGTTTGCAATATATATATATATATATATATATATATATATATATATATATATATGAAGAGTTCAGATGCAAAAGCCTCTAAATGCCATTTTAAATTTTCTTCTAAAATGATCATTTTTATCAAGCTTTATCATTTTATCAAGCATTGTATATTCAAGTTCAGTAATTTCACTTAAATGGCAATTAATAGGTAATCTTCATTGCCATTTAAGTGAAATTACTGAACTTAAATATACAAGCTTGAAAAAAATGACCATTCTAGAAGAAAATTTCAAATGGCATTTAGAGGCTTTTGCATCTGAACTCTTCATATATATATATATATATATATATATATATATTAATATATTATATATAAAAATAATATTCCGAACCATTAATATTATACAGTTCATGACACCTTTGATTTACATTCAATTATTTATTATTAAATTAATTCATTAAATATAATTAAATTATATAGTCTAAATTGATTGGGGAAAATAGATCTACGTAATTTATTTAGTGGTTTATTTTATTTAAATTACAAATTTTGCACACACACACACACACACACACACAAATAAAAATCAATAATTAATTGGAAGTTATTAAAAAAAAAACATTATAAAACTTAAAATAATATTCCCAACCATTACTATTACACGCTTCAAGACACTTTTGATTGAGTCAGATAAAACAAAATAATCCAGTATAAAATAATCTGGAAATTTACCTACTGAAATGAGAGAAAAAATGGGCAATAATCAATATAGTACCGATATACTATGCATCCCTAGCAAGAACATGTCCTGCCCCATCATGAGCGCTGACTCAAACCAATCTACAAGGTACCACATGCCTACATAACCAGTGACAAAACTACTGTAGAAAAAGAAGAAATGTTTGTATGCTACTATTGTCCTACTATTAATCTATTTGCATGGTCAATGCTGCTGTCGCTACTCAGGTACTTGTGTCAATCTCTAACAGGCGCATCTGTTACAGTTTGTAATATATTCAGAAAACTACATTGCCGACAAGTTTAATTCCAGAGCTGTAACTCACTCCATTTGTTTGAAAAGTCTCCAAGGACAGAACAGAAATGAAGGTGAAGGGTAAATAACAACAAGTCAAGAAAGTGAGGAAGATCGTAATTGTGCTGCTCGAAGAGGCTCTGCCTGTTAAAATGATGCTTAAAAGTTGGTGGTGTCAGATTTCATCTCCATTACATCATACCCCACTAAAGATAGACTATCTATAGACTGGAGCTGGCCATCACAGCCTTTACAACTACACACACGCTCGTTTCCAAGCATGTACGTGTAAGCGAATGTGCTGTATTCTCCAAAGCAAGTTCTGTTGTATGCTAAAATACTTGAATTTGTTGGCAGGCTAAGTGAGGTTATGGGGTTTATGATCGTAAGATCGTTATGGGATTTAAGATGGTTCCTACACAACACAAGGTGCATGTTGCTGCTCTGCCTATCGCTCCTGCATAAGGTCTCCAATGATTCCCCTATTTTCAATCTTGCTGTCAAACAAAGTGAATTATTCATGTTCTCACTGTACACTGGCTCTGTGCACAAACTGGGCAATGTATGCACATTTTTATTATGGCCGAAGCTTGAGCATATCCAATGTCAGGACTAAACATCTGCCCCTAAAAATCCCTTGAGGGTTGATCTGAATCAGCCCGGATGTGGACCTAAATCTAGATCTTCTTCTGAAAAAAAAAAATCTCTCACCACCAAAATCCAGACTTCAGGGTCTCTCGAGTTTATCTGATACCAAATAGCGTGAATAATATTGTTAATGTTTTATTAATGGCTGCTGGATTCCTTTGATAATGAATAAAAATTTCATTTTATTTATGTAAATGTATCATCTTTCATGTAAACCCTACTTTGTGGATCCTTTTACACAACAAAATGCTGTACTTATCAATGTTAGCTGAGGGTTTTTTTCTTCTTTTTCTTTTTCTTTTACAGCTGCATTGAAAGATCTTCAGGGGAAGTTCAAACATCTTGATGCGCTTCTTTATCCCTTTATCCCTTCTGTATATTTACAGATGTAATGACGAGGATAAAATGGCATGGAAAATAGAATCTGAACACTGAGTAATCAGCCAACAGCACAAACAGAAACATACCTCCAGGGTTCCGTACGACACAACAAACAAATCTCACCAACCATGAGATCATCTGGGTTACGTTTGTAAAGCTCATTCACGTTACATTGCATGACAACGAATGGGGTTTCGCTTATAAAGCCTATCAACTCTGAGTATTACAAAACGAGCCAATGACAAAGAAATGCCATGGGTCTGTGGAATTTGCATGGCGCAACTCCGCCCGTGGGTATAAAAGGATGACGCCGGCAACGTGCAGATATGTTTCTTCACTGAGGAGCCAAGACTGAGCTCAGGCGATCCCCACAGTACAGCGGAAGTGGCAGGGAACGAGGGTGGTGGAAAATACACAGAAAATACACATATGACCCAGAGGGAAGCATATGGAGAAAACTGGGGTGTCCGGCCACAGGTGGAATATTTCAACCCCAGGGGTGGCAAGGTGGCTTGCCAAGGGAAAGTTTTACAGTGGGAAAGAGAGTTTTACAGTGGAATACACATGTGGGGGTCGCCCAGAGGGGGGACCATGCACAAGGATGCACCTAGCCAACGCACAGGCAATAGACACTGGCGTTGACGTCAGCAGTGCTGGAGGAGCTCAGGGCTTGAGGAGGAAGCTCACCTGAGGAAAATATTGCACGTATCCAGTCTGTGGAGTGGAATGGTGAGCAAGAGAAGACACCTGAGCGGGTCCGGTACTATCTGGTTGAAGCACATGATCCACTCGGAGATTGCAGAATCTGGTGAATGTGTTGGGTGTCGCCCAGCCTGTAGCTCTGCAGATGTCTGTTAGCGAGGTGCATTACAATAGAGCTCAAGAGAACGCCACACTCTCTCAGTGGAGTGGGCAGTCACACCAGAGGGCATGGTTGACCTTGCTGCTGGTAAGCCAAAGCAATGGCAACCACTATCCAGTGAGACAGCCTTTGCTTGGAGAGAGCCTTTCCCTTCAGCTTCCCACCATAACAGACAAAGAGCTGGTCTGAGGTCCTGAAACACTGTGTTCTGTCCATATTGGTGTGGAAAGCATGTACTGGACAGAGCACAGGCAAGGCTGGGTCTGCCTCCTCCAGGGGCAGCACTTGCATGTTCACCACCTGGTCCTAAAAGGGAGTGGTGGGAACCTTAGGCATATCCATGCCGGGGTCTCAGGATCATCTGACAGTTAGCCGACCTGAACTCCAGGCACGCTTTTTCAACAGAGACCCTACCCTCTACCCTCTTGCAATCAGCAAAGCTTTCTTCATACACAGAAAATTAATCTCCACTGATTGCAGAGGCTCAAAGGGAGCACTCTGCAGGGCAGTTAGAACCACTGAGAGGTCCCAAGAGGGAACGAGAGGAGGGCGAGGAGGATTCAGTCTCCTCGCTCTTCTCAGAAACCTGACAATCAGGTTGTGCTTCCGTACGGACTTACCTTCCATTGTATCATGGCAAGCGGCAAAAGCAGCAATAATTTGAGGGTGGAGAGAGACAGCCTTCACTCCAACCAATCTTGAAGGAAGGAAAGGAAAGCACAACACTGATCGGACACCTCTGGGGGTCTTTATGGCGAAAAGAGCACCAGTTGACGAAGAGGTTCCACTTCCACGCATCGTGACTCGTGGACGACGCTTTAGCTGAAGGGATGGTAGCCACCACCGCTGGTGGTAGGGTTTTCAAACCTGCTTCGTCCCGTCCAGAAGCCACACGAGGAGGTTCCAAATATCGGGACGAGGGTGCTATATAATACAAATAGGTTGCTATAGGGTCCTTCCTCAGAGAATTTGACCAGGGAGGTGCTGTCGCGAGGAATACGAGTTTGTAGAACCAGGTCCGGGTGGGCCAGTGCAGCCCGACCAGAATGACCTGCTCCTCATCTTCCCTGCTCATGCACAGGGTCTGTGCAAATAAGGCTCACTGGGGGAAACACATACTTGCGGCCCTGCGGCTATCTACTGTATGCGCGAGTGCAGCTGTGCGAGTGTGCCCTCGGTCAGGGAATAATACAGGGTGCAATGGGTCGAGTCGTGAGAGGCAAACAGATCTGTTTGTGCGTCCCCGAACTGGTCCCAAATCAGCTGAACCGACTGGGGATGGAGTTGCCATTCTCCAGGGAAGGCTGAAGCCGTGAGAGCTCGTCGGCTGCACAGTTCAGGGCTCTGGGAATTTAAATGGCTCGAAGCAACCTCATATGCTTCTGACTCCTTAAGAGGAGTTGGCAGGCAAGTTATGACATACGGCGGGAGCGTAGACCACCTTGAGGGTTGATGTACGCTACAGTGACGGTATTGTCTGATCGGACTAGTGCCATGACCATGTCGCAAAGCCAGAGCTGAAGCGGTCTCATATGAAGCAATCTGAGTGGTGTTGCCGTGGCTGCAGATGCCATATGCCCAAGGAGCCTCTGAAATAGTTTCAGTGGATCCGGACTCTTGCCCTCGAATTGTCTCTGCGCACTCGATAGTTCGTGCGACCCAGTGGGACAGATTGGGGAGCTCTAGTCAGGCTCCCAAGAACTGCACCAGTGGGTAAATGGTAAATGTGGGGCACCTCTCTAAATGGTAACCTCTGTGGGGCAGCGAAGTGAAGTGACCGGCCGTGGACGGCATAGCGCCCCAGTGTGGGGGCACAGTCATCATCTGCACCCTGACAGGGGAGGCCAGGGAAGCACCAGCGTCGGCGGCGAACAGTCACCTTCGTCACCCAGAGAGCGGTGTCGGTGGCGGTGCGCAGCTCATCAAAAAGCCCTGGGTCTGTCCCTCGTGCATGTCTCGGAGTAACTGGGCCTGGTAGACCTGCAGAGTGGACATAGCATGCAGAGATACAGCTGCATGTCTGGCCACTCTTTAAGACTTTGCCACTAATGTAGACTAAAATCTACATGCTTTGGATGGGTGCTTAGGCTCGCCACGAGAAGTAGATTTCCACGACGCATGCGCGAGAACTGAACTGAAGTAGTTGAAGGAGATCGCAATTCTCGCGCATGCGTCGTGGAAATCTATTGAAGTCTCGTTTCAGGCCAACAAGGAAGAAAAGGAATAGTCGAATAAAGTCGTTACTTGTGTTTGTTTTTTCGCACAAAAAGTATTCTCGTCGCTTTATAAACTTATAGTTGAGCCACTGTAGTCACATGGAATATTTAAACATTTTCTTCATTGACTTTCTGGGCCGTCAAGTGTCATTCCCTTAGGAGCCTATGTGGTAGTTATACAGCTCTCAAATGTAATCAAAAATATCTTCATTTGTGTTCCGAAGATGAACGAAGGTCTTACGGGGTTGGTACAGCATGGGGGTGAGTAATTAATGACTTAATTTTCATTTTTGGGTGAACTTACCCTTTAATATTAACAAGTTTGGTGTACCAAAAGGGTCCATACTCGGCCCCTTATTATTTTCTTTGTATATAAATGACGTTCCAAACACTTATGTTGATGTTGAATTTCAAATGTATGCTGATAATGTGGTCATCTACACAAGGGCAAAAAGTGTTCAAGAGGCTTCTGTCATCCTGACCTCCGCTCTGGTACCTGTAAATTAATGGCTTTTTAAATCCTTTCTGCTACTTAATACTAAAAAAAAGTTTGTATGTTGTTCACTAAAAAGTCCTGGGGGAAAAAAACAACAACAAAAAAACACTTGAAATTAAAGTACATGAATGTTGTTGAGTACTTAAATTTAAGTTTAAGTGGAGACTACCAATATTCACAAGTACTTACAAGTACTTACTTACTAGTACTTACTTTATGAAGTATTTAATTTATATTAGGTATTTCCAAAAAATATATTGTCTATTAGATTATTATTATTGCTTACTTACATTTGATTCTATTTTGAAAGTGGAAAATATTAAGTATACTTTATTTACCTACTGATTTATTTGATTTACACTATAGGTATTTCCTTTAAAATGTAATTAAATGTATTGGTTATAAAAGACAAAAATGTTAATTTGGTGTTAATTTAAAATAAATTCTAACAGATTTTATTATTAATATTATTGAACGAGTCTGCACATTGCATGGCCCCAGTCAAATTAATCTGGACATACTACTGTACTTAATTTTGCTTATTAGAATGAATAATAGGTTATGATAGACATCTAAATCCATTGTCGCAAATTCCTCAAGGTTGGAGCAGTCATCCTGAAAAACACACCAAAACACATAGATAAAGCCCAGTTGTTAGAGTGAGTTAGAAGGCCAATGCCACTGACAGAGCAGGAGAGCACGAGATGTCTCTTATCGGATCAAACAATGAGCCAATAAGCTTAATGAATTCCGGGTGAGCTGTGAGCCAGCTGTTCTCTAAAGGAAGTTGATAGGAATCAGCTTGTCGTTCTGAATTATCACTTCATTTGGGGCTCATGCTCAGGTAGTGAGAAAACCGCTCTGAAACTTCAACGAGTGAGATGAGGAAGCCATGACTTGTGAAATTGTTTTGTGCTTGTGGTGTCCGCAAATAGTCTCTAGAAGCACACAACCTTATGAAACAGTCTCTGCCAATGTAATTCAGGCTCTACATTTTATGAGGAGATATTGCTTCTCTAGACATTTCTGCATCTCAAAAGGAGTATGAAATGTGCGTTCTCTGACATGCTTTGGGCTCACACAAACCATAAGCCTAGCAAATATTTTCTAGCAAATCAAACAGGAACAAAAACAATAAATGCAATTGCATTTATAAATATGTCCCCACAAGTCGATTCCTGTGAAACTGGGGGAGATGGTGAAAATGATTTTAAAGCAAAAGACAGTAAAACCTGAGCTGATACATGTATATATTTTAGAAAACCGTTTCAGCCTGGGACAGCATTCCCAAAACAAGTTCCAATCTGATTGGCTGATTTATGCAATTTCCGGGAATCAGGGTGCATGCTTTATCAGTCCACTAAAAAACAAAATCATGTTTACAATGTTCCGGGTTGCAACAACTAGCACTTTGAACAGTAGAACTAATTGCTGGTATTGAAACAAACATTAAAAAAAAAAAAAAAAAAAAGATTTAAAAAAACAACAACAAATAGATGTTGTTAATCTATATCACTGATCTATATAGAATGACTGGATCTCATGACGTCATAAACAGTGAAGCCACCGCACCGCCATATTGTGATTCCCTATAGTGAGCTCACGCGTTCCATTGAATCAATAGGAAATTGTATGATTTGACTGAGAAAACATTGCATAACGGGACACCGTTTTTAAATCTAAAGTCTCCCTGAACAGTCTTACAACGCAAACATCCTAAACATTTAATTGGGTATTTGTTTAAAGTCGACACTTATTCCTGCTTATTAAAAATTAAGTATATGTGTATTGTGAACTTAAAGGGGGGTTTACTGCTTTTTTTCATTGCATGATTCTGTTTAAGGGGTGCAATATAAAATGTATTTGTGGTTTTTCTTTTTTAAAAAGTCTATTTATTTTTCATAAACTTCACCTTTATTGTGAGCCGCACTCTCCTCTGTCCCCTGAACGACTGGTTGACTTCCTGATTCTATGAAACCACTCCCTCAGAAACAGACAGTGGGCTCAGATTGGTTAGTTTGGGCTGGTGTGTGGTGATTGGCTAAACTGTCACTCACGGTGTCTGGAAGGTTAACGCCCATTACCTTTACGGGCGAAACGTGCCTGTGCTCCAGTCCAATAATGTAAATAATGACGAAACTGCAATATCAGTTTGAGGCAGAATCAGACCAAGAAAGCGGCGATGAATAGAGGCAAGCAGAACCTCAGCACACACGGCTCTTACTAAACGTTTCTGAATGATAATTTGCTACATTTTTTAACTTTATACACGTTTGTTTAACACAATAGCATCTGACTGACAACAATAGCAACTGACTGGCTACAAATGTTACACTCAAACAGCGTTGGCATTAGTTTACGTTCTTGATCAAATCGAAAATAACGTCATAAAGCATATATACATGAAAAATACGTTTAAAACATTAGTACTTGTACAAAATTCAGGTCTATGTTTGTACGCGTTTGTCGTAGACACAAAATAGCATAACTAGTAGCCTAATGGCTATAAAGCCAACGCTGGCATTTGAAAAAAAAATAAAACACAAGGCTACGTCTGGAATTATACATGCAAATACATTTAAAATGATTAAGTCTTAGCCTACTTACAGGTTGTGGCCCAACAACTGCTGCCTCTTGTTTTAAAATTGGAACTGCTTCATGTTTTAGTAACAGTTCTTGTTGAATCTGGCGTTGAATTCGTGGAGATTCTGGAAGCTGTCTCTTGTAAATGCGCAGTACAGAGAATTGCTGAATTACGATCATCATTTTTAGGAACATAATCTAACATAAATTGTATCCATTGTTGACGAAGTACAGCGTCCGTGGGAAGCTCGAACACGGAGGACCTGACAGCTGGGTGAACACAACACTCTCAACAAGCCCGCAGAAATATGCGCATGCCCTTTTTTGCAATTTCCAGAGGGAGGGGTTGATGCAAATGTATGGGTTAGTGACGTCTAAAACCCAGCTGTAGTCCCAATCGAGTCGTTTTTGTAGGCAATATACTTCCTGATTTTTAAAAGACGATATCTCTACATTGAACTTTCAGCGCTACAACTTTGCAGATACTGTTCATTAGAGTTGAGCCGGATACTCGGCTAAAACGAGTATCCGGTACACTGTAAAAAAATACTGTTGGTTTAACTTAAAAAATGAAGTAACTTGGTTGCCTTAAAATTTTACGTTCATTGAACTGGAAAAATTGAGTTAATACAATGAAGGAGATTGGTTTAAGCATCAGAAACTCAAAATATTATGTTATCTGAACTGCATAAATTAGTTAAGTTGATTTGACAAAAGAAAAAATGTTGTGATTACAAATCATGAAAACATTTTTTTTTTACAGTGTACGGATAAAGCACTTTTGTCGAGTACGAATATTATACGAGTAATACGAGTAAATATCTGTGCTCGGATAAAAAAAAAAAAAGTTATGTTGAGATTAAGGCTGAGCGATATATCAATATAAAGAATATATATATTTTTTAAATGTGATATGTAATTAGACCATATTGCATATCGATAGGCTATTCAGGTTTGCGCTGTGATCCTTGCTCCAAGCAAGCTGCTGAGTGCTGACCCAGAACTCTCTGCACTGCTCCCCGCGCCCCAGTCACTCCTTTTCCACTTTGCGTGCTTGATTAAAGCATGTTATGTTATGTAATGAAATAAAGTCTTTCACCTCAGCAAAACGGACTTTCTGTCCTGTCAGCCGCCCGTTATACTGTAACGTTAGACGTAGCGCACACTCAATTGCAAGCGCAAATGCGGCGGCGCGCGCTGGATCGCCTCTGTATATAAAGTGCAAAAGAAACTATACGAGCATGCAACACTGTTACGTTGTAAATTACACGAAATAAAAGCAATGCAGTTATGATTTTCATTCTATTCACCAGAGCAGTTTTCATGTTTCATAAACAGTTCTTGTTAGTACTGTGTATTCACTATTCACCATAGTAACTGTCGTTTCTATATTAACCCTGTAATGCCCCTATTTTTCTTTGTGTTATTTTTTTATATTTTTTTAAATGACTGTAATGGCTCATACCAACGTTGTATTAACAAAATAAATAAACCAATTAATAAATCACAATTACAATTCCAAGGGAATAATCTGCAATGAAGATTTTTGTCATAGCTAATCATGCAGCCCATAAGGTGAAGAAACCTGTTTATTATTTATTCATTTGGTTTGGCAAATGTTCAAGTTTCAATAAAACTACTTGTGACATGTCATATTTGGCTTTGACTGAACATTTGCTCTCACTTTGCAGAAAAAATATCTGGATATATTTTGTATATCAAAATTCAGCCTAAATATATCGGGATATAACTTTTGGTCCATATCACCCAGCCGTAGTTGAGATGAAAACTCTTGTTCATTACATTTTACTTCATAATTGCAGCCACTTGTGTTGTATTCATTGTTGCAAAACTTGTTCTGTAGTTCGTTTGTTATCGTGATCAAAACCATTGATCTGAAGCTCAATGCTGATGCTGTCATGTAAATAGTTTTATTTCTTATCAGCCATAAATTTAGCAATTTCAGATCAACCCATATGAATTGCATGCTTAAAATAACATACCGTTTAAAGCCCCGCCCATTTCAAGACGACCCGACCCACTTCCGGGTTTAGGCCCCGCCCAGTCCGAGTACAGATACAGATACAGATAATTCATATGGTTAACAGATACAGATACAGATACAGATAATGCTGTACTCGCTCATCCCTACTGTTCATGCACCAACAGCAACATTACACACTATTTAAAATGAAAAAAGTGAAATCGCAATCAACCCACCCTTTAAAATATAGCTCTTTCGAATTGTGTTTACAGATAGATCTGTTAAAGTTTTTGATTAGTTAGCAAAAACATGTTCAGAAAATGCATACAAATTGTATGGGTTAATGTACGCCTGTTTCACTTCTTACTTACCAATACACTGCACACGTCTGCGGCACATTCAGCTGCGACACGGCTACCGGAGCTGATCGTGCCCACTCTAGTCAATGGATGTGTGAACCAGCCGCATGTTGCTAAAGACAGGCGGCGAGTCTCTTTTCGACGGACACCGCGTCCAAGCCGAACCGTCAAAACACTGTCAATTTCAAAATAAACATCCTGTGCAGACTCAGTTTTATGTTTATCAAAACAGGTCAGAGGTCATTCCCGCGCCCAGTCTATTTCTGCTGTGCTGCAGGCGCTGAAATAAAGTGACAGCGCATGGTTCGTGGTCAAACTGAACACAGATTGACATGAAAATATAGTAAATAAATACATTGAATAAAACGTTTATTGGGTTTAAACTTGAATACGTCTGTGAAAGAATGCATAGTAGGCTATATATTTTTTAAACACCACGGAAATAGCGACAGTTGCACATATAATTTACTATGTATACGCTTACTGTAAATTATAACCTGTGGGCAGTTTTTGTTGATCATTTTGTGGAGCCCTCTGCTGGTAGGGAATCGTAAGGTGGCCGCTCGAACAATTCCGGTGGCTTCACTGCCTGGTGGCAGTTTAGAACGTCTTGAGCTATCCAGTCATTCTATAGATCTATATTATTAATTCAATTCAAATAATGCATTGTCCTTATAGAATGTATTGATAGTGATCAATAACAGCTCATCTACGACTCTAATTCTTTTACACAAATTAAATTACATAAAATAAAATAATCTAATGTAATTATAATTAATGTAAGATACTTCTACATCTAGATATAAGGTACATCTATTTTGTAGGCAAATAATCTAATTCATACGTGTAAATTACCCTTTACAAACAAATTATTTTAGAAGCAGCTACCAAAATCACACAGCCAATTACTGGCTTCCACTACACACTTAAACACAGAACTTATCTAACACAGTGCAACACCTTGAAGTCACATATCACTTCATAAGTGTGGCACAATCCTGCTAAATGGTTTGTTAAAGCCCTCACCTCTGGGGTGCTTCAAAGCCAAGCAAGCTGGAGCAAAGCAGCTCTCTGAGAGAGTGACAACTGGAGAAAGGAAACTGTCTGATGGAGGTACAGTATGTGTGGTTGTGTGTGTATGTGTGTAGAGTTAAGAACAGCAACGGCTCAGACAGGTTCATTTCATGCTTCCTGCCCCCTTCTTCATCTTTGGCTGGTGTGCCAAACTGTGTCCTTCAAGAGTAAAGCGCACACACCTGAACACTGAACAGAAGACAAACGCTTGAGCTGAGCCTTGGTGCTTCTAGATATGTATCATATGTTCGCATGTGAGTGAGTGAGTGCACATGGTTATGAATGATTCTGGTGGAAATGTGGTGTTAATTTTTAAAATGTGTTAATTTGTCCTGATTTCAAGTAACAACACAAACACCTTCAAAATGTAATAATATTACTGTTTTTACTGTATTCTAGATTTTTTGGTAACACTTTATTTCGATAGTCCACTTTAGACGTTCTACTATAAGTAACTTTTCAACTACATGTCAACTAACTCTCATTAGAGTATTAGTAGACTGTCTGCTTAATATCTGCTAACACTTTATTTTGTTGGTCCCTCAACAGACATTCAACTGACTATAAGTAACTTGGCGACTACAAGTAAACTTATTCTACAAACCCGAACCCTAACACCTAACCATAACCTAACAGTTTACTGACAGTCTACTATAATATACTAATACTCTAATGACAGTTAGTTGACATGTAGTTGAAAGGTTACTTATAATTATTAGAACGTCTAAAGTGACTATCGAAATAAAGTGTAACCGATTTTTTTTTTTTTTTTTTCAAAATCCAGTCTTGGTGAGAATGAGACTTCTGCCAAAAACATTAAATTGTACAGACCCCAAACTTAAACAGTAGTGCATATATAGAGTATAGGTCAACGTGATTTCACCATGTACAACATGTTCCTGGATCAATATTTTTGTTATTTCACTTATAACTTATAATTTCCCTTTGATTTTAGGCATAAGTTATGGGTAGGGTTAGGTTTAGGAGTATGGATAGGGTTATGACTAAACTGCCAGACAGGAATGTTGTTTCATGATTAAAAAAAAAATATTTTGATCTAGGAACATGTCTGCCTTGGCACAAGCTCGACCATTGTACAGTATATTTCACATAATTGCTATGTAGTATAATCCAAAAAAGTGTGGTGCAGAATGAACTAGATACAAAGATTTCAATGAACAGAGAACCCTTAACACACACTACACTTAAACATTGATGACTAGGGTTGGGTATCGTTTGGGTTTTTTTATGATACCAATGCCAAATTGATACTATTAAAACGGTACCGGTGCCTAAGCGGAACAGCTTTTTTATTGGAAAACATTATTTAAATTGAACAATATATTAAAAGTTTAAAGTCTACTTAAATACAAAAATATAAGTAAATACAAAACAAATTTTCAAAAATTCACAATAAAACCTAAACCACCCAACCCAACTACAATAATTTAACAACAAATAAAAGTTACAGTACTAATAACAGGCATTAGTAGAAGAATGCAAGCAAATGTAATATATTAAAATGTTTTCTTTTTTTCATACCGCTATGCACTTCCTGTTTTGCATTTCATGCATGTGTATTGCATGTTAAATGAGTTAATAATGATAACAAGACTGTGTTTATCATGGTGATTTGTACAGAGGCTTTGTGGATTTGCTCTTAACAAGCCTAAATAGACAGTGAACGAGAGAGAGATCGACTTAGTATGTGTGATGAGTTTTTCCTTCACCTCAAGTCATATATTCATCTACAACAACAACAACAAAAAGTTTGCCATGTCCGAAGACGAAAGTGAAATCTTGCTGTATCATTCTTTTCACTTTTAAGAGAATTTCCCATGGCGTCAGCATTAGTCAATTAATTAATTAAATAAATGCATTGGCGCTCAAATTTAAAATTAATTCAACACCATGGGCCCTATTTTAACCATCTGAAACGCAAGTGTCAAAACGCAAAGCGCAAGTAACTTTGTGGGTGGATCCCTGCGCTGTTGCTATTTTCCTGGCAGGATAATGTTGGTGCCAAACGGCCACTCTGAGTATTTCACAATCTGCTCAGTTACTGGGATTTTCACGCACAACCATTTCTAGGGTTTACAAAGAAATGGTATGAAAAGGGAAAAACATTCAGTATGCAGCAGTCCTGGGCCAAAATACCTTGTTGATGCTAGAGGTCAGAGGAGAATGGGCTGACTGATTCAAGATGATAGAAGAGCAACTTTGACTGAAATAACCACTCATTACAACCGAGGTATGCAGAAAAGCATTTGTGAAGCCACAACACACACAACCTTGACACGGATGGGCTACAACAGCAGAAGACCCCACCGGGTACCACTCATCTCCACTACAAATAGGAAAAAGAGCCAAAATTGGACAGTTGAAGACTAGAAAAATGTTGCCTGGTCTAATGAGTCTCGATTTCTGTTGAGACATTCAGATGGTAGAGTCAGAATTTGGTGTAAACAGAATGAGAACATGAATCCATCATGCCTTGTTACCACTGTGCAGGCTGGTGGTGGTGGTGTAATGGTGTGGGGGATGTTTTCTTTGCACACTTTAGGCCCCTTAGTGCCAATTGGGCATTGTTTAAATGCCACGGCCTACCCAAGCATTGTTTCTGACCATGTCCATCCCTTTATGGCCACCATGTAACCATTCTCTGATGGCTACTTCCAGCAGGATAATGCACCATGTCACAGAGCTATTATTTCAAATTGGTTTCTTGAACATGACAATGAGTTCAATGTACTATAATGGCCCCCATTATAATGTAACAACATAATATGTACTGATAAAGTTTACAGTGGCTTCATAAATTAATTAAAAACACAAAAAAGCAAAACACACCTGATGCACATTCTTTGTTCTTCATTTTCTAGAAGCAGCGTTTAAAAGCCTTGCTGTATTTTTGTGTAATTAATTACAACGCATTCTCACCCCAAGGCGTCACCTTTGACCATGCTTCAATATTTGACGTTTTAGGCGCCCCGATCCTACGGCGTCATCTAACTGACGCTAAAGGGCGCCTAAAGCGTCAGATATTGAAGCATGTCCAAATGCTTCCCAAGGCGTCAGTTAAGTGACGCCTTGGGGGTGAGAATGGGCTGTTAATTAAAAGGTAAAGTGACTTGAACACACCTTTTGTCATCAACAGTCAGTCCAGTGTTTGAAATAACTTTTTTTTTTTTTAATCCACTGTGACTTCTTATCCCAGAATCAGACAGTAAACTGTGATACAGGCTGGAGATTAGTGTTGCATTATAAACACATTATTCTTGTTGAAAATATCTGAGATGGCTTAAAGAAAACAGATATTGTTGCACTCATGTGTTTATTGTCTTCAAGTTTCATCAGTCAAATGTCTCTATGATTTCCTATAACATCATAAGACTTATGACTTTATAAATCTCACTTTTGGACTTTCTGTATGATATGTCACAATGTCTGTTTTTTTTATCTTTAAAAGCTCAGTTGTACTTCAGGGGGAAAAAAGACCATGTCATTTTAGATTGTAAGGAAAAAAGGCTGTACAATAGCGCAAGAAACATCATTGTGAGACTGTGCACCATCCTTTATGTGGCGTGAGATATTCAGGCTACGACCCCCTATACCAGAGGCACTATAGCTTGTAACCAAACAGAATACCAAGTGTTTACTTACGCAGTGTTTTTCTATTCCCAATGTATTCAGCTATTCACAAAGGTAGGAGCCAGACTGAGGAAGAAAGAAAGAGAGAGAGAGATGAATAAGAGATCCCTGCGGACGCTGCACTGATATTAATGAGAGCCCTGGTTATTATTGCGGCCAATTTCCTCATCCAATCAGATCGTCTGCTTTCAGAGTGCTTAGGGTTTCCCCTTGAAAGCAAGCAGTACATCACAGACCTACAGAGACTATTGGCTTTTACAGAACCAGCGACCCATCAACCTGAGGACACACACACACACACACCGGCATGCAGGCCAGTGGTTCTCAAAGCGTGAAGAATTTCCATCTTCTCAAATCTCATTCACCTCATCACATTAAAATCTGTTGCACTGATGATACATGTAAGAACCAATGATGTCTGTGTGCAGTTCTGTCTCCTCCTCCTCTCCTTATATGGTCATGTGCACTCACTGCACTGCACCTGTAAACAAATATGCTATCAACTGTATTTTTAATGCACCAAATGTGAATGGCAGAGGGGATCACAACAGAACAGAAGAGTGTCTAGTCTATTATCTATTCATTTAATATTGTTTGTGCAATGCATAGTTTTAAGTTTAAATTCCCATGTATTTTTACTGCACAATATATAACATACTATAATAAGCAAAATGTCTAATACATTTCTAAAGTACTCATAAAAAGTATTAGCAAATCTAAAAGAATGCAGCAACCGCTCAACTTTGACGACTAGAGCACTGTACTGACAAGAATCCAAGACTGAAACTGGTCATTTTATAAATCTTAAGTTAAACTTGCACACAGAAAGAAAGTATTTTAATGGCTTGTGTAAATTAAAATAAATATAATAACCAGGCTTATCTAATAAACCTGGCTAAGTAGTATTTTTTATCATTTTTACTCAAAGAATATTTATTTAATTTGCTTCAGATATCAGTGGATAAACAAGAGTGTGTGCGTCGGTTCTGGCTGGATTCCCACATCTATGAGAAGGTCCTGAGCTGAAATGTTTCCATAATGAGATTATTATTTGAAAAAATAAAACGGCTCCATAAACTGCAGCCCATTCAGGCCAGAAAGAGTAATACACACAGTCTCTCTCACACACAAACTACACAAAGTTTAAGAGCTATAATAGAAAATAGGCCTGTAAAACACTTCTGCAGATAAGGATCAGGGGGGAGTATCAAGGTGAAGACAGATTATTAACTGCTACTACATCAGTTGTAGGCCTCAATTAAACATCTGTCAGACTGCAGCGTCTGCAAATCTACAGCTCTTTTGTCCAGGACAATGAGGCCGTAAAAATTATTTTGGCAGGATGATTTCATATTTTTGCTCTTCAATAATGAAGCACAGGTACAAAATGACAAGAAATATAAGGATGATGTTCATGGCGAGAATAAATTATTTCTGTAGAACCAAATCAAAGTTGATCATGTGGGAATCTTATCTAACTTATCTAGCAATCCAGGTTTTCTGGAAATTTCCACACATGGATATCAACTGTATGAAGATACTGCCATATCGATATGTTCTGATCTCAAGGTTAAAGGAACATTCTCGGTTCAATACAAGTTAAGCTCTATCGACAGCATATGTGGCATCTGTGGCGATTAGCACTGAAAATAACTTGAACTCGCCTCTCAGTTTAAAAAAAAAAACTAACAAAAATGATGTGACTAATATTGCAAGAACGTGTATGGGGAAGCCACTGCCCTACAGGAAATATTAGGGTACATATCATGTTTTTAAATCGTTCCTTTTTACATATAATTATAAATTTGTGGTCTATATAAACCAAAACTGCAATGCTTGGGTCTGAATTCCTCATTATTATAGCTCCACAGCCCCCTATTCTATCCCTTTTTCTGATGTGCGTCTGTGAGCAACTCGTTTTGAAGCGGCCTCTTTAAATGCAAAGGACCCCGCCCACTCTCCAGGTTGCTGAGTTCACACTCGGTTCGAAATGCACTGTTCGTCATCTGCAAAGATAGAAGGAATTCTTCTTTATACTGGCGGAGATTGTTGAAGTTGGAATGCTTGAAGTGCTTCGCGCACACAAAAAAGGACTTTAACCACAGATGTGGGTACATTTCATTGATAAATAAAACTGAACCAGGCACCTCAAAGAGGTTCTGATGCTGGGAGACGGTGTAATGTAGCGTGTGGGTCACTAAATCCAACAACCGAACATTTTGACTTACCCTCTCGTAGCTTGGACTACAAAATCGGAGCAAGAAATAATAATGGCGGATTGCTCGAAGTGCCGGTAGTCAATGTCCTTATTTGGCAGTTCCACTGCAAATACTGTGACGTAATTGTTCAAAATGCGTCATAGAGAGCAGAAAATCTGAACAGGTTGACAAAATAAACTCCAAATATACAACAAAATGCATTTAAGGGCTAAAAAAGCGGATTTAGCATGATATGCCCCCTTCAAAATGCACACTGTTTTGGAAGTATAGCCATTATTCTGTGAGTTAATGCATAATACTATTCTTACAAACCCCACTCATTTTAATTGAATGCATCCCTTCACAACTCAAAATGCATTTTTGATTAACTATTGCAATTAGGGCTGCACGATTAATTGTTATTGGTGGTGGTTGAGGAGATTCCCCTTCTTCTATGTATAGCGCTTTGAGTGCCGAGAAAAGTGCTATATAAGGCCGTGTGTCCACCAAAGCGTTTTTAGCCAGCTGAAAACGCTAGACACTCTGCTGAAGACGCTGTGCTTTGGGCGCTTTAGAGCGTTTTGGCAGCGCAGCGTTTTTTCTGTTGAGACGTTTCGTTGCCATGATACAGATTATCCGCAGCAGTTTGAATGTTGTGATAGTTGGTCGGTGTGGTTTAGTCCCGCCCCTCCTCCCCTCTTAGTCTCGTTTTATCCAAAGCTGAACATTTTTCAACTCCCAGCGACCAGTAAAAACGCTGGGCGCTCGGCGCTTCAGCGTGAAAAAAAACGCTCAGCGCCTCGGTACGCTCATGTCGTTTAAAAAACGCGGCGCTCCCATTGAAAACAATTGAAAACATACACCAGGGGTGTGGAAAAACGCTTTGGTGGACACACGGCCTAAATGTAATGTATTATTATTATTCATTGTAATGAAACCGCATGCTTTTAAAAGGGCAAACAGATGGTTAATGTATTTCATTAGACTTTACAATTGTATATCCTTACGTATTACCTCTGATTTTTAGTGAGAGTCGGCATGGGCCACACTGACAGATGACAGTTTCGGCCACGCCCACTCTCATTCCTTCTTCTCACAGCCATCCACTCCCATTTAAGTTGCATTTTTCAAAAAGACTGTGAGGTAGAATTAACTGAAAGAGGGGGGTTTCATGCCCGTTTAACAAAAAAATACCAATCACAATCCTCTGGAACCATCTGGAATATTTTGCTCTATAGATTTTCATTGTAAGAGCATTATTATGAACAATTTTACTTTCAAGCGGAAATTACTGTCCATGGTAATCAACAGCATGCCACTGATGTTGGTGATACAGCTTGTATTGAACACAGGTCTTTCCTTAAAATAGCTCCATATCAGCTTTCCCCATAAGGAAGGCAAGTCAGCAATTTCTCTGGCAGTTTCATTGGAATCTAATCAAGCACCAAGTAATATTGATAGCATTACTGAAAAAAATACCTGCTATAAATGCTAAAATACAACTGTCCAGAGCAAACAATGTTTGAAAAACTAAACATTTCATTTCTTATATAAAACAAGGTAATATAACTTTTGTTCCTATTTCAGTGTTGTAAAAATACATAAAGCACTTTAATCAAAGAAAATGGCCTTCTCAAGTTTATGGTGACCCGGGTCTCACTGGCCCCAAATCTGGTCGAATAATAAACACAGACTTGGTCCATATAGAGAAAAACAGGTTGGTCTCATTTAAAAACTAATGCTCAAGTTCACATTCAGGAATTTTGGACTTGTCCTTTTAATTTATATATTCTTTCTTTGTTTCTGCTATTGTATTTACTCAAACAAGGCACATTTGATTCACATTTTTCCACTTTCATTTGAAGAAACCGATTTCAAGCATTCTAAATGATGGTAGAGAGTAACTGAATTGCTTTCAGAGAAAATCGAACATTCCTTTTCATTGCTTACAACAACCACTAAACAGTTATCAACACTCTAATTGTGGACTTCTAGGCAACCATACTGCAATGCCGTTTATGTGAATCTTCCATTTGGAACATATCACAGGTGTGAGGTATCCCAAACAATTTCCTTTCACTTAACCATACAAATACTGGCTCGCTGTGCGCGCACTGTAAAGTGTCCCTAAACACCTTTAACTGGCAAGACCAATAATCTATAGCTCAATCTTTGGGATTGTACAGTGCAAGCAGCCACGAAGGCATTTATAGATTCAATTAAATCCCAAATTGATTTTGTAAGTGGCCAGGCAATTAGGAGTGGATTTCAACCTCGAATGGAACATCTTCGTCTTTGATCTTGGGGAGAACGGAGCCAAAAGCCAAGAGCACACTACAAGACTGAAGCTCCCAAGCTTTTCATGTGTTAAGCATGTGAATTATCTTTGACAAAAAAGTCAAAGATTGCAGCTTACGACTTTGCCTTAGCTTGCGCTCCTCTGGTACACATTTGAATTAGAATGTGTGGGTGTGTGTGGGATGGATGGATGAAACGATATAGATAAAACAATAGACAAAAAGATAAAATAGATAGATATATACAAATACATATAAGCCAATCAAAATACAGATACAGTAGATCGAACAAACAATGACAAACATGCATACAGACAGATTTTATTTATGTTCGATCATACATAAGTTTCAGTTCAACTAATTGACCAACACATTCTCAAACAAGACGTCATCTAACTGATGCTTTTGACCAAATGTCAACATCCAAAGTTTTACATTTTAATGTCAGTTAGATGACGTTCCTAGGGCTTCATCCAACTGACACTTTACCTTTAGCGGCTGTTAGATGACGCAGGTAGGTTTAGGTCTATAGGATGAGATAGCGTCATCTAACTGATGTTAAAACGTCGGATGTTGACGTTTGTTCAAAAGCGTCAATTGTATGACGTCTTGGGATGAGAAAGGGCTGAAATGACACAGAACTGTCCTGACTAGCAAGAGAGGAGTGAAAAAAACAACAATAAAAAATTGAGAGAGAGTGAAAGAGAGAGGCCCAGCAAAAAATAAATAAATAAATAAATAAATGAACACTGCTGCCACCGCTATCTCAAACTCCATCTTGCTCATATTTTTCAGCTAATTTTCTTTGAAATCATTGCAAAACCAACCACTAACCTCCTACTTCACTACAAAATATCAGTCCATCGCCTGCAGATTCGAGACGGCCAAAGACAAGCGCCGCCGCTAAAATGAAATCAGCATGTGGCGTTGCCCATTCGCTACCTTTCAAACACACTTAATATACACACTCTAATCCAGAGGACACGTCTGCCTTCTCCAAACAGACCAATAACAGTTCGGAGTCACGTCCTTAACGGCGGTCAATCAGATCAATACCACACAGGGCTTCATGCAGAGCGCTCATTCTTCTCATCCTCACGTAATGACCTAACACCCGCTCCTCGAAGGAGAGGCGGAGGGGGAAAATGAGAGGTTCCTGCTCTCAACGCTCCCAGTGGAGGAAATTAGGCAAGTAAGCAATAGGATTTGAAAGGCTATTGTTGTCGGCATGGGCTCTGTTTCAACAGAGACTGAAACAAAATGAACGGCTTATTGCTCGGCATGAAGGAACCTTGGAAAAACGGCACGGTGACAACATGCGCAAACAACAGGCTCACATTTGTAAACTGACAAAGCAGCACAACAACCAGGTTTCAATGAACATAGGCTAGTATCAGCATTCATGGAAGATGTTAAAGGGATACTCCACTTTTTTTTTTGGAAATAGGCTCATTTTACCACTCCCCCAGAGTTAAACAGTTGGGTTTTACCGTTTTCTAATGTATTCAGACGATTTTTTTGATATTTAGAAGAACATCAGTAACCAGACAGTTTCTGGTCTCATTGACTTCCATAGTATATATTTTCCTACTATGGAAGTCAATGAGACCAGGAACTGTCTGGTTACTGATATTCTTCTAAATATCAGAAAATCGGCTGAATGGATTTGAAAACGGTAAAACCGCAACTGTTTAACTCTGGGGGAGTGGTAAAATGAGCCTATTTCCAAAAAAAAGTGGAGTATCCCTTTAACACTGAATGAACTATTGCAGTCTACTTGTAAGGTGGAGTCAATAGGAAGTCACAAGATGCAGGAACAGCAACTGGGGTTTTATTCAACAGAAATTGCTATTTTTATGGAAGTTAGAAAAAGAGTTACACAGGTGTTTCAAAGGACCATAAATCTCTACAAGGGTAACATTACATTAAACACTATAATTTACTTTAAAACTAGAAACAGAACTCTAACAGAGACATAATCAGTCAAGGTTTGTCTCGACCGACATATTTTTAGCACCACTTTCACAGTTAGAAAACAACATTCTTCTTCAAAGAATTTTTTCCGATATATATTGGAAAAATCCTCCTAACAAAACATTTTGAGATTCTTTGATTACACTGACTTAGATATCACATTAAAGGGTTAGTTCACCCAAAAATGAAAATTCTGTCAGTATTTACTCACCCTCATGTTGTTCCAACCCCGTAAGACCTTCGTTCATCTTCGGAACACACATTAAGATATTTTTGATGAAATCTGAGAGCTGGATCACTCCTGCATACTAGTCCATACGCTTCTTGAGGAATTGAAACTTGCCGTCCTCGAAAAGTCATTAAAGACATCGTTAAAATAGTCCAAGTGACTACAGTGGCTCAATCTTAACTTTATCAAGCGTCGAGAATACTTTTTGTGCGCAAAAACAAACAAAAATAACGACTTCTCTATGAGCCTCTAGTAAGTTAACATAGTGAGATAGCGTAAAGCTACGTCACACATAGGCTCACTATTGGCCAACGCTGGTCATGCGTGTGATGCGTGTGACGTACAATAACAGAAGCTTACGTTATTAAACTAGTAACCTGAGTCGAGGCAGAGAGAGAAGTAAATGAATAGTTGAAATAAAGTTGTTATTTTTGTTGTTTTTTGCGCACAAAAAGTATTCTCGTCGTTTGATAAACTTACGATTGAGCCACTGTAGTCACTTGGACTATTTTAACGATGTCTTTAATAACTTTTCGAGTTAAGTTTTAATCAAAAATATCTTAATTTGTCTTCCGAAGATGAACGAAAGGTTTTACGGGGTTGGAACAACATGAGGGTGAGTAAATACTGACAGAATTTTCATTTTTGGGTGAACTAACCCTTTAAGATGACTCGGCATGTGAATGTAAATGGCATATTTTTACTGATTCACTGAAAAGAATTTAATCCTTATAGCCATTTGGTGTGTATATTGGTTGTGCTGTATGATTCACTATAAAAAAAATCAATCATTCATCGTACATTTATTAGTTGTGTTTGTCACGGTATTAATTTGACATTTTGTACACATCCGCAGAAGAATGCATTTGTGAAAACCAGATATAAGTTCAAGATTCCCAAACCTACTAATAAGGAGAAAGGACAGCAATGTAGATATAAACAGCATAAACTACACAAAACCCCAATGCATAACAGACAAAGACTTAGACAGGCTTATAAAGACTTTAGACATTTGGCCAATTAGCATATTCTCATGAACTAGCAACACAATTCTGATAATGAGAATGTGCCACCATCATTGTTAAGTGCAGTGAACAATATTGACACAGCATCAATCAGATCTCTAATTAAGCTATAGATGGTGTTCTCTAGAGCTCTCTAACTTTTAGACCAATATCACATAGCCTTGAAGAATGGTGGTTTAAACCAATCTTAAAGTAAGAGCAGTTGGGCATGTTGATTAGTATGAAAGTCGCGTTTATGCAGACTGAGCGGAGAAACGAAATCTGACCTTGCAGGCACACTGCTTTAATCAGACAATAATTAGCAGATGAGCTCTGACGATATTTCCCCCCTCATCCTCTTGTAGGTGCTGCTCTGGCATATTGTGGGGATGAAAGCAGAAAGATAGCACACACAAACACAGTGATGATATATGAGCAAGGATGTAATGAGACAAACAAATGCTCAAGATTTATTTAACAGTCCAATAGAAATGCATTAGAAGGCTGGTGGAGTGAAACATATTTTAATGTGATTAAAACCAACAACAAATAAGCGAACAAACAGAAAGTGACTGCACGCACCAAGGCAGCATTTTACAAATATATGTAAAACATTAAACATATTACTTATACTGGAGTGTCCTGTGTATCTACTTTTACCTGCCTCGTTGCAGCAACACACACACACACACACCCATGACAGAGGGTCCTGATGGTGAACTGCTGGCGAGTTAGGATCTAACAGCTGTGTATCTGTGTCCCATTGGAAAAGACCAGGAGCTAATTACAGAGAATTATTAAGATTTATCTGTCTCTCTATATCTCTCGTTCTCATAACCAATGATCTCATCCACCCGTCTCATAAAGTTAATCACCAAACTGACTTTTGAATTGCAAATGTGAATGTACAAGTCTCATTCAAATACACACACCATGGCAAATGCAAACATAACTAGTACAATTGCAATGCATTATAATAATATAATGGGATTATGATTAAAACTGAAGTAAAAGTGCAAGAGTGATATTTTTTATTAACTTGCTGCTTCATTCAATGAACTGTTAATAAAATGATATGCACACATACAGTGTCCTCCAGAAACATTTAGGATGGCCCTAAGCAAAGTTGTTTTTTGAATGAGTTTAGTATAAATCCTTAACATTAATTACTTTACTTTGCATTTTGGAGGGACAAATGAAAAAATTATGAAAATATACTTCATGAAATAAAAATGCAATGAATCCAGAGCTCAGAAACAGTTAAACTGCAATAACTACAAAGTAAAAAAAAAAAAAAAAAAAAAAAGATTAACAAATCATCTTTATGTTAATACTCTGTATTATTTGCCTTGTTTTCAAGTCAAAATTAAGTGCTTTTCTTAAGTTTCTTTTTCTTACCCCACTGGGATACTTTTTTTGTTTGTTTAAGCCACATTTTCAGAAAACAAGACTTAATATAAATTAATTTTGCTTCTCAAATGAATGTAACAATATTAAAAATGTTTTAGATATTTGCTGTAAAACAAGAAAATCCTTTTTTTGTAGTGTAACTAGAGTTTTGTTTGATAAGGTGAATATCCAGCCCATTCTCACTCCCAAGGCGTCACCTAACTGACGCCTTGGGAAGCATTTGACCATGCTTCAATATCTGACGCTTTAGGCGCCCTTTAGCGTCAGTTAGATGACGCCCTAGGATCGCGTGTACCCTACCCCCACCCCATACCTAAACCTAATATCAAGAAGCTATAAAGGTGTTCAGACCAAATAATCCTTCTAAAAGAAATTAAATTCCATAATCATGTCTGACTGTGATGTAAATATTATGCATTATTATGTAAAAAAAATTGCTGTTGCCCATGATTATTCATTAGGATAAGGATTTATGCTGATATTGTACAAAAACTTGTTTGCATTTCCAAACTTTTGGAGGGCATTGTAAATCACACAGTCTCTTTAAGCTCATACCCGATCATTAAGGTCAAATTTTGAAATCTGACAAGATGGGAAAAAACTGAAAAAAAAAAAAATGAGGGAAGATATAAATTAAACGGTTAGTTCGGTATTTTACACTTAAAGCCACTTAATGCTTTCCATCCTTTTGCAGTGATTTATTTATTTATTTATTTATTTATTTTGTGAGCATCAGTGAACACCCCAGACCACTCAGTGAGTTTCACGTCTTTGTAAACTAAAGTTTAATATGTTTTATGAATGATTGATCAAGCTTAAAACAGGACTTTAAGTGTAAAATACCTACCCTTTAATGTCACCAGAATCAGATTCACTTTGTCTTTTAATTCAGTCTTCACATTCTCAGACAGACACACATATCCTCATAAACGCCGGTAAGATTTCTAACAGCACTATGCGGCCAATGGTCCACAGACACACTAATGAACTCTGCAGCTGACCAATAAATCATCTTCTCACCCACAGCTGAACAACTTCACATGTCAGATTCATGGCCTCCAGGCACATGTAAGGATATAATGAGGTGAAGAATCCAGCAATAAGGCTAGAACACACTCAACTGTCTGTCTAAAAGACTTAAGAGTGCACTAATTTGTAGTAACAGGGCACTAAAACGAGTCAATGGTGCTTACATAACTATTACCATTGCGCTTTATGGTTAGGTATATGCTTGTTTACAAAGCATGAAAGGCAGCACTTTAAATGATGGAATTGTTTTGTACATAACTTCAGTCTTAAAGTTCTATAAAACAGATCTTTATATTGTACAGACACAGTATCTAATATGACAGTTTGAATATGTCCAAATAACTTAAACAGAATGTCTTGGAATGTTTTATTCTTTTGAATGTGCTATTAAAAACTGACAGCAATAAATTCACTGTGACATTTACATTGTGAATTTTAATTGGTTATGCCTACAGAATTGTAATTAGCATCTACAGGTGTCTCTCGCATTACAATTTGACCCTAACAAACAATAGCAACCACAAAGTATGACAAAGATTACACAGAATACAGAGAACTTCTTGTTTATACTACATTACTTGCAATATTCATGGAATTTCTATGGACCCACATCCAGAAAACATAATACCATGTTGGTACTTTTAATTCAGTCAATTTATTTCTCTGATTTTTACTTTGAAGGGATGCAAGTCTTACATCTTACATGGATGTTAGTTAAAGTGCATGGTCATTTACCATAACTTAAAGCACTGTCTGCAACCAGTTTCTTTAAAGGGGTGGTATAAAATATGTCTTTGATGTCCCCAGAGTGTGTATGTAAAGTTTTAGCTAAAAATACCCCACAGATATTTTTATATAGCATGTTAAAGTGGTCACATTATGAGGGAGAGCAAAAACACACTGTTGTGTCTGTTCCTTTAAATGCAAATGAGCTGCTGCTCGAGGCACAGAGGGTACACAGCTTGTGCCATTTTACTTCACACAGACGCACTGAAAATTTCTAAACACTTTATATGTTCAAACTGGAGTCAAATGATGTCAACGGAGTCAATGAGGAGTCAGAGTCTCAAGACGAAGTGACAACATGTAGAATTCAACAGGCCATTTCTGAATGGTTAGTTGATGAATGTATGTAGCTGATGTGTAGTTATTGTTAGCATTTGCTAACTGTCTTGATAATCTATAAATCCTGTTCCGGGGGCGGAGTTTATTTAAATTCTAGGGTTGGCGATGTCACTAACCCGGAAGGAATGTAGTGAAGTCATTACCAGCTGTTTGTTGTAGTCCTTAAAAACTATATAGTTTTTTTTAAGAAAATATCTCCCTTTGCTTTGAAATTTGAGCGTTGAAACTTTTGCAGATGTGTTTTATGCTCAAACAGCAACATTACACACTAACTAAAGTTAGAAAAGTGAAATCATAATCAACCACCCCTATAAAATGTCAAAACACAAACACCCGTCTCTCTCACCTCTCAACGACAGAAAGAGCTAAAAAAACACAATTAGCGCTGAAGAGCGACTAGCAGCTCTATTATGCAGAAATGCTAATCCATTTCCCACTGAGGCCGCCGTGTTGGAACAATTAACGAGTAGAGGATGTAATTCCTGTGTTTGATATTGAGATTTTGCAGAGGAGGGACTTTAATCAAGATCAATTGCTTCAAAGCAGTCAGGCATTTTCCTTGTTTTGTCCGAACGTTTCACTCCATTGCTCTATAGGGATTTTCTTACAAAAAAAAAAGTAATTGTTTGTTTCTTCTTCCTTTCCTAACACACCAGCCAGTTCAGTAAAGGTTTAAATAGAAGGTCTTAGCCATCCAATCCCATAGGAAAGAAAATTCACAAATAAGTTATTTTTTTCTGTTTCTTAGATATCAGTCAAAACTTTGCACAACTCTGCAGTTTCTCAGAAATCTCACGGGTCTTGAGAAATGTCACAACAGATATCGACATAGAGATGTTCGGATCAAGGGTTTGACAGGATTAGGCCAAAAGTCTGCAAACAAAAGTCAGAGATCTCAATATAAAGTCCAACATATCTCAATAAATTCTACCAATACCACATTGGTTGTACTCATTTCTAAGGAAATTTAGGAGAAACATCAGAGACGTTGAAGTTGAGATTTAAATTACTTAAGGCTGGTTCACACCAAACAGACGTCAAAGAACAGGCACAGATGGTGGTGTCGACTCACGTCGTCATCTTCGTTGTTTGCTAACACACTGTAAAAACTAACCCGACCGTCTGCTCGACGTTGGCTGATGGCTGATCATCGGCTTGGTGTGTTCCAAGTCTTAGACCCCCAGTGTCCTAAGCTATGAAATGGCAACCACAATGTAATTATTTCCTCTAGGATGTTTGTTTTGTTGTAACACATATTAGATTTTTGTATACCCATACATGTATTTAAGAGGCAAAAAGTAGTCTAAAATACCTCTGACGTTAGAAATAAGTAAAAATGGTCAGTGGGTAATGATGTTGAAATCACTCCCAGTCTGCTCATGATACACTCACAACACTCAGTGTTACAGGGCACAACATTAAAATCCTCTTCTGCGGTCCACCAGCTCGGAGCAAAGAAAAAAAAGCCTCACTCGGAGCAAAGAGCAGTTATGGACTCGGGTCTAGACAAATCATTAGTTTGCACCTGTATGCTATTAACTACACCCTCCCTAAGGACGGATTGCTGGGATGGGGCTTTTAACTCTGTCTTAGTGGGGGAGTCTGTGAAGATGAGTTATTAAATCATTCCGATTTCTATCAGCACTCCCATCTTCCTTCTTTTCTTCAGAAAATTAAAGAGTTAGCAAAGTGAAGGGCACTATGAAGCATTTGACTTGTTATATATGTATGTATATATATAATGTATGTGTATATATATATATATATATATATATATATATATATACACAGTATATATATATATATATATATATATATATATACACACAGTATATATATATACACACACACCCCTATTGCAAATCAGGTTTATTGGCAACATTTACAAACTTTCAGCTGTTTGCAATGAACAACTCAAACAAAATTGAAATAGCTCAACAAAACAAATGTGGTTTTAACCAAATCCAACTAAAAATGCAACTTTTAATGACTTCTGCAGTTAGGTGTCAGTACACATTTCCTAACATTCCTTTTGCCATTTATTGTAATAATCCAGATTTTTCTATGCACAAGGATCTGATATTTGTTGTGACCATCCTTTGAGTTTAAAACATCTTTTGTCAGGTACACTTGCACATAGTTTTTCAGGTAGCTTTGCAGGTACAGGTTTCTTCAAGCGTTTTGGAGAAGTTGTTTTTGTTGTAAAGTTATAAATAGTAAAAGACTTTTGTACAATTTAATCATTCAAAAGTGAAAATTCAGTTGACATCACATGAACAAATTACACTCTAAAATGTACCACTAAATGTTACCACTGTTTCCACGATAACAGCAGCACAGCTGTATTCAACATCAGCATATTATGATTTCTATCATTTTATGCATTTTATGATAGCATCAGCATATTATGATTTCTGAAAGATCATGCGACATTGAAGTCTGAAGTAAGGATGATTAAAACTCAGATTTGACATCACAAGGATAAATTACATCTTAAAACATATTGAGTACAACCATTATTGTTAACGGTAATCACGTATAACAATATTTCTGTTTTTGATCAAATAAATGCAGCCTTGGTGAGTATAAGAGACTTCTTTCAGAAACAATTGTTACTCTATTATTATATGATTTTTACAAGTGCGGGTGTTTTCTACAGGTTTATTTCACTTTTGGGTACAAATTTGCCCCCAAAATATGGTTAAGTATGCATACAGACAGCCATTTACATTTTGCTCTCTGACTCACTCTTTCCATCTCCCTTTTTTCTATTATGAAGGCTGGACTTTATTTCATTTAAATATAATGACTCACGCCATAGAGTCATGTTGAGATGGATGGAAGTAATATCAATGAAGCTTTGATAATGAAGCAGCTAATCCGAAAAGACCAAGAACTTGTGTATTTGTGAAGAGAAAAACCAAACAGCAGCTCAATGATCGTGGGGAATGTTTATGTTCTGCATATGAAATCTCTCTCGGACTGCTGGGATTCTGTGAATTGAAAGGTATCATGAAAAGACCACTCAATCCTGCTCCACAGAGGGAGGCAGAGAGCGGTCACATCTCTCAGTCCTAATGTGCTTACAGCGGCATGCATTCATTAACGTCTAAAACAGCAGAAAGACCATTTTCAGCTACAGAGGGGGAACCGAATCAATTTATTTCTATTCCATTTATTAGCATTAATTCGCACAATTGAACAGGCAGGACAAAGCCATTTTCTCTTTGGCATAACCAGCCCCCAAAAGGAACAGAAAAGGGACAATAAAACAAAGATGATTATGCAAATTGAACCTACAGGTATATCAAATAAAACAAAAATATGAGAAACATAATACCACAGTTCCAACATCTAAAGAGCTGCCAAACCAGAGAGGGATAATTACCCAATTATAGTGTGCTTGCTGTTTAGTAAAAATAGTATCACATCTAGTATTATATCATCCCACACAACACATTTTTTAGAATGAACTCTATTGAATGGAATATGAAGTGCACTGGCTCATGAGTCTCGAGGATCTTCTGTGATTGATAGCTTCCTGACCAATAACCATCACCCTCATGTGGCCTCCATCAGTGAGAGTCAGAGGTTGTGAACTAGGTCATGTTTGCTTGACGCGTCCAACGGCATTACCATGGTGACGGATTGTTAGAAAGGGCTGTTAGACTGGCATGACGCCGTCCCGTTCCACCACTGAATGCTGTCAAGCTGCATTTAATGCCCTTTCTCTCTGTTTAATATTGCTGACAAACAAATTCTCCCATGGCAACCAATTTAGATGCCTCGGAAGAATCCATTTATCAATTAATAATGTCTAATACTTGACGGAAGGATACTAAGTGTTTGAATTCCTGCATGACGTGAACTGCTAATGAATGCAAAAAGTCTTTCAGCGAGATGCCTTCCACAAAATGAATCAAAGTGATTTGTCCTTCATATGATGTATAGTTCACTCATCATTTGCTCAACCATGTACAATTCTCATATTAAATAGATGTAGGCGATTGTTTATACATCTGGATAATACATCTGGACTGGACGGATGGATGGAAGTTAATATGAATGTTTAGAGTCTAAATGAAAACTTTGTAATATACTTTTATTAAAAATTCCCATTAGTATTTTAAGAAAAGCCTAATTTTACCTGGTCAAATACCAGCCTGTTCTCATCCCAAGGCATCATATACTAACGCTTTTGACATTTCGTCTACATCCAACGCACATGGCACCCTTTAGCAGCAATATGAGATGCAGATAAGGCGACTCCTAGTGGTCTAACCCCAACCCTACTCCAGAACTAAACCTACCCATAACCCAGGTTTTCTCAAACTTTTTCTGCCATTCCCCAATTTGAAGGTAGGGAAGGGTTTGTACCCCACCTGTCCCCATGCAATCCCCATGGATTTAGACGAAATTTCAAAAGGGTGACTATATGATGCCTTAGGATGAGAATGCGTTACAGATACAGCTCTGTTTTCAGCACGCCGTTTTAGCGAATATGCCTTTAAATGATAATGAGCTTCGCTCACTCCACCCCTCTGTTCTGCACGTGTTTAGACAACGCATGTGGAGTGTTAACAGTTGAGGGTATATTTTGGAGAAAGAATGGCTGTGGGAGTCTCTGAGGACACATCTGTGCAACCGTATCCGTTTGAACTGAAGTCAGACCCAGAACAAGATGACGGCCACAAAGGAGTTCGACAATTAAGGTTCGAACAGGACGTTTCTGATTGGTTGGTTAACATAATGTCACTTTGATCTATTTTTGTATGCAGTGGCAGGGTAGAGTAGTGAGATACGAACGCTGTGTGTTTACTGATGTATACGTTAGTTCATTGACAGATTGACGCTACAACAAATGGTCATGAAAAACTTTTTTCCGCGATTTGCAAAAATTAACATAAAGGTTCATAAAAGTTTACACTCACTTCTTTTGGAGGTGCAGAGGGAACATGAATAGTTGCCACCGATTTTTATTTTTTTTTTCAGGAGCAGCTTCTTAGAAAAAACAGCTTTATACTGATCCTCGTTTATAAAGCAGTCTGGTAAGAAATGATTCGTACAATCATGAACGCATTGACGTTGATTGTGGAGAATATTCCTTTCGAAAACAAAACTCAGCCACTGCGTCTTCAGCGGTTTGAATTTAGGAACATCAAAATGACCAAGTTCGTTATTACACCCAAGAACAGAACAACAATATCGCTTAGACCATTGATTCCCAACCCCCGGTCTGTGAACACGTTAGTACCGGGCCTTTAATATATTTTTTTTTCGATTTTTTTTTCATAATTATAATTGTCTTTTTTTAAAATGCTTTTTAATGTCTCATGTTATTTAATCCAAAACAAAAACAATAAATAAATAGAAATAAATACAAATATTAAAACGTGTTTCTTTGAGCGCTTTTCAATTGCTTAGCAACGTATCATATCTAAACGGACTGCAAAAAAAAAAAAAAAAAAAAACAAAGCGCGGTGCGTGCAGCTGAAGTGACAGAAGTATGTGGAGAGATGAGCGGGCTCAACAAACTTTAATGGGTAATTTCATTACGGACAATTCCGGTAAAAGGAAAGGCGATGGTCAACTTGAAATATAGCGAGAGAAAGAAAAAGTCAAGTACGATACCTCATACATTAGTTATGGATTCACGACAATAGGTGTTTCCGTGGCGTCAAATACATTGTGTGTAACTTGTTGTAAAAAACTCTGCAATGAAGCAATGAAGCTGTCAAAACTGCAGCGGCACTTAACCACCAAACACCCAACTCTCAAAGACAAACCGGAGGAGTTTTTCGAAAGAAAGAAACGCGAATTGGGCACTCAGCGGCAAGTTTTGAAATCACGGTGTGTTTGATATTGTATTCTGAAACTGTTATATAGGCTACTATATAAACTATATGAAACTTTATAGGCCTATAGTAGGCTGTGTTATCTATCCTGGTTGACTTTATGATAAGTTAGATCTGTTTTGCACATGCATCGCCACAGAGTTAACCATTTCTGACAGTACCGGACAGCCTCTGTCTCGTTTACTTCACATCTGTGGGTGTCAGTGTAGCCGCTCCAATTTACCTTCATGAAATCTAACCTTAGTGTAATAAAAAATATTTAGCTACCTAAAAGTTAAAGATTTTTAATAAAACTCAAGAGATGTGTGAAATTTCAGGATTTATGAGTGACGTTAGTCTAGTAGAATTTTCTAAAGAATATTTTGCATTTGTAAAAAATATTTAAAAAATACATTTGGAATGGGTCAAACATAATTCTGACCAATTATTAAGTTTTCTGACCAATTATTAAGTTTTCTGCATATCAAATGCACTTAAAAACTCATTTCCGCGTTTAAAATGCACGATAATACACAATGCATGCATAATCCTTATTGATTCTTTATGTGAATTTAGGGGGCAGCCGGGGGTGAGGGTTCCAACGTCTATGCACCTGCTAGTCAGTAAGTGCTATGTGAGTTGCTTTTGAAGTAGACTTAATTGAATGGGAGAAAAGAGAAACTTTTTGTGAACCTTTCTAAAAGTTTAAAAAGATTGGCATGCAAGTAGCCTTTGTTGCCACCAAATTCATTAAATGCAAATAAATCATAGGCTGTTTCAATTTTACACAGTGATATGTTCCGAATCCAAACGATGCATCTTAAAATTGAGGCATTTAAATTGACAACTGGTCACTGGAATTTATTTTATGAATATGCTGGTCCCTGGCACAAAAAAGGTTGGGAACTCCTGGCTGAGACGCCATTCTGCTCCAGCGTATCAACAATGACGGACTATGATGACAGCTCGCTCAGGGCGGCGATGAATTGAAACGCTGCTCTCAATCAACAATCATGGGAGGGGCGTCTGTTTTATTGACATCACAAAAACGAACGGCTCAGTTTGAGGCAGGGGAAAACATAAGGAGATTAAAACAAAAACACTGGATGGATTTTTATCATTATATGATGGTTGTGTCACTGCCAACACACATTTCAGTACAGTCAACTTGTAAGGGGTCATTTAATGGTAGTGCATGTACCATTATATGACCCCTTTAATTGGCTTCCATATTAGTCACGTGTGAAAGACGCTCCACTAAATACCAACAAAGTTCAATAAAATGTGGAGAAAAAAAATCTACACCTGCAAGCACACAGGCATGCTCGCACTAGTGCAATCCAAATGCACTAAAGAACAAATGCTGAAACAAAACGTCTACTATATGTTGTGTCTGTGTGTGACCATACAAAAAAAAAAAAATCAACTGTGAGAACATTACCACATACCTGCTGCAGAACTCAAGGAGAATAAGTGCACAAAACAGCCTGACATCAGCATGAGAAACAGCAATCTGTGTCCGTGTGCAACTTGAGACCACAGTACAGGTAAGAACCACAGCATGCTCACGTTCACTGACACGGAGTACAATAATGGTGCTAATAGGATCATGCTTGCCATCTGTTCCCTGTAGCATGATGCACACTATAAATAGCGATTCAACTGCAGGAGACTGTGGGAAAGCCCAGGTACTTCCTTGCCTTAAAATGGATCTGCAGTGCAACTGGAAAGATCAGGGGTCAGGGTTGCTGATGGGTGAGACTAATTAAACAGCATCTACTCGCAGTGTGGCTACAGACCTAGCAGCTTACGGGCTTTTTCGACATTTAAAGGCAACAAAGAACCTACTTTATTTCGCTGATGTGATGTATTAGCGAGTGCAACAGAAAAAAAAAAAATGAGAGTCAGCTCTTGACTTTGTGCTTTGATTTTTGATTGGACTGTGTAACGTACCAAAATAAAAACAGATTCGAAGTTACCAAAAATAGATATAAAAAAAATAATAAAATAAATTAAACAGTTTTATAATAATAAATTGCTCCCATTAAGACAATAAAGTATTAAAATAGTGCTTTTTTATTTATTTATTTATTTTTTTACTTTAAATGTGTGTAATATGTGGGTAACATCAGAGCTAAAAGGGGATAGCTTTGGCACAAACCCAATATTTTCCATAATAGATAGTCATTGCTTTAAATTTCTCTTTAGCTTAGGGTAATTACTGCAGCTCAGATAGGTTAGGCTAATAGATTTGACCTAGTGCCAGTAGCACTGAATTCAAATAATCATTCAAATGATCAATACAAATTTCTTCCCCATGAGGATTCCAACCCAGCCATCTATCTTTTGTTTAACAGAAATAGAGAAAAGAATCACAATATGTCATGGTGTTTAACAGACGATGCTGTGCAAAATATCATCATAATGCTTTGACTGCATCAAGCTAAATAATTCACAGACCAAAAGAAGCTCCAATACCACAATGTCCCATCACTCTCTCTCAAACACATAGCTTGTGTGTCTTATAAGCACACCGAGTCTGTCTTTCCTTTCAAAGACCACATCAGAAACTTACTGTCACACTGTGATCACCATAGCTGCCAAGCACCTTACAGAGTCCACAATAGAGTGGAAATTCAGTCTTTCCAAAATAATAAATAAATATTGCTTTCCTATGAAACCCCGATTGTGAAATTTATTTTTTTTATTATCTGCATTATTTTAATAAAATGTGTTATATGAGCAAACTTTGTGTGCACACAATGTTCTTATGTTAACCATCAGATGTTTTGTACGAAAATAATATAATCCAACAATGAAGAAAACAAAACAAACACAATTTCTCAATAATGCAATTATCTAATCAACCAATCACATGGCAGTTGCTTCAATGCATTTAGGGTCAGGACAATCCTGGTCAAGACAATCTCCGGAACTCCAGACTGAATGTCAGTATGGAAAAGACAGGTGATTTAAGCAGTTTTGAGCGTGGCATGGTTGTTGGTGCCAAATGGGCCGGTCTGAGTATTTCACAATCTGCTCAGTTACTGGGATTTTCACACACAACCATTTTTAGGGTTTACAAAGAATGGTGTTAAAAGGGAAAAACATTCAGTATGCGGCAGTCCTGTGGGCGAAAATGCCTCGTTGATGCTAGAGGTCAGAAGAGAATGGGCCAACTGATTCAAGCTGATACAAGACCAACTTTGACTGAAATATCCCGTTACAACCGATTTATGCAGCAAAGCATTTGTGAAGCCAAAACATGCACAACCTTGAGGCGAATGGCTACTGACTGGGTATCACTCATCTCCACTACAAATAGGAAAAAGAGGCTACAATTTGCAAGAGCTCACTAAAATTGAACAATTGAAGACTGGAAAAAATGTTGCCTTGTCTGATGAGTCTCAATTTCTGTTGAGACATTCAGATGGTAGAGTCAGAATTTGGCGTAAACAGAATGAGAACATGGATCCATCATGACTTGTTACTGTTGTGCAGGCTGGTGGTGGTGGTGTAATGGGGTGGGCGATGATTTCTTGGCACAGTTAGTGCCAATTGAGCATCGTTTAAATGCCACGGCCAACCTGAGCATTGTTTCTGACCATGTCCATCTCTTTATGGCCACCATGTACCCATCCTCTGATGGCTACTTCCAGCAGGATAATGCACCATGTCACAAAGCTCAAATCATTTCAAATTGGTTTCTTAATCATGACAATGAGTTCACTGTACTAAAATGGCCCCCACAGTCACCAATAGAGCATCTCTGGGATGTGGTGGAACGGGAGCTTCGTGCCCAGGATGTCCATTCCACAAATCTCCATCAACTGCATGATGCTATCCTGTCAATAGGGGCCAACATTTCTAAACACAGTATTAGTATGGGTCAAACACAGTATTATTATGGTGTTCCTAATAATCCTTATATATTAGATTATATAGATTAACCCCCTTGGGACCAAAGTGTATTTGGGGTCCTTGGAATGTTCTGACATGCCCTGACATTTGTGCTTTTTTAGTTGCTTGTACTATATTTAGCACAAACAGGGCTACCATACTATGTGAGCAAAATGTATGTACATGTTTGAATAAAATAAAACTGTGAATTGGTTATATTGTGAAAAACATTTTTTTGTTTGCCATGCAAGGCAATATGCAAATGGAAGTGAACAGGCCAGCCCTCATCATGTATAATTAGGTGATTCTCACCTGAGAGAGACAAAGACCTGCATAATAATGAGCCTTTCATTCAGGTGAGTCAGACAATGAAAAATTGAAAGAACAACATAAAGTGGGGCCAACAAATATTTAGTCAGCCACTGATTGTGCAAGTTCTCCAACTTAGAAAGATGAGGGAGGTCAGTAATTTTTATCATAGGTATACTTCACCTACTGTATGAGAGACAAAATGAGAGAAAAAAAATCCAGGAAATCACATTGTAGGATTTTTAAAGAACTTATTTATAGATTAATAAGCATTTATTCAACAAGGTGCTGGAAACATTCCTCGCAGTTTTTCTTCCATACTGACAAAATAGCATAACAGTTGCTGCAGATTTGTCGGCTGCACATCAATGATCTCATTCCATCACATCCCAAAGGTGCTCTAATGGATTGAGATCTGGTGGACTGTTTGAGTATAATGATATCATTGTCATGTTCAAGAAACCAGTTTGAGATGATTTGAGCTATGACATGGAGCGTTATCCTTCTAGAAATAGCCATCGGAAGATGTGTACACTATGGTAATGAAGGAGGTGGACATGGTCCGCTATAATACTTAGGCAAGGTGTGGCTCCATTGCTAGTAAGAGACCCCAAGTGTGCTAAGAAAATATCCCACACACCATTACAACACCAGCACAGCCTGATTCGCTTATTCAAGGGAGGATGGATCCATGTTTTCATGCTGTTAATGCCAATTTCCAAATTTCTATTGTCCAAAATCTGCCCATCTGACGCCAACAACCAAGCCACGTTTGGAGTCACTTAAAACGTGACATTAAACATCATGAAAGCCCCAAGAATCCGTTTTGGTAACTGCACATCCAAGGGTTTCAGTAATTTAATTTGGGTTGATATGTAAATCTACTGATGTGACTGCACTGCTGTTTTGCCTGGGTCTTGGTTAATTGTGACATAATTTGTGAGTTTAATACATTGTTTTGGTTAATTTGTGTATTTTGGTTGTGTCTAATTTACTATTGAATTGATTTCTTGTGTGTAACTGTTTGTTTTCGTTGTGCGCGTGTGTGTGCGTGTGTTAGAGTTCTTTAAAGTGGGAAGGGTTGACAGTGGTTATCATGTATTGGTGTGTCCACATGGAGTGCTGTGCTTAACATTTTGCCTTGCTTTCACATGTGTGTGTTGTGGGTATTGAGGGAGGGGAGGAAAGTTTGCATATAGTCAATTTACAGGAAAAAACAGTTGCTCTCTGACCTCTTTATTGTCGCTGGCTGCACAGTTAATGAGGAATCAGCAATTAGATAACGGACCCTGGGCTATTAAACCCCCTAGATGACATGTCATTTGACCTTTCGCTATCTAGAGAGAAAAAGAAAGAAGAGTAATTGTAGGTAAAAAAAAAAAAAAGTAGAGGAGCTTATTAAAACCTCCAAGACTGATGGAGAAAGACAGAAAGATAGGCGTACAGAGAATATGATACATAAAATGAGTGACTGGACACCAGACAGAGCGAGAAAATGGCAAAAGAACACAGAGGAGAGTAAAGATGGAAATAATGGGCAGAGCAGAGCTCCCTTTTATCCTTTTTAAATAGTCCAGACTGTTTGTGTGAAAGGGAAGTCAGAGAGGACGGCATGACAGAACACAAACAGAATCACTTTAACTGTCTAGCACATTGTCAAATGCACAAATACACACTTGCACAAATATTCATCATTTGTTGCTGTATGCCGTCTGTGATGTGAAGGTACAGTGGAGGAAATGAAAGTTTCTTCTCTATGCTTTCCTATACAGAGAGCTGTCAAATCGAGACACTAACATGATACGCTGGCAAGGTCTGCATTCAATATGCAGGCGAGTAAGAAAGAGATATAAATGTAGAGAATATATTTAACAGAGGGAACAATGGTGATACAGTATTTCATTGGTTGTTTTTGTTAGCTTCTTACCCTGATCTTGGATCTGTAATTAAACCTGAGCAGTTGAACCAATCTACTCAAATTTGGTCATCACTCAATTCTACTGTACTGGACAATCAATATCAATTTTAAGTTGTAAAGCTTAATTGATTTCAAGAATTTTGTGTAACAAGGTAATTAAAGATTTCTTTAGATACACCACCATTTAAAAATTGGTTTAAACTAATTAGATTTTTTTCAAAGTAATGGTCTAATACATTTAGTCATTGTTGCAAATAATTATCTTTCATATGCTGTTCTTTTAAACTTGTATTCCTGAGACAGAATTCTGAGACAAATGCATCACGATTTCCACAAAAATATTAAGCAGCAGTTGAGTTGGTATTTATAAATATTTCTTGAGCAGCAAACCAGCATATTAGAATGATTTCTGAAGGATGACTTTTGGCATTAAAATGGTAGTTTTTAAATCAAAGTAATATCAGACACAGGTGAAAATGTAATATCAGAGATATTACTAATATTATATATGTTATATTATATATATAATACCAGTAATATCATATATATATATATATATATATATATTGTAAATAAATATTTAAATAATATACCTGACTGTTTATATTTATTTATATATGTGTGTGTGAATATACATGTACATGTGTAGGTATGTTTATAAGTGTATGTGTAGAATGTGTTTTTATATTTGTGTATATTTCATGCCCGTGGTATGTACGTGTATATGTATGTGAAAATGTGTATGTGTTTGTGCATTTATTTTTTGTATTTTTTTTTAATGTAGCCTACATATATTTCAGGACACCATGAAGAATAGCTACAGCTAATGAGGATCCTTTCAATAAAAACTAAAACTAAAACAATAGAACAGTTTTGACTGTATTTGTGCTCAGATAAATAAAAAATTGAATTGTTTTTCATGTTTTTTGAGTTCAGTGTGGCAAATCATTTTTTTAGAGTGTAGGTTTAGGTATATGTAAGGTGGGAGGAGTTGGATCTGGATTTTGTATTCTGCAGTGAGGACCATCTCAAAGATATGGAGCTGCTATTATATTTTATGAAAGCAGTCACTCAGTGATGATAATATTTGGAGGTCCATGGAATCAAATATTTTGAAAAAGCCCCCTTGATCTGGCCTTAAATTTTATGAGCAACTGTTCAATTCATGAGAAGAGAGATACAATTGTGTTTTCTTGAAAGAAAAGCTCAATCTCTTTGGTAGCAGTGTAGCCTATCTTTTGATGTTGAGGTCAAGCATCATTAAAACCATTGATTCAGTGTTTAAATAGCCCTTAAATCTAGTAAACTGGTGTGCGGCAGCACATCCTATCAAAGGCTTCTTAATACTAATATAAAATGTCCTACCATTTCACAAAAAACTTCATAACAGTCATTAAGAGAGAATCTTAGTTTGCTGTTAGCAGCAAAATTGAGCTATCATCAGACTGCTCAACACATTAAGGAAGGTGTAAAAGACAGACCTGAAGGGGTAGTTATCTAACAGAACAATTCTGCCAACACTATCCTGATTATATAGTTTTCTGCAGAACTGAGCTCAGAACACAGAAAATAACATTAAGGAGGTGCTTGGATGTCCTCACTTGTTTCTTCAAAATTAAGAGACAGCAGAATAGTGCACTGAGGGAGGAAGAGGAGGACAAGAGTGAGATGATGGAAAAGTTAGATTGTGAGATAGCAATCTTGGTTTCTGAAATAATCAGATCCACTATGGAGTCATTATTGGCTTAGGGTGCATCATTTCTGAAGGTAGGAGCAATTTTCTTCCTGTTTCTGTCTGCCTTTTCTCAATGTAACTAGTAATCTTATCACATCTGCAACACCTATATCTGATATTCTGTGTTATATTCAATTTTATAATAGAAAAATCTCATTAAAGAGCATTGTTTGCATAGCAATGTGTTTGTGCATGCCAAATTTAGGGATATATATATATATATATATATATATATATATATATATATACACAGTGATTCTAGACATTGGTTAGTGACTTTCAACCCAGTCAAACAGATGGTTCCAAAATTACTTAAAGTTTCTTCACACAAAAAAAAAAAAGTTAGCCCTGTTGGTAACATACTTGAATGATCAACCTACAATATTAATTAACTTTATTTTAAAAATCTTATCGTGAAAACCTGTGTCAAGGCCAGTGTGTCAAACTTGCAAGAATAAATCATACAACCATTTATTTGTAATAATAAATTACTCTTCAAAGCGTCTGCCAAAACTAACCAGTCACATTTTGACCTCTTGAACACTGTCAAACAACCAGTACTTGGGAACATCCTTTATAGAGTAACAGAGCAAGTTCCTCAAAATCTTGTGACAATCCTAGGGTTTAACTGCAGAATCCACATGGTCATGGACTTAGTGTGCAACCTGCAAACTTTCACACACATTCACCAAGACACTCTGTCCTCAGTTCTGTAATCACAGTGAACCCTATCCTCTGAGATCCTTACCACCAGAAGCCTCACATCATATGAACACATAGTCCTCGATGTATGGTTCCTACTAAAAATTTAATCCAGTGTCTCCAATGAGAGACTGATTTGGATTAAATAAAACACTTGTTCTCTGACTTGAGCTTGAGTCATCTGAGAGTGTCACATTTACACTGGTTAGAGTCTGAGAGTGGGATAAGATGTGTCAGTGGATAAGCTAGGTAAAATAAATAGTTTTAAACAAATACATTTAATTTAGTTTTTACATACCTTTTAAAACATTCTATTCTATGTGGCATTGATTCCACAAGGTGCTGTACCCACTGTACCAAAGTGTACCTACGATGAAAATTACAGACCTCTCTCATCATTCTAAGTAGGAGAACTTGCACAATCAGTGGCTGACTAAATGGCCCCACTGTATTTGTATACACTTACCTAAAGGATTATTAGGAACACCATACTAATACTGTGTTTGACCCCCTTTTGCCTTCAGTAGGGCCTTAATTAGACGTGGCATTGATTCAACAAGGTGCTGAAAATATTCTTTAGAAATGTTGGCCCATATTGATAGGATCTTGCAGTTGATGGAGATTTGTGGGATGCAAATAAAAAGTGGCCATTTTAGTACAGTGAACTCATTGTCATGTTCAAGAAACCAGTTTGAAATGATTCAAGTTTTGTGACATGGTGCATTATCCTGCTGGAAGTAGCCATTAGAGGATGGGTACATGGTGGCCATAAAGGGATGGACATGGGCTGTGGCATTTAAACAATGCCCGATTGGCTCTAAGGGGCCTAAAGTGTGCCAAGAAAGCATCTCCCACACTATTACACCACCACCACCAGCCTGCACAGCGGTAACAAGGAATGATGGATCCATGTTCTCATTCTGTTTACACCAAATTCTGACTCTACCATCTGAATGTCTCAACAGAAATTGAGACTCATCAGACCAGGCAACATTTTCCCAGTCTTCAACTGTGCAATTTTGGTGAGCTCTTGCAAATTGTATTCTCCTCTGACCTCTAGCATCAACAAGGCATTTTGGCCCACAGGACTGCCGCATACTGGATGTTTTTCCCTTTTCACACCATTCTTTGTAAACCCTAGAAATGTTTACAAAGAAGGATTTTCATTGCGTGAAAATCCCAGTAACGGAGCAGATTGTGAAATACTTAAACCGGCTACTGAATGAAAAACAAAATGCCATAAATGTGCCATCAATTTCAATGTAACCCAGCCTCATTCCAATGTTAATTTCATTTATTTGTACTTTTTTTCCATTGCACAGTGTGAAATAGATGAGTTCAGTGTGGCAAAGACTCTATCAGTCTTATTAGTCACAGCTGAAGCTATTTCAGTTATAGCGAGACCACCTAGAGCGCACAACCCAAGGCTGACTTCCAACCAAAAGCAGCCAGTATTTTTCAATAATACATTTCTCTTCTTCCTTTTAGTCTATTGCCACATGCTGTGCACAAATCAACCAGTCTCAATCACGCTCAACCATTTTCTCACTATGAATGGTTAGAGTAATACGCGTACGTGCATATTACTCAAGCTAATCAGTCATCGTATGAATAAACTGCCGACATTGGAGAGAAATATGTCCTCCATCTTTTTGATACTTTTTACAGTGAATTCGAAAGGACAAAAAAGATGGATCAACAAAAGACAAATACATAATTCTCCCAAAGGCAAATGAAAGTGAAAGAACGGCTGAAAGAAAGGGGGAAAATATATCTTAAAGGGTTGTACATTCTGGGTTGTACATTTTGGTTGTACATTTATTTACTTTTATCCATGAGTTAAATAGTTATTTTAGCCTCACTCCAAGTGCAGTGTATACTCTCACAAAGTGAAAACACAACAGTTACTGTATAGTACTTTTAGCACCAGTTCCTTATACCATTTTCATTCAATCTCATTCAAAAGAGTCAAACTTAATTCACAAGTCCTGAGTGACCAATGACCATGTTGTGTTCCTTTTTTGGGCACATTATGGCAGTGGATCATCAGATTTAGGTCTGCAAGGACACTTTACATGAGGTTAGATTAATCATTTATGATGATTAATCTAATCTAATAATTTACACATTTGCTTTAGGGAGACGAGACTGTCTTACAGCTGTGTGACACCTCATAATTAATTTGTCCGAATTAATTTGTCTGTTTCTGCATGCATGTGACACTGGAGAGAAACAGAGCAAAGTTTGGTGACTCATCAGTTCTGTAACTGCATTATTCAAAGAACGAGCTTATCAGCCTAGGTAGGGTACAACTTTAATGTGATCAAAATTTCATGTGCCCATTTAGTATTCCCGACCTCTAAAACGCTTACACACTTACACACTTTACAGCATATCTGAAACCTGTTGGCCCAAAAGCATTGCATTGCATAATACAATTTCAAAACATGTGGCATCTGCAAACAAATGATGCTAGACTCTTCTCAGAACTACTTTAATTTTCTGAGTCATGTTTGCAACACTTTTGCCCATCTGGTTAGCCATCTGGCACCTTCAATACCCTGTTCACTCTGACAACAACTTGCAGACACAAATCAACCAGACGTCATTAATTTTCAATGAGAGTCTGTGTTTTCCAGTGACATGAGAGAGACAACGACAGTTATCAACACAATGCTGGCATGTCTAACAGCTCCACAAAGTTGAGAAAAGTTTAACTCCATGCAAATGAGCAGCAACATGATGCATCAAGCTCACATGATTTGAATATTAATAATACTATGAGTGATTTGACTGTTCTGTATGATGTCTGTGCTCACATACAGAAATACAAACAGGAATCAGTTTGATTTCTCGCATTGCAAATAATTTTTCTTGCATTGTAATTTATAAACAAAAGCAGCATCCGAATATACATATTTAACCACTTTAATAGTAGGCAAAAACAGTATGTAAAAAAAGAGATTTATGTCTGAATTCACAGTAGTCCACAGAGATTCAGAAATGTGTGCATCCAGTGGACACTTTACTAATTCATTTGGTCATGGGAGAGGAAATGGTAGTGAACTGAGAGTGTAAGTTACATGACAATGAGAATATGACAAATATAGTCCAGATTACATTCAATTTATGCACATTTGCATTTTATAGAAAATGTTGCGGAGTAAGTACTTATTCAAAAGAAGTACATACCTTCTTTCCCTTTGCTGATTCTGAGAATTTGAAGATGAGCAAGAAGTCTTCTAAGGACCCCTAAATTTGTGCCAGGCTGCGGCCCAGTCTTTCCATTCATCAAAGATCCTCTGACTCAAACTGGTTCTCTCACATCAAGACAACTTCAGCACAGATCAACCGGAACCTCAACGAATTGCATCAGGAGTCATTTCTATTCAAATGGGCGAAACATGCAAGTATCAAACTTGGTGTCATTATTTGATTAAGAATCCCCTACCCCTTTTAAAGAAAGGTAAACTAAGGTGGTATGTTCAAGGCTTTTGATCTGCTTAATTTAAAACAATGCTTATAACTTCTTGCTTTCCTGTATTATTTTTATTATTATTATCATTATTACATATAACCAGACAAAGTAGTTAATTAATTAACTACTGCTATTTTAAGTTAATTAACCGATCTACATAAAATAATAAGTAGTTATTTTAATATGTATATATATATATATATATATAGAGAGAGAGAGAGAGAGAGAGAGAGAGAGAGAGAGAGAGAGAGAGAGAGAGAGAGAGAGAGAGAGAGAGAGAGAGAGTAGTTATAGAGAATTATGATTTCCTTTTGAGCTCATTTGCTCGGGGCATAAGAAAGCACAAGCTTTCTAAACAAGGAATATAACAGTCGCACGTTGATGTGCGTCAACGAAAACAACCCACATGCCACACGTGGTGTCCTACTAGACATAATTTGGAAAGTACAATGAATATAAATGTCACACAATATAATTATGGCAAAATATCAAGAAGTATCACACTAATGAAATAAAGAAATTAAAATTGTTATGCTCATGAATACACTCTGCATGAGGCTGATTGAAAGCACTTCATTATCCATTTCCATTAGCGGACTGATTGTATTTCCATGTATAAATCTGATTGTCACAGTAAGACTAAGGCCAGTCTGTAGGTGTGCGTTTGTCTTGGTAGTCAGTTATGAACTGATAGATCTTCAGTTCATTCTCTGCAAAGTGTCAGTCTGACCTGTAAAGACCATGCTTAATCTTACAACAAACACTACCAGAGAAAAATATTTGCTCAAAAGGCAGCTATTTAGGTAGACAACAAGACAACATAAGAACCCTAATAGAACTCTAGGCGTTTGGTTAAACGATTATGCAGTTTGTTTTTTACGAGCCACCATAGTGTGTTGTCTCATCCAGTCAGAATGCCCGGTGACCTGGTTCACTTATATCTGGTCTGTATTGACTGGCAGTTCTCTAATATTTGGATTAAATGCGGTAATTTACATTCCATTTGATCATTTACTCACATTTACTCATACCAACAAATACAAACTTTCTGCAAGAATCTCATGTCATGTGACTAAGTTGGAATACTTTACATTGGCAGAACTGATGAGGAGTGCACTAGAGACTCGACCAAAAATGTAAGGTGGAGGTGAATTAAAGAAATCACACTCTAAAAAAAAAAAAAAAAAAAAAAAAAAAAAAATTGTAGGATTTACAAGAATTTTCTAGTAAATTATTATAAAAGATTACAAAGAAACAACAAGTAACACATTGAATTAAAACTTAATTAGGACGACTGAAATATTATAAATATTATTTTCTTGCAAATTGTTTTCCAATACTTTGTGGTTTTTTTACAGTTTAAAAGGCACACTATGCAGGAATTCCGTTTTTGTCAAACAGTGACCCCTAGAGTCGCTGTGGAGTATGTGTATTTAATGTTACTGTCGTAAATACCACTCACACAGAGTGTCTCTGCCATAGGCTGGTCTCTGCACTCACGGCCTGATACCCCTTTTAAGCTGTTATATGAATGTAATATTAATTTAATTGTCGGAGGCGCTACTCTCAAAATTGCATTGCTGTTTTTTCTAGCGCCCTAGCTATTGAAAAAGTGAGGCGCTGGAGAGCACAATTCGTTTAAATGCAAAATACGTTAAAATTGGGCCTAGTCTACTGTTAATATGAAGGAATTTTCCCAATTGATTTCACAGATGTTTTTCCTGCATTTTGAATTACGCATTGCATTGTGTGTTTTTTTGGGTTAAATTGTATGTAAAATTATTTCTGCCAGAAAATAACCTGTAACATTTCCTCTTTTCTACAGATTTTTTTCTGTTACATTGCACAATTGGCATCCACATGACCTGGATGAGCTAGAAAAATACTGCTTTTAATACTCATTATTTGAGCTTCCCTGTTGAGCTTCCTAAAAATAATAACGCAAACTGGTTTGAAGATCATCTTTTTGTTACTAAGCATCCTGGGATTGCAATGCTGTCTAGATATGCAGCTCAATTTGGTAATTACAGACCAAAGAGCAATAGAAAGAAAAAGTAAGAAAGCGGACATAACAAAAATAATTAAACCAAACTAAAAATCAGAGTAATTCATGGGCAAAACAACACTGCAGATGTGATTCATCAGAATGTGATGCATTGCTGAACTGACATATATATATAAAAAAAAATACAAGACTTGTTTTACTTTAAACAACAAGGAGAAATAGGGCAGTTTCATGTTACTTACCATTACAGAACCCAAGCAAACAGCAGACAGGCCTGCTGGTCTGGTCACCATAGAGATCTAAGTGTATTTGAAAATAGTAGAGAGACAGAGAAAGAGAGCTGAGCCATAAAAGAGCCATGAAACTCCATTCACCCATCTCTCTCTCTCTCTCTCTCTCTCTCTCTCTCTCTCTCTCTCTCTCTCTCTCTCTCTCTCTCTCTCTCTCTCTCTCGCTCTCTCTCGCTCTCTCTCGCTCGCTCTCTCTCCCTCTCTCTCTCTCTCTCTCTCTCTCTCTCTCTCTCTCTCTCTCTCTCTCTCTCTCTCTCCATCTCTTTATCTCTGACTTGGAACCAAATCCAGAGGGGGACGAGGTTGGGTGGAGACAGGAGGTCCCAGTAGTTTGATATGTTACCATGGAAACAGGGGAAGAACCAAACACAGAGTAAAGTGAAGAGAATAAAAGGAATAAAAAAGACCTTAGATATCTAAGGAGGGAATGTCAGACGGTGCACAGACCACTAGCGGCACCAGGATTTTGATTGTAGATGGGCGTCCAGAAAACTGGAAGGGCCAGTAAAAATAAGCCACAAAAAAAGAAAAAAAACAGGTTCCCCTTTATCTTTGTTTCAGTGCTTTTCTGCGGCACAAACAAGCTGCTTTGTTTTGCATTTCATATTAGCTAATAGCTACCGTCTGTCTGTCTCATTGAGCTTGCTTGAAAAGCTTGCATGCCAACGTCATTCATTTCATTGGATCACTTGCTGGTGACGATGCAGCCTGTGAGCATGCTTAATGATGCGTTCACGTGCTATGGTAATTATGGTAAATACCAAAAGCCGACGTGGAAAATGCACATGAACACCCCCTCATGTGGTATTTTCCACTGGGGAGCTCGTAGAATATTTTGATGCACGAGTTGCCGAGATGATATAACCTTTCAACTTTTCAAAATGGCGGAGAGCAACGCAAGAGTACTATTCATGATCTAGAAAATACAGCATATTATTTACCATTTGAGTTTTGATAAATAATTTTCTTGCTTTAGCAGATGACTGAAGCAATCTGAAATAGTTTTAGCTAAATAACAGGTCTCGATCTCCATCTTTTTACCACATTACGACAACAAAAGCACTTGAAAGCAACACACGGTAAATACCAGTTCACAAGTGGAAAATATCATATTTTTGCATAGCACGTAAACCCACCATAAGAGTCCACACGTGGGGTAGAAGATGCTGACTGGCTAAGAACCTTTCACTCAAAGCTTTCCTCGGGCTGTCTTTCATGCTCTTTCCTCGGGCTATCAATCACCTGGGTCAAAATGGTCGGTCTCGGACCTAAAACAACATGTTAAGAAATACAAAGGAAATACATATGGCCACTTTGATTTATCAAATATTAATACCAAATTATTTGGTGTATTCTGGGTTGAGTTGAGTATAAGAAAAGTATTTAACAGCATTCATTGCAACAATCTAGAACTCAGCCTGATTTGGTGTAAAACTAATAGAAAACCAGGAACTGCTTGCATAGGCTGGGTTGATAGTTAAGACTCCCTAATTATTATGCAAGGACAAACAAACAAACAAACAATAAATAAATAAAAAAAAACTGAAAAAAATAATAATAATTAAATACATTAATATTTTTGTACCATGCTAATACACTGTAAATTGTTATGTTGACTGAAAAAGTCAGCATATCCATTGCCTTTAAATTATTAAAGGCACAATATGTATTTTTTCTGCTTTAAAAATAGCAACAAAAAATAACCGTATCTATGTTATATATTTCTATTAGATATGTTCTTGAATTATTCTTACTCTATTTACTCTAACACAAAGGGGATCACCGGACTTCCGCCAATAAAATCAAAAAAAAAAAAAAAACGTCAAAGAAGAAAAAAGTAGTAGCTAGTATCATTTTGCAACTGGACCAAACTTTACCTAGACTATTATATGTAATATTTATATTAGTCTGTATTAGTTATGAACCACAATTACGCTTTGCCTGCACGTTCTGCTGTTGGAGCCAGCTCAAAGCGCAGACGTTAGGGTGACCAACAGTCCTGACATGTCCTGTTTTCACGTTCTGCCCTGGCTGTTTTTTATAAAGTGATGAAAATGTCCTGGTTTTCAAAGCAACTGCTGGCCGAGTGTCCTGGTTTTTGGTAATCAAAAATATGGTCACCCTAGCAAACGTACGGGTAAAAAATATGACCAGAGAAGGGTTTGGGGCAGGAGAAGAAGCATGACACGGGTAACAGTGGGGTTTCTTGGAGATCCATTTAAATTCCATGATATATGGAATATGGTAATCTATATGATACCATTATTGTACTACTAATGTACATAGGATGGGTTTGACACAACATGGTAGATTTATCGTAATAAATCTAAACATTAAAGAGCACCTATCATGGATTTTTGAAAATGACTGTTCATGTGGTGTGGAATATAGCTCTAAGGGAATGAAAACATCCTGCAAAGATTTATATCTGAAAGTGCACCGTATATAAAGTTAATGTCTTTCAAAAGTGAGAGTCGACTCTGAGTCTATGAAATGAATTGTTTTTGAAACGAGTCATTAGCTGTTACATTGTGACGTAGAGAGGTCATTGGCCGCTCCCAACAACTGCGCGCGCAGACGGAAGTGTAAACTTGAAGTGACGTCTAGAACACATTCAAATACTTCAGCTGAATCGCATCATGTCGAGAAGACGCTGTGTTCTACATTGCAAAGACAGTTCAGCCACTTGTTTCCATTGTCCAGGGACGAGCATGTGAAGAATCAGTGGTCAGAGTTCATATTAGCAACGATACCACAACAGTATAGCCCGAACCTTGTGTTCTCATCATTTTAATGACGAATCATTCGCAAGCCGGTTGTTCCTGAAGGAGGGCTCAGTATCCAGTGTATATGGATCAGGTTCGTCCTCCGAAGAATCACAATCTGTAAGTTATTAATAATGTTTGCTGTTATGTTTTCTGTAGCATGCACAATATAGTTATATTGTGTTGTGTGTGTTGTGTACACTCCGCGCAGCTTCTAAGTGGGGTAAAGTTAGTTTTGTTTTTGATATTCCCCAGACATTCATTAAAAAATGGCAATTACCTCCGAAACGACTTAGCCAAATATGACTTCGCTCTATATAATAAGCTCTGCCCCTCAAAAGCCGCCGCAATGTGAGTTTCGCCGGGAAAGCTTGTTCTTGACGGAGATGCGAGTAAGGGACCGTGTGGAAAGTGCACTTTTTCTGACCCGTTTGTTCAAACACTATATACAATTTTCAACACTTGACAAGCTATAATCATGGTTATGGGCGTTCCATTGCCGACAGTCTCTGCCTACGGTTTACCAATAACAACTGACTGGGTCATTTGACCAATCGCCGCAGATTTGCATCACTCAAAGGAGGTGTTTGGGAAAATGAATCGTTGAACGAATCATTTGGGAGTCGTTGAGCAAATCAGTTAAAAATAAATGCATATTATAAGACAAATAAAGTGTTTTTATCCTTGCATGCACTTTAAACTGTTTTCCTAAAACAAAAATAGGAACATTTCAAATGCTATGATAGGGGCTTTTTAAGGCAGTGATCATGGATCCTGCAAGAGCTGCACTGACACGCATGAAAGGGTGTTTAAACAAGAGAATGACAAACCACAGTCACAAGGTGCTCTTGATTGCCTGCTGCCTATTTGGTGAGAACACTTTTAGCCTAAAAGTATGCATAAATTTGTAAGTTTTAACGCTTGATGATTAACATGATGCATAAGCAATCCGATTTCAGAGCAGTTATAATGCATTATTTGTATAAAAATGCTAACTAGTGTATCAGTACTGTTTTCTGCAGACTCCTGAGCACCTCACTTATTTCAATAAGTATAAAGAACAGTTCAATTGCAAGGTTACGGATGGAAGAGTAACCGCCACACTCACTTCATTAGAGGATTTCACAAGGCATTAGCTGTTTAATGGTTGTTATTTCCCACTTTTGATTGGAAAACAGATTTGTCTTTCTCACACTGAATAAAAACAGTTGATAAATGCCAAATTGGCCTTATTTACTTTCTCAATGCACATATACCTGTTGTGAATAGTTCATTGGTTAATGTTATTCCAATATATATATATATATATATATATATATATGTTATAATAATAAAAAAATATTGCTGCTGAAACAGCTTTCGTTTTTTTTGTTTGTTTGTTTGTTTCATTGACAGCACAGGCTATTGGATTATGTTCACAATAACACCATGAATTACGGAAAATGTAATTAAGGCTATTTTGATAAGATATTTTATTATATGTAATGCCCAATTGTCACAATCCAATCAATTTGCAGACGGTTAATCAATTTAACCATTTCACCAACCAATTCAAGCCCTACCCCATATTTGTCTCATTGAACTGCTGTCTTGCTATCTTGCTACAATGGGAAATGCGTGACACGTTTAAAGAGTTGTGCATGCCAATTCAAGTTGACTTTAAATGCAAATCTGTGTGGTTTTGTTCAAAGTTATTGGCAAAAAAATCTCAGAGCATCTCTTTCAGACTGGCACGTGACGTCTCCAAATGATGTCATCTCTGATAAACTGGTCATCTCTAGGGACAACGAAACAGACAGTGAGACAGAGATAAAAAAGGGAATAAGGGGCCAAACGGGAACATGGTCTCTAAAAGATAAAAGAGATGTTTTTTGTGGTTTGTTTTTCATCATAGCAGTCCAAAGAGCCTAGAGCCTTTTATTACAGTATGAAAATCTTGTCTTTATTTTTAATAGCAAATTGGTGCACACGCAGGGAAAATTACTTCTCAACTGTGAAAAACGTACAGTTCATTCACTTCCACAGTGATGGGAAATTATTATAAAAGCAGCATTTTAGTGATTCTCTTATTAAATGATTACCGTTTCAGCATAATTACATTTTAACATAAAAAGCACAAATGTTTTGATTCAACTCATCACAGCACGCTTGCGGTATTGCCATTACAGCCAATAAACGACTCTATTTCAATGTGTTAGCAGGTTGCCATGGTAACCTCATATCAAGTATTTCCCAGATGCTGCCAAGAGCTTCCTCTTCTTTTTGTGTCTTTTCTTTTTATGTTCGCCACGAGAGCCGAAGCACTATTCTCTCATTACAAGGACACTTTGCTTGCAGCTTCTTCCAAAACAGGTCATTCTCCTTATCAGCAAAGAGACACTTCGTTTCCTGCCGTCAGGTAAAAGCAAACGATCTGAGGGAGCCGCGAGTATGTCGAGAGCGAAGGCGAAAACGAGAATGTATACAGCCGAGTCTGAGCGGTCATTAAGAATTTAGGTGGCGTTGAGCAGGCTTGTGGAGGTCTATAAAAGATGCAAAGAGAAGCAGCAGCTCGGAGCTCATTACTCCAGCTGATCAGATTTCCTGTACTGGTTTGTTCACGATGCCACAAGGCTCACAGCAGGACGGCCCAACAAGATTTAGATAAGACAAAACCTGGGCGTACATTCACAAAAGGATCACTCACATTCTGTTCTTCATTTAATTTGCACTTTTTAAGCACTGGTTGGATCCTACTGGATTTGGAATAAAATACACATTTTCCTCATTTGAACTGAGAAAGAACTATGCATTGTATTTTCTGATCATCTGACCTCTGCCTAAACAAGTAAACGATTAGCCAGTCAAATCAGTATTTTTGTCCCGTTGTTTAGTCTAGGTAAATAAACATCCTTGAAACAAGGCAAACTTACATGTGAAGCAAAAGTCGTTAAAAGAACATCTTACAGTTTTTCTCAGTCGCTTTGGTAAATTTCTCGAATCCTCCTTGAAATTTGCCTCTCTCAAAAATAATCTGTGTCAATGAACATGTCAGCGCCATCAGAATGACAAGTCCTTGCGTCATTGTGTACAGATAAGACGGTCAAATTGCTTAGTCATGTAGTCAATGTAACAGTGAGTGTACTGTGGAGGGATGTTTTGATGTAAACTATGGCTAAAGTTTTGATGACAATTATTGTAAATTGTAAGTTAAGCACCTTAGTGTATTTGGGAATTTGATTGCAATTTAAGGTATCAACTCAAGCTTTTTACTCAAGTAAAAGTTTAAAAGTACTTGTTTCAAAACAAGTATAAAAGTAAAAGAATTGAAGGGGAAAAATGCCATTAAGGACAAACCTTAGGCCGCGCCACAGGGGCCTAGTGCACTACCACCTCCTCAAAAAAGTGAGTACAGAGACATCTTTGCGTGAATTACAACAGTACAAGTACTCCACGGCGACTCTAGGGGTCACAGATTGACGAAAACGGAAATCTTCCTAAGTGCTGCTTTAAAGAACCATATATGTGTACTACTGAGCATTAATATGCGTTTCATGGAGCAAAAGATATGATGACTAGTTGCCTATAAGTATTGTAATAGTGCAAAAATTTAGAGGCATAATCATTATTGGAATATAAATGTACATAAGCTTAGCTGCAAATCTGTGAGGGCAACGGACAAGAAATTGGTGTAGCCAGGGCAGGCTTAATAACAAATACCCTTGTATGGTTGTCTATTATACACTAAATATTAGTGCTGTCAAAATAAATGATTAATCCAATGGATTAATCAAAAAATAAAAAAATAACACGTAATCCTGATTGATACCTTCCTGATTTATACCTTCCTGGTATGTACTATGCTCAATTATATAGCATTCAAGTTTTGAAGTTTTATAGCTCTCAAGTTTTGAAGTTTTTTCTTTGGTTGTTTGCGTTAAATCTTACCCAGATGCAATGGTTTCTGATTGGCTATTGTCTAGCCCCTTTCTTTCTTTTTTATTGGCTGATGATAAGTTGCAGGCTCGACTGCAGAACTCCAGGAGAGACACGCTTGATTCCTGCTGGTTCTATCTGCCGGTATAATGACGGACAGATAGAACGATAGATCTATATAATGACAGACAGATAGAACGATAGATCTATATAATGACGGACAGATAGAACGATAGATCTATATAATGACAGACAGATAGAACGATAGATCTATATAATGACAGACAGATAGAACGATAGATCTATATAATGACAGACAGATAGAACGATAGATCTATATAATGACGGACAGATAGAACGATAGATCTATATAATGACAGACAGATAGAACGATAGATCTATATAATGACGGACAGATAGAACGATAGATCTATATAATGACGGACAGATAGAACGATAGATCTATATAATGACGGACAGATAGAACGATAGATCTATATAATGACAGACAGATAGAACGATAGATCTATATAATGACGGACAGATAGAACGATAGATCTATATAATGACGGACAGATAGAACGATAGATCTATATAATGACAGACAGATAGAACGATAGATCTATATAATGACGGACAGATAGAACGATAGATCTATGTAATGACGGACAGATAGAACGATAGATCTATGTAATGACGGACAGATAGAACGATAGATCTATGTAATGACGGACAGATAGAACGATAGATCTATGTAATGACGGACAGATAGAACGATAGATCTATGTAATGACGGACAGATAGAACGATAGATCTATGTAATGACGGACAGGTAGAACGATAGATCTATGTAATGACAGACAGATAGAACGATAGATCTATGTAATGACGGACAGATAGACTGACGGACGGACGAACTGACTGACTGACAGACAGAACAACAGAATGAATGGCAAAACAAATGACAGATAGAATAGATAAAATGGCAGATAGAATAGATAAAATGGCCGATAGAATGATAGAACATCAGATAAATAGAATGACAGGTGAATAACAGATAGAATGGATGACAGATAGAATGAACGACAGAAAGACGGATGGTATTAGAAGACAGACAGACAGAAGATGGAAAATGGATGGAACGGACGGACAGATAGATATTAGCCAGACAGACAAATAGACAGGCAGAAACACAGATAGTTAGATATTAGACAGACATATAAGATAGAAATATAGATAGACAGATAGATATTAGATGACAGACAGACAGTTAACTGAACTGTCCATCAGCAGCAAAGCATGAAAGTATGTAAAAAGATGCTGTAACTTCTCAGGTCATTGCAATATCAAAAGCCCTATTATAGTATTTTAACATACTGTTTCTGATTGAATGTCCTGCACAACTATTTATTTAGCTGTAGACAAGGGTGATGAGAGTCAAGCATTTATAGTAAGGAAATATCTTGGCTGCTAATAGCCGCTGTCACATTGAAAGTCTGCGGCATTAGCTTAATGAAAGTACACAGTGGTGCAGGGTTGTCCATACCCAACTGAGAAATGCCTTCGGTGGCTACTCTCTTTTAATCTGTGTCACTGATCCCCATACAATCCATCCTATCCCTCTGGACATGCCAAAGTGTGACTAGCTGATCAAATTAATTAGCTGGCCGTACACACAGCATTAGCCAGCCGTACACCAAAGCACCCTCTTATTAAGCTGAACAGAACTGCAGCTCAGAAAAAGCAGCACTGAAGGGTACACACCAGCTCTGAATGGTGCTCACATGGGGGTGACGTTTATTTAACAACAACACAGTGGAGCGAGGACCTAGTTAGCGCAGTGTAAACAAAAGTTAGCATTCATTTAGCAGCCGTTCACTCACAAGAGATAAAAGAGGGGATCGGGGCAGGGCTGGGGTGATTATGATTATGATTCATTTGAGATGGATGCAAAGTTATTGCATTCTCAGAACTTTCTGAAAGGGAAAAAAAGGACCAGTAAAAAGACAGACTGCGCAAACAGCCTTTGCTAAAGCTTCTGGCAGCTTTCATTGGAACAGGCTGGAAGGTGACGCGCTGAGTAAAGAGCAGTTTGGCGTGAATAAATGCTCAGAGTAAGAAGAGAGAGGAAGGCTAATGGGAAGCAGAGTATTTGCTCTAGTTTGAATGAACATTAACCAGGTGAGATGATGAGCCTTTCGGGTATCAATTACTTGCCCTAATAAGGGAAATTAAGAGATTTGTTCATTGGAATATATAGAGAGGAGATGAAATTAGTTAGGAAGGGCAGAAAACTCTCGGATTCAGTGGCCAAGAGTTGTGTCGCACAGTAAAGAACTTATCTGAAGCACCAGAGAGGAGCAGCAACTGGCTGTGGTTGAGACGGAAATATTCTGTCTGGCTGTGTACAGGCCGCAACGCTATACGGTTTGGTAGAATTCTTGCAGACTGATCTCATGAAATGGCGTATGTATGACACGCCAATTCGTATTTCCATTTTTGGCATGCTATCAACACGCATAATCACTTTTCAGCGTTTATAAACGCCGTCGACTTACATTATTGTATATATAAATATATGAACTACCCCAACCCTGTCCCTAAACCTACCCGTCACTGGGGTTAATAACATTTATGAGTCTTCCCCTACCATCCTAGAAAAAAATAAAATATCGCTCCCCATATGTAGATCTACATTTCGCTCAGACATTTAACGGCGTGTACATACACGCGGAATCACTCGGACATTTAACGACGTAGACATGCACGCAAAAGATGATGGTTTGTTTCGGCGTTGACACAAGCGGATAGCTCAAAATGCGTATAGATAACATGCCACTTGACTTGAAAGTGTTTACACAAAGTCATGATGCCATGTTGATTCTTGAAAAACTCGAAGAGTCTGTTGGTTTAGTAAGCCATACGGAACCGTTGCCACTGAACTTATTTTAACAAAGACAGTGGGGCTCGACAGCCTTAGTCAAACAGGTTGGCGCGGTTGGGTTGCGGAGACATTGTGAGATTGTGGTTAGGTCAGCAGAAATAGGGATGTCAGCAGCAATAGGGATGTATTGGAGTCATTGGAGTCACTTCACCATATCGAAAGAAGTGTAAATGGATGGAGAATTATAGGTTACTGTAAAGCTACGTCTTAGTTTTGATTATCTTGGCGAAGGCCGAGTCCAAATCAGCATGAAGCTTTAATATTAGGTTTAATCATTAGAAAACCATCTGAATGACATCATACATTAGAACAAAATATTGCTTGTTATGTTTGCTTTTTTGCATCTTTATTTGCTATTTGCCAAGTATATGTTTATAAAAGTTGTTCTTGGACTAATTTTTCTTATCAAGAACGTTGTTATTGTTATTGATATTACAAAAAAGTTTCTTCTGATCAATATTGGTTGGCTGTTTTTTTTTTTCTTTTTTTTTTTTTAAAGGACCAGTAGTAAAAAGTTAAAGGCCCCCTGAAATCAAAATTGAAGTTTTTAGCTTTTAGCATGAATATTTTCAGCCTTAAGGTTATGAATAAGTTGGTGTGTTCCAAAAACAATGACAAAATTAGCATTTAGGAGATATAAACATTCAAAACTTACAGTTCACACTTCCGCTAAAATGGATCACGGATTGTTATGACATCACCGTGGACTTCAGCTTCTCATCACATCTTTCCAATCAAATGCTCTCTAGAATCTAAAACGTCCTTTAACTTAAAAATCTCGTATGACATCAAGCTGTAAAATACTTATTGATTCTAATTTGTGCTGTCCATATACTTTATAGACACTTCAAATCTAATGACATTTTAAAGATATGGAGACATTATTTTGACCATTAAGACTTGGAAGTTAAAAAGAAACTAAACAACAACAACAAAAACAATACAATGTAAAAATGTATAACACCCGAAAGAGTTATATTTCCAGATCAATTATTTTTGACAGTCTAAGTGCAATGAACCTGTGAGATGTTTATTGGTAAGGTTTAATGAAGCACGCTGTTGGTGGCTGGTGTTTAATGACTTGGGGCCTCATTAACAGCTGCAATGCATTGTGGAGCCATGCTTCTGGTAACTGATGTTGCTGGATACGACTTTAAACTCTGACTCTAGCCATGTTCGGTTCAGCAAGCTCTTCAGCAGGCTTTTGAGTCAGCAGACACCAATAAAACAGCTTGTGAATAAACGTGTCACCTAACATTAAGCTAGAAAAAAATTACTCTACGGAACATCATATCACTCCATATGTCACTCCATACAATATGTAACCTGATATTGATGATTATTTATTATTTGCGTGCTTATATATATATATATATATATATATTATCATGTATGTTTAAAATTAATGCTTTAATAAATCTAATTATGCCATATAAAGTAAAAAAAAAAAAACTTTATAAAGTTTAAAAATTGAGTTTAATGGTTTAAAGAAAAATCTTTAAATTTGAAAGCTGAGAGTTTCCATTTTGAGTCCCTATAAAACATTCTATTCAGCCCTTTTACCTCACAAGATGGCTTTGATTTAATCATAGGAACTTAAATTAACAGTTTAAATTTAAAATTATACTGTATGTTTAAAAATATATATATTTTATTTGATTGAAATGCATGTCACACGACCAGATATGGCACTGCATCCAGAACTAGCATTATCTGTGGAAAATGAGAAAAAGAGATTTGGCATCTACTGATTTCACATCTTGAAAATTGAGCAAGCCAAATGAAAAGGCATTAAGTGTTCCCTCAACTTATTTCTCTCTCTCTTTCTCAGCACATGTCATGTGGCCAGTGTTTGGATATCTACTGAGCCAAGGAAGCAGAAGTCTTGTCTCTGAACACAAGCAGCAGCAGGACAGTGTTTGGCATCGTCTGTCTCTCGCTCTGCCCTGCAGGTCACAACAGACACATGGAGCAAGAATGAGGGCAGAGAGAGAGAGAGAGAGAGAGAGAGAGAGAGAGAGAGAAGCCTACCAGACAAACAGAGTGAGATGAGATTTAATGGAGGTGCATAATGTCTACAGAGACACAGAGAGAGGGAGACAGATAAATGAAAGAGAGGAAAACCAATCAATGAGAAAATGGTACTTGAATTTTTTTTTTTCCTGGACAGAGACAAGAAAGTAAAGGGGAGGGGAAAAAATAAGAAAGAAAAGGGAAAGACCAAGGCCATGTTCACACAGCAATGATGCCTTATAAGAACTTGTGCGTGCATTTAAATATCTTGGCTATCTATCTATCTATCTATCTATCTATCTATCTATCTATCTATCTATCTATCTATCTATCTATCTATCTATCTATCTATCTATCTATCTATCTATCTATCTATCTATCTATCTATCTATCTATCTATCTATCTATCTATGCAGTGATTTTTTTAAATGAGGAGTCAAAGTCATCACATTTTTTTATATTTATCAATTTATGTCCCTATTACACTTAATTTTACTGGTTAAATAAACATAAAAAGAGACCAAATACAATTCTATTTTGTATTTTTACACTAACTATGTAATGTTCATTTATTAAAATGAAATATAATTTTCATCAAGTTAGTGTTTTAATGCATTTTTACATGTATTCCAGAATGATAACTAAAGGCAGTAATAATTTAAACAATATATATTATTTGTGAACTAATGTTGAGCTTTTCTTTGTAACAGTCAACTTATTTTCAGCAGTCATCAAGCTTGTAAACGTTATAGTCAGTCACAGACACTAAAATGTATCTTTAACCCTCTGGGGTCTATGGTGTTTTTGGGGTCCTTGAGATATTTTGAAATGCACTGACATTTGTGCTTTTTTCAGTTTCTTAAAACATATTAATGGCTGTTGTCACCTAGAGTTTTTGCTTTAAAATGATCTTAAAATTATCCTGCCTAATTATTCACATAAAACAAGATTGTTTTAAATTGTGAAAAACAGTTGGTTTTTTTTTTTTTTTGGAAAAGCAAAATGCGAATGGGCGTGAACGGCCCAACCCCCTCATGAATAATTACACCTGAGAAGACAAAGACCCGCATAATGAGCCTTTCATTCAGGTGTGTCACACAAGAAAGAATGCAAGGACTATATATAAATATATATATGCTGATATACTGAGATGAAAATCGGTAACACTTTAGAATACGGTTCCTTCGTTAATGAATAACTACACAAGAACCAATGAGTAACACAATATGAACAATATATTAACTATTATCAACTAACAAGAAACTCTGATTAACAAACTAGTAAGTAATAGCACACAGATGAAAGTGTTAGTTCACTATTAACTAATCAATACTATTTTTTTAATACTTCCCAGAGAACTACTGAAAAAGTTTATTAACAATCTAGTAACTACTATTAACTAAAAAGAAAATCTGATTATGAATTAGTAAGTAATAGTGCGCAGATGGAAGTGTTACTACATACTTATGTGGGAATTACTAATTATTTGGATACGTATTATAAAGAGAATACCATGGGAACTAACTAGTAATGACTCAAGTGCCACTACATGTGATCTAGTCATATTTGTGCAACTAAACACTCAAGTCATTTCAAGCGTTTGAGATTTTTGATGAACTTTAGTATACTTTTAGAAAATTTCTTTAGTAACTATTGAGGCATTACTAGTTAGTTCCCATGGTCTTCACTTTATAATATGGATCCAAATATTTCGTAATTCCCACATAAGTATGTAGTAAAACTTTCATCTGTGCACTATTACTTACTAGTTTGTTAGAGTTTTTTTTAGGTAATGGTAGTTACTAGATTATTAATAAACTGTTTCAGTAGTTCTCTGGGAAGCATTAAAAAATAGTAGTTATTAATTAGTTAATAGTGAAGTACCACTTTCGTCTGTGTGCTATTACTTACTAGTTTGTTAATCAGAGTTTCTTGATAGTTAATAGTAGTTACTAGATTGTTAATATTGCATTACTTATTGGTTCTAGTGTAGTTATTCATAAACGAAGGAACCGTATTCTAAAGTGTTACCGAAAATCAGAGATTCAGCCTCAGAGCCCTGCTTACAGTATATACGCTAAGCCACGGCCATTATGGCGGGCTAGGACGCATTGGACGTGACGTCACGTTGGGCTCACTGGTAGGCTGCTGCAATTGCCGCAGGGCAACCAATGAGCACGCTAGACAGCCTGCAGGTCTGCTTGCTGCTGCAATGCGTTGACAACAGGGCCTGAAATTAACTTTTTCGGCCACCGGCCACTGTGGCAGGTGGATTTAAAAATTCACCTGCCACAGAGACTTTTTACCAGCCAATTTTTTTTTTTTGCCTCAGCCAAAAAATGGCTGGTGAAAAGAACAATATTGTGAAATTCCTGTTTTTTTCCCCCACCTTTATATAAAGGTGAAAAAAACGGGAATTTCACAATATTGTTCTTTCACTTGTAAGAATACACATTTAAGTGCTGTCAAGTAATAATAATAACTCTAAGAACCTACATTTAAAAAAAAAAATCTTTTTATTAATTGATTTTGACACTCACACAACATATATAGGCTAGTATAGGCTATATAGTATATACTCAACAGATAGACCTACCGCAGCTCGTATGTAAACAAATCACACGTGGCTGTGTTGATGGCTGATTTAGTCACGTAGACAGATCCTGAAAGCTTTTAGTTACAGCGTTCAGGAACCGTTACTATGAACTAAATTAATATTGTTATTACTGGTAAAGTTACCGGGTACCAGATATTTTTTTACTGGGTCCCAACTCCCAACTCCCAACATGAACAGTTGCACACGCACACACATCTGTGCAACTGTCATTGTACTGTAGGCTACGTCAGCGTTACATTATCTCATCCCATCTCACCAACAGTTTAATACTCGCACATCCAAACGTAGTCAGAAAAGGGCTTCGTCTTCTTCTGATCGCATGAACGTTACGAAACAACTGTCGCTGTCATAAATCAGCCGCTCACGAACCTTGCCATTGCCGCCAATTGTCCACTTTGTATTAAAATGTCTACTTTTACTTTTCTTTTTCTCATCCTCATCTTTTTGTTGGTCGTTTGTTTCAGCTGGCCTCTTTACCCCAGTAATGTGCCGCCACATTTTAGCTAAAGTCAAACGCAATAGCGTTAGTTGAAATGTAAAAATCCTAATGAATCACTCAATTCTCATTGGCTACCTGCCAATGTGGCAGGTAGATTGACAGTGTTACCCGCCAATAGAAAAATTCACCCGCATTTGGCAGGTGGTCGGGTGTTAATTTCAGGCCCTGGTTGACAATGAATACAAAATTAACTATAATTTTTGGCTTCAATATCTCGAGAAAATGAATCTTTCCCGTAGCGTAAGCTAAACTTGTAAGAGAACAATCCACACTGAAATGAGCAGCACAAACTGTCCTTCACCTCCAAGAAAACAAAAATTAAAAAGATAGATGAAGATAAACACAGGCTGTGTGTCCACCAAAGCATTTTATCCAGCTGAAAACGCTAGACGCTCTGCTCAAGACGCCGTGCTATGAGCGCTTGAGAGCGTTTTGGCAGTGCAGCGTTTTTTCCGTTGAGACGTTTTGTTGCAATGATACAAATATCCGCAGCACAGTTTGCTTGTAACTGAATTCGCAGATAATTTGTTTCATACTAAAAATGTATTTCCCCCATTTTGTTTGGTTAGCTCTGCTGGTTGTTGTCGTTGTACAGAAAGAATGTTGTGACAGTTGGTCGGTGTGGTATTAGCCCTGCCCCTCCTCCACTGTGATTGGACAGTTGGGTAAAAAGTGACAGTGATGATGAGCGCTGCGTTGTATCCAAACTTGAAAATTTTTCAACTGTCGGCACTTCAGCGTGAAAAAAACACTCAGCGCCTCGTTACGCTCATGGCGTTTAAAAAATGCGGCGCTCCCATTAAAAACAAGTGAAAACGTAAGCCAGGCGCGTGGACACACGGCCTTAAAGTATTTGCTAATCTCTGCAGCTGCTCTCCTGATTCTGTTCATTCTCTTTCTCATTTTTTTTTAAATCACTACCTCTCCATTACAGCAACTTCTGATCCCAAACAGCTCAGGGTAATCGAGAGAGAGAGAGAAATGTAGCACAGAGCACTCAGCACTTGTATCGATTCAAGCCTGATCTTTTTCAGATTATACATTTTCTGGGTAGCCAGCGATGATTCCAGCAGCGGTGCCCGGAGCAGCCTCATTTTTATCCATTTATACGACACACTCATAGCGCTGCATAAAGTGAAAGAATTCACCTCACTTGGACTTCCACAAAAGTGTGTTGTGTTACAGCCTGGAATTAATGATTTGATTTACACAGAATACATTTTATAGTTATATATTAATTCCAGGATCTTCATAATGCAGATAATTGTTCACACTACTGCAAATGTTATGGCATTTGATGGGAAAAAGTTATTTTAATTCCAGGTTGAAAAGTCTAAATGAGGGAATCCGTTGAGAGTAGGGACCAGGTGATTAGAAAGCTGAGAAAATAAACAATTCGTCCTTGAGCTAAAAGTTCTCACAAGCGGGCTGATAATAAAGTCACCCGTTGTATCATCTGATCAAAGGTCTCTGTCTCCATTGAACTTTTTCGCAGAGTAAATTGCCTTTTTTTTATTGTCTCAAGGCAATGAGAATTACATAAAATAATTTACCAAGCTATTTACCAACCCCTGTATAGAGGAAAACTCAACACTGAGACAAAAAATGTCTTCTGTTTTCCTATTATTTCATATGACACTTGGGTAATGGGAAGAAAGGCTGTGTTGCTCTAGCCTGGTAATACCAAACTCTGTTACTTCACTTTGCTTAGACAGAGTCTGGAATGGCATAATAGAGAAGTGTTTTTTTCTCTCGCTAGGGGGCGCTTGTCTGAAGTTTAAAATCATTGGTTACCTGCAAGCCAATCAGATAAGTTTATTTATGACGTATGTTATGCACCGACACAGCAGCATCGAACAACAGACATCATGCATCGAACTCAAATCTATGATCGAACTTCCACTGTAAACCTGCTGGAAACACTTGATGATGCGAGCGAAATACCAGAGTGAACATGGCTGTAAACGACTTTTGCAGATTGTGCGAAGTTAAGGCCATTGCACACTGAGTCCGAAATTTCTGCACGTTAAAAAAAAAATACGACCTCACGTTATGTCAATCACGCTTGCACACTGCCTCCGAAAATTTCGTCCGTCATAAAAAAAAAAAATTTGAAAAAATTAGATTTTCTGCGTTTTTCGCATCCGGAGCAAGCAGTTTGAATGGTGTTTTGACAATTCATGACCACTGAATCACAAATACAAAAAAAAAAAAAAAACGCATACAAAAATGTCGGACTCAGTGTGCAATGGCTTTTAATCTACGCATCCACGGTGCAATCACGGCCTCGAAAACTATTTTTGCTAGAGTGAAACAAGAAAATATTTGTTAGTGGTGGGCAGATCGAGGCTTCGTCAAGAATTGTTTAGGTTATAAAGTCACAGGGTGGATTCAGATTTCCATTCACTCCAATGATAGAATTTAAAAATAAAAAAAAGAAAGAAAAAAAAGGCAGCACAGACATATTTTGAAAGTTGTTCAAACCAGTGCACCAGGGTTGTGGCCACATTTTTACAAAATCAATATCTACATTTATTTGTGCAATACACCTTTGCCTGATCAAAAACATTCTGAGGAGTAGCATCTGCTCCAGTCATTGGAGTTTACACTGCAATCAGATGCAGTCAAATGAGAACATCACAACAGGAAGACTTTGGTAAATCTGGTCTCATTGGGTGGCAGTGGCCCTGGGAAGGATTTAAATGACAAAACTTCCCTATCCGTGAATACAGCACTTTCTTCTCAATCAATGTTTAACTGATGTATTAGTGCATGTGTGTGTGTGTGTGTGTGTGTGTGTGTGTGTGCGTGAGAGAGAGAGAGAGAGAGAGAGAGAGGGATATTGCTCTCCGCAGGCTTCAACAGTAGGCAATCTATGCTAGTCCACGCATACAGCTATCAAGCATTGAATTTCACGATGGAAGTGAGAGAGAGAGAGCGAGATACACACACACATGCAGTGAGAAATAAAAGACAGCTTGATTGCATCTGAAAGATATAATATGAACTCCACTGGTAGCTCTGTCGAGCCCATGACATTATAAGCAATCATCCATGTGTGGCATCCTTTAACTACAAAACCCTAGCATCCAATCACACACCCTGGCAGGAAGTTACACTGACCTGTGAGATTCAAGCCATTACTAAAAACAGGAAGGACTTGAGTATTTTCCCAGGGAAGGAAAAGTGGAATTCTCCATGCATCATATTAAAATGCAATTACACACATAATCATACAAATCATGTTTGCAGCTGATTAAAGGGTTCCTGCAAGCTATAGAAAATAATGGCTGACTACCGATGAAGAATTTCCAATTAACGTTCTTAAATTAAGCTAATTGAGTACATTGTGTTCAGTGATCAGTGTTAGGTAACCAATGGCAACAGAGCTACTTTGTTAAGTGTCCAAGGCCACAAACGCACTGCAAATATGGTTGTCACTTTATTCTGTAGATACAGTCACTGGCATATGTTTAGGATTGACAACCAGTGACTATAATACTGACGACTTGTTTCGGGAGATTCGATTCTTTCTTTTAGGAAACAACAAGTTTATCTGTCATGCACTTTAAGCTTTAAAATTTTGCAGACATTTTACATTCACAAACAGCTATGTTACACATTGCATTAAAGGTAATATTTGAAAAACCATAATAGGGGGACATTAATTGTAATTTTTTTAATGAATGAACATGACTTAAGGAAAACAAAAGTCAGGATTTATAAATACTAATAAAGATTAATTTATGTTGTTGTTTATTTTTATATTAATGAACCCTCTTATAAAGTGTAAATATAAAAATGTAAAAATGCATTTATATTACACATTCATTTTTGAGTTTTATTGTTGTGAAATGTAGGCCTATATAGACCATTTTGCAAGATGTAAACACTGGTCCAGAAACACTTCCTGTTTCAGTTTGTAACCGTTTTCTTTATTTCACATGTAAAGAAAAAATCTTAAAGATGTTTGTTTAACTTTTTGATTCAGTTTTATATGTTCTGTTGGTTGTATTTTATCCCAGCTTTTATGTAGTGTTAAAAAACTGAAACAGGAAGTGCTTTTGGACCAGTGTTGTTTACATCTTGCAAAATGGTCTATAAAATGATTTTGTTTTACAGTGAGTTGTATGGTAAGCAAAATATATTAATAAATAAATAGATTTTAATAATTCAGTTTGCAGTGCAACAGGAGCACACATACACACACTCACACATTTTCACACAATCCTACAAGCATTAGTGTTTCTCATGCAACATCATAGCATTTGAGAGTGTAAAACTTCTGTGCCTTAGAGCAGAAAACAGACTCATATTATTACTGTAATCAACTTGGATGGCGCACGATTTGCTAAAACATTCTCCTGACACAATGCTTATTTTCATCAAATAAGTGAATACAAGATCAAAATTATGCAGTTATTCACAGCTTTAGTCTGGCTTTACACAACTCAATAAGAGGCATTTCTCTTCTCGTGCTTCTAGAGCATTTGGATCCAAATCCATGCTTAACAATACAACATCATGTGCATTGTTAGAAATGCTAAAGATCAATTTCCCTCCAGACTCTGAGGGTTTTATTCCTGAAATATTGAACCGGAAATACAATTAATTCACGACAGAGGCAAATAACAAAACTAAACAATGCTAGTGTGTACACTAAAAGTTTGCACACACGAATAAGCCCATAGATTTACCATCAAAACCTTAAAGGTGTACTATTTCATTTGATTTTTTTTCAACCACATAATGTTAGTAAAAAGTCTACTCTCACACTATTAGAATTCAACTTTTTATGTTTGTTTGTTTGTTTGTTTGTTTTTGCTGTCTTTAACGCTCCTATGCATCTTCTCATGTTAAATACTATGTTCTTTTTTGCACTTAGAAAAGATTAATATTACAGTACAATATAGTCTACATTAGGACTTTACATTACTACTTTATGTACTAGGAAGGAAGTTCTGAAAGTTATATCCAACTTTTATCATTTCAAATGTTTTAAGAAAATTTTTATTTCCATGATATTACCCCTTTGAAGGATAGAATATTAAATTTCGGACACACAAAGCAGTCTGTAATCTCACTATACTAAAACACACACAAAAACTGCTTTAGCACGTTAAAAATAAGCCTCATTTTCAAAAGCTACAGAACAATCTTACACAAAAATGGAGCTTAATACAATCCTCATTAAAAATCTTTGACTGGGAGTTTATCCCACATTTAAGCCACTCTAGAGAAAAGGTTCTTGGCATTAACAATTAACATTCATTTTGTGTTGTAAAGTATAATGTGAATTTGCAGGAATAGCAAGACGGAGAGAGACAAATCCATCATCCTCAATAAAATCCTACAGTATATACATTTTGTTTAACATATCATCATAAAAACTTTGCAAAGTAACTATACACACTGCATCTTACTAAAGTATTATGACTATTATGATAGTATGCAATTCTGAACATAGACAGCCACACACACACACACACGCACACAAACACCTGTTCCACCAAGAGACACGCACACCCCATATTGCAGGTACTGTACATTTGGTGTTCAAAGTAAAAAAAAAAAAAAGTTTTATTTTTTTATTTTAATAATGTATTTCATGTAATGTATTGTATTACTCATTTGTCATGGATCACAAGGCTATAACAATAATACTTTGTGTAAAAAGTGTCTAATATAGCTGAGAATCATGCTTTCATGTTGTCCGAGTATTTTGTCCGTTATGTATAGTGTAATACACAATATTATATTTTACTTTGATAATATTTCATTTATTTATTTTTATTTCTAAAAGCCCCAAATAACCCCTTAGAGGGGCAATGTGTATGAATTTAACCCATCTAGCACTGAGGCCACGTTTACACAAAGCCGGGTATTTAACGAAACGAATATTTTCTCCCTCTCCATTTTCAAAAATAATACCGTTCACACACCCGCATAAATACGCCGTCGAGTGCCATCATAACTATGCCAAACCTATGGGTGGCAGTGTAGGGAGAAGGATAAAGCCATGCAAGCGAATCAGAATCCTCAGAATCTACTAGAGAGAACCTAAAACGCCGTTTCTCCCAGTTCACACGACATCACATAACCGGCATTTTCAGAAATCTCCACTTTGGCCAGCAGAGTTTTTAGAAATAATCGTTTTCTGTGATAAAAACTGGGTTTCTTGTAAACGAGAGGCCAAACCGCAGGGAAATATCTGCGTTTTCCCTTCGTGTAAACGGGGCCTGAAATTGTATTTTGCATTCAAACGAATAGTGCACTACAGCGCTTCACTTTTTCAAATGCGTGTTGCTTCTACGTAGCTGTTACAAACCAAAAAGCTATGACAGGCTTCTAAATAGCACTTCGTCAAGTGTTCCTTCGGGAGAACAGGTTTGTTATTTCAAACAAACTGCAACAAACGGCAGTGAGAAGCGTCTCTCAAATCTTTTTGTCCGGTTCAACTGCTTTTATTCACGTGACGCTGGCTCTGAACGAAAACGAGTACCTAGTACTTTTTGTCCCTCTCTGCTATAATATTCAAGATGGCGGAACGACTTGGAAGTCTCCGTGGACCTACACATCCCATGTATATAAAGATAATAAATTCTTCGTTTACGAGGATAAGTCAGATCATTGAAAGATACCTTTGTACACAATTGAGGACTTCACAAAAAATAATAATACAAATAATAATAAATACTTCAAAAACTTCTCACGATTCGTTAATCTCAATAGCTGTAATAGTAAAAACTAGAGCCAGACCGATATATCGGCATGCCGATATTATCGGCCGATATTGGGCATTTTCCAAACTATCGGTATCGGCAGTTATAATGGCTGATAAATGAATATTACAAAAATAAAATAAAAACGGACGAAACACGTTTCAACCATGTCATGAGTGTTGGAGATGTATAGTTTGTCCACCAGAGGGCACTCTACACCGTTCCTGTTGGAAACACTCGTTGAGTTGGTCACGAGACATACATTGCTTGAATAACAATTAAAATAACATCTCCATCAGTTCTCTTAACTCAAAAAAGCATGACAAAATTTGTGACTATCATGTCCAGTTTTGCTGCTGTTAAATAAGCCGAGAGCGAAGCGGAATTAGCCAGTAATAGTTACATTACGTTGTTACAGTGTAGTTGACTGACTGTCCTTCAAACTTTTGACAATGTGACTGAAGTATTTCTTTAATAGCGCGTGACAGTTATAGCATTGAGACGTATCATCTCTCCTTGTTATATTCAAAATGTATGTTTTACTCCATTGCTAAATTATGGCTCATCATAGACTAGCTAACCACAAAGCTAGCTAATGCCACTATCATCAGTCTGTTCTGTTGTGACAAAACAAGTTTCTTTTTAAATTGCATTATCATATTATTTTAGATAAAACTCATTAATAACTACAAATAACTAATATAAGGGAAATCTGTTAATGTTTTGTTGTGCGTTTCTGAAATAAATAAAAAAATATTGGCCTTCAAAATCCTTTATCAGTCAGGCTCTAGTAAAAACGTATAATAGCTGTAGTAAAAGTATTTAAGAGAGTGAAAGTATTCAAGCTGAGATGCAAGCATGTCAGCCAATCACAGCAGTGGCCGGTTACACTGAATCTCACAGCAGACACGCCCCTTCAAACAGAGTGTTCAAATCAGAGGCTAAAATCAGGCTAGGAAAAATGCCTTTTTATTACGAAATTATGACTATTTTTAATCTAAAAAAACATACTAACACAATAAGGGCAACTCATGGAAACATTATAAAATAATAAAATAACCCCATGTCAGGGGACCTTTAAATGCCAGGTTTACGACAGCGTGTACGTGTGTGCAACTGTATGCATATCTGATTCAATTCAGCCCCTGCGGCTCTCCTCTGCTCTAAAAATTAAACACATTCATTACAATCATGTTTGTGTTGAAGTCAATGTGCAACAATTACAGCTGAGAGACATCCACCCAGCACATAGCAATCACCCGGACAATCATCCACGTGCTGCTATAGAGCTCCACGAGGAGCTATGCCAATGATATCAGTGGATTGTTTTACAACTGTCTACAACCATCATCAAAGAAAAAAAAGTCCCTGTGCATTCACCAATTGTTTTGCTGACAGCAAATACACATACCTCCCCACAGCAGAGAGAGCTGAAAGCATGAAATAGCTTACTAACAAACAGAACACAGATGTTTTTTGGTGTTGTGCCGTTCTTCACGGTTCAGTGTTGAAGCAGAACAGTGGTTGAACTGTGATCTGTAGATGAAAAGAGTCTTGCTCCATACAAACACATTAGTCAATGACAATGACAACTGGTGGTCATGCTGGATTCAAGCTATTGTGCATCAATTTCCATAAAAAAAGGGGGGGGGGGGGGGAGTATTCTAGTTATTTCAGCCTAACAATTTACTGTGTTCTGTGAGATTTTTTTGGACTGCCAGGTAAAAAATAAAAAATAAAAATCAATAAGTCTGATTGCTTGGAAAACTAGCACACCTCGCCCCAACAATCTATAGGTACAACCTCAACTATTTCCAAAACAAATCACAGTACAGTATATGATCCTAAGTGACCAACATGTAAATCTGAGGCTTTAAAACATTTTCATGCAAAGGACCCGCCAATTATTTAGCACGCCCAAAAGCAAATATGTCATTTTATGCATAGAGACCAATTTTTATTGAGAAAATAGTGTGAAAAAAATTGTTTGCAAAATTAAATTAGCTTTTGTGTTGACTCTGAATTTAAGCAAAATAAATTATTAAAATAGTATATATATAACCTAATTTGTATTAAGTTTAGTGTATCTTTTTCTACCCACAATTAATGTTAGAAAAATGGCACACTAACTCAACATCAAACAACATTTGAATAAGCAATAAAATTGAAAGATGAAACAATGTTTCAGCTAATAAAACTAGGCCCATATTGCGATATTTATGCAGAAAAAAAGGAATATAGTTTCATTGATGGAAACATATATCATATAAATACAATAAAATGATCATGGGGTGGTGATGGCGAAGTGCCTTTGGTGTGAGAGACCCGGGTTCGAATCCACTGCAAGACACCAATGTGTCCCTGAGCAAGACACTAAACCCCTAATTGCTCCAGAGGTGTGCGACCTCTGACATAAAAGCGTCAGCTAAATGAATAAATGTACGTAAATGTAATTGATCAGAATTAATTCAGAATCAAATTAATTTTATGTTTTAGACTATTCTTTAGAAAGCAGAATAGAAAATGAAAATATATTACCAAATTTGAAGTAATAAAACATTGCTTGAAAAAAAAATGATAGTGTTAAATATAAACATTTGAACATTTTTACTTAGACGTATTCTTTTTCTTAAACATTTTAGTTGACTTTTTTTTTTTACTTTAATTTTCTGCAGACCTCATTTTGAAAAACTCACTTTAAAGTCACGGATAAACTGTAGGGTCACATTTTCCTTTGAATTGTCTTGTTTTGGGCTTGTAGCCAAATGTGTTGAGATTCCCAGGACACATAAAAAAAAATAAATAAAAAAAAAACAGAAAAGGGGCTGATGGGAGAGATAGCCAAAGCTCTTCCCACATTCCTTTGCCCAAAGCAAAGCTTAAATTTCAACCAAAACTCTCAGACAAGGAAAACAATGAGCTATTAAGTCCGAGACTCACATTCGACCATTTAGCATATCACCGTTAAACAAGGTTCCACTGAAACCAACATGTTAGGTAACAGATGATGACAAATTAACAATTTACACGGTTTTCCTTACTTGATTCACAGACATTTATCATGAGAAATGCATTTAAATGCATCTTAACCTCTAATTATAAAAGCAAGTAAACACCTGATCGTTCCAGACACGTTTAGGTAAGGGTGGCATTTACGGGCGAGATGATTGCAGAAGCTGCATTAACTCTCATTCTGACAGATGTTTCATAAGTGTCTGGAAATGGCTATGACTGCCATCAAAAGCCGCAAAATACAATTAGCCTGCTAATCAAGGAGCCAAAACTGTGGCAGAAGTCATCTACGGCAAACGCGCTGTGTCCAATTATTTACCTCTTCTACATTAATGCTGACAGATAGTACTAATGAAGCCAGCACCACAGGCTGGAAGTGTGTCTGTGTGTGTGTGTTAGAAAAAGAGAAAGTGAGAGAGGTAATAAGCCTTAAATATGATTAGTGAGATGCGCCTCATAAAGATGACCCATGGCTGCAGAGACTTCATTGCACTTCACTGCAAATAAAAGCAAACCTGAGGCAGGCAGTGAAAAGACTGACATTATGACACCATGATTAACACCAAAATAATTAGTGCAGCTTGCTTACTCATTATCATGGATGATGCTTCCTCATTACTAATATTATTGCTCATACAGACTGTTAGGGATTTGAATAAAGCCCTAATCCTATTTTAAACCTCAAATCATCCCACATTGTTTCTGCATAAGAATACCTGAAATCATGTGGCTTGTTGAGGGTGCTATTAATTGTATAAGGGATCAGATAACACCAAATACGGACAAAACATCAAAACCTAAGTAAGCAACAACCAATCAAAATTCAATAACCGGTACTACAGTATATGTATGTTACAGTTTGCCCTTGTTATGGAGTTCGAATCCAGCTTGCAACTTTTCTCCTGAATCTGCTTCTACACAATTAAGGGGACCGAAATCAATTTCAGAATTGTGTAACCGTTGTCTTGTTTTATATATAAATATCATCTGTATAATGGAACAAGTGAGGCCTTTCATCAAGAAAGACATCTACTTTATCGCATGCATCACTCTCTCTACTGCCTTTTTACAAAAAGAGTAAACACTTACCATGGATAACAGTTACACGTCCAGAGTGGGAGTGCGTTTTACAACATGTGTACGCACCGTTTGACATTGAAGATCAAAGCATGTATCTAATGTATTTCAGCGAGACAGAGAGACTGTGCACATGAGAGACAAAGAAGGCTAACCATACATTTCCATGGGAAACTTTCTACCCAATGTGCTTCATTTACTTATTAACAAACAGCAAACAGTCCTTGGGTTTACTCTGTCAGTGAGTGACAAGAACAGTTTGAGTCAACAACAGAATGTAGGACGGAAAAGAATAGATCTGGATCAATCAGACCCTCACAAGCCAGAAAACTAAATAAAAGCCAATCACGGATTCTAAAAAACGTGAAAAAAATAAAGGCTCGAGAATTAAGGATTTATTTTCTATTAATCCGTTCAACATGTTTGGTCCCGCTGCTTCTTTTTTTCTCACAAAATTGTGTATTTTCCCTTGCTTGTCAATCAGTGTGTGTTTGTGGAGCCCCTAAAGGGACATGATGAAAAATATGAGCATTTCAAATGTAGTTCCCCCGAGAAACTTTGCATTCGCTCACAAAACTTTTGTGTTCTTTGAGAGCGAACACAAATTTCCTCGGGGGATTTCTACAAATATTAAGCAAGTTGTGTCAAGTTAACATCACACAAACAAACCAATTAACTAACTAAATAGCTAAAACTCAGCGTGTGACATTATAGCAAGATAAATATGAAAATAAGACCTTTAGGGTGAAGGCTAATATTATTATCTCCTGATTTAATAAATAATTCCATGAATCTGATGGTGTTGATAAAGACATTTGAAAATTTCCAAAAAGAGTATATATTTTTTATTAGTCTTATATATTCTCTCAGAAGTGGCCTATTGTTTCTTCCATAATAAACGTAATATTCGTATAATATACATTTTGATAGAGTAAAGAGAAAATCAAGGTGAACACTTTACAATAAGGTCTCACTTACAGTATTAAAGAAGTTGTTCACTTAAAAATGAAAATTCTGTCATTATTGACTCACATTTACTGAATACTAACCAAACAGTTGATGTACTCCAAACATCTTTCTTTGTGTTCAGCAGAAGAAAGAATTCATGCAGGTTTGAAACAACTTGAGGGTGAGTAAATGATGACAGAATTTTCATTTTTAAGTGAACTATTACTTTAACATTAGTTTAAGCATTAGCAAACATAAACTCATCAAAATAATAATATAATATTAAAATAAAATCTTTGTTCATAAAAAAATAATTGTTTATGTTAGTTAATGTTAGCTCACAGTACATGAATGCTAACTTTACTCACCCATTTATAAAATCATATGTTGAAATTATAAGATTGATAAATGAAGCATTGTTAGCAAATGTAGTCAACTGTGTTGAATGAAACCATATCGTGTCGCACAAATAAAATGGTGCATTTGCCAAGAACATTTATGATCATCTTTGATAAATATCAAAGTGGAATTGTTGCTATTTTATAAACTCACAGCAGGTATGGGTTTGTTATGTCCCATGTCTCAAGGATCGGTGCAATATTTCACCTGCTCAATTCGTTTATTGGGGAGATACTTAGGAGTGTGTGCGCTCCATTGTGCTAAGGTCTTCTGTTTTGTAGTGGTGTTATTTGTGGGTAGGGTGAGAGCTTTCTCACTGTGACATTTAAACCCGGCAGTGCAGTGAGTCCTGCACTCACTTTAATTGAAACAGATGGAGAATCTGAGGCACAGCCGCAAGGCACGAGCTCTGAGCCTGAGCGCACACACACACACACCACCGCTATACATATATTGCATTTAGCTAAGACAACCATCACAATTATTATTGCTCATACTTGATCTTTAACATCAATATTAAACTCTGGCATACAACTTGTCTCCTGTAATGTATGCGCTATAAGGACATGAACAATAAATCTAATTATGTAACTTGTTGTGCCATTAGTTTTCTAGACAATATAATTTAGAATTTAAGCATGGCGGACATTAAAAACGAGGGGGAAAATCCAATAGACTGACATTTAAGGAGCGACCTGAGCAATATTTAAAGACCAGAATATATTAATAAAGACCACGTTTTTTGTGTGCTAAAAAATACTCTGAATACTTGAGATCTCACAAAGCAAATGCCCCAGCATTGTAAAATTTTGCCTAGAAAAATTTGTATTATTTTATTATTTTATTCTGAATAAAAATTAAATAATCGATGGATAACTTTTAACAGTAAATCAATGCCTTTGCAACCAGCTAGTAGTAGACATTTCAGTTCATCCTTAGAAGTACACTTAGTAGATTGTCTAGTATGTTTGCAATCAGATGGTGTTGTTTTTGGCACGTTGAGCTGCAACTCTTATGCAGATTCATTTTCTTCAGGTTACAATCTAGAATTTATAATTATATTTATTTTTTATTTCTAAACAGTTTTTAATAAATGTATTTATTTTTTTTACTAAATCATTCAATAATTACGTTTTTTTTTTCATTTTTAAAACAAAACCATGACATATACTGATGCTGATCCAAATGCCCTTAAATGTAACCAACAACTTCTTTGATATTTAAATAAACAAAAAGCCGCCTTGATAAAGCAAAAAAAAAAAAAAAACAGAATTCTCTGGAAGGCTAAACCCAAGAGCCACTGAATAACCTTTAAGGCTGATTTAGTTTCTTAAATGTCTTTCTATACAATGTAAGCACTATAAAACACCATATTATGGTATTTTCTAAAATCATAGCATTGTCTATGTAAAGTCAGAAATCCTATACAACAATCATCCCCACATTTGATCTTTGATGGAAAAAGTCCTCAAACTGAGTGTTTCAAAGAACACTCAATAACAATAAAAAACTTTGAGAAAACAGAACTGAACACATCTGACAACTCTTAAAAATTCATCAATTGAATGAAACAAGAATTGAATGTTGCATCACACTTTACCTTGATTACGAGAAGAATTTAAACAAAATAGTCCAGACTGTTTTTTTCTGTTGCAAAAGGTTGTACTTCAGGAGCACAAAGTTCAGGCATAACTCGACTCCATCGGCTAACTGACTCCAGTGACCAACCAAGAGAGACAGAGAAAAGGGAGGAGGTGGAGGAGGAGTAGGTGAGCTATTCACCTGTGGAGCAGCGATCAGCCGCAGCATGAGACCCATTGAGAAAGAGCCGTGAAGCTGGTCCCAGGTCAGTAAGCAGGCCGCTATGAGCTCACATTGCCCTCCTGTGTGTAGCTGATAGCGAGCAGGGTAAGAGGATCTGTACTTAGTCAGGGATGAAAACAATACCTGCTTGCTCAGGCTACATCGCACGATGGGGGTGGTTTTTCGTTGGTGGAGGGGGCAGTCAGTAAAATAGACCTGTCAACACAATGCTGTTATGTGAAGATAGGCTTTGTCTTTGACCATACACACAAGCAGAGAACAAAAGCAACTATTTTCCATCTTTGCTAAAGTCCAGGCTGAAATACGCACACATAATTTTCACTTGAGTTACAAATCGGTTAAAGAGCACCCATTATTTAAAATGTTCCTAATATTGTTCTGGTCCCCAACAACAGTTTTACATGAATGCAATGACAAAAAACACTTTTGTTGTCTTATAATATGCATTTCTTTTTACCTGATTTGCTCACCGACTCCCAAATGATTCGCTCAACGACTCATTTTTCCAAACCACTCCTTTGTGTGACGCTAATCGGTGGTGATTGGTCAGATGACCCAGTGAGTTATTGTTTGTTAGCCCAACGCATACAAATACTGTATTGATAAAGCACTGCAGTATTACAAGACGCTCTATTCATTATGACAACTCCAATAACAGCGACAAACATTTCACATATTGTAAAAAAATGACATTGGAGACCTAGAAGCTGCGCTGAGCGTAACTTACGCACACACACATACTTGCGCCTTCCCTCCTCGCGCACCGACGCTACAAAACCCATAAAAGCAACAACTATTAATAATACTTACAGGTTGTGATTCGGAGGAGGAAGCTGATCCATATACAGTGTGGGGGTACTGAGCCCTCCTTCAGGAACAACCGGCTTGCGGATCCACATTTGAATTCATTTATGTTTTGAATGATTCATCATTAAAATGATGAGAACACAATTGGGCTATACTGTTGTGGTATCGTTGCAAATATGAACTCTAACCTCCGATTCTTCACATGCTCAAGTGGCTGAACTATCTTTGCATTGTAGAACACAGCGTCTTCTAGACATGATGCTATTCAGCTGAAGTATTTGAATGTGTTCTAGACTTCAAGTTTAGCCAATATCAATAATAATTCGGCCAATATGCTTATGTTTCGTATCTACGTCACTACAAAACAGCTAATGACTCGTTTCAAAAACAATTCATTTCATAGACTCAGAGTCGACTCTTACTTTTGAAAGGCAATAACTTTATATATGGTGCACTTTCAGATATAAATCTTTGCAGGATGTTTTCATTCCCTTAAAGCTATATTCCACACCACATGAACAGTCATTTTCAAAAATCCATGATAGGGGCTCTTTAATATATCTAAAGTGTTTGTGCAGGAAAATGCGTGCAAGTATTGAATGAGAACACTGTGTCTTAAATTCAAATTCTCAGAAAGAATGGTAACGCACTCCTTCATTCATTATACATTCTTACTTTCAGTCCCTCTTTGTATCTGTCTCTCTAGTGTTCGGAGAGGCAGTCTACTCATTTGCTGCAGTATGCATTATGGATACCGTACCATGAACATGTTCTGCAAGTATGGAATGCCCAGATGACCTACTAAACTTACTGAAATGTGCAGTAATCAGCCAGAGCACAAGAAATACTGTATCCCAGTGCAATGTTCTCAACTTCATTTTCCAGTGTTGTCACTCCATATTTCCAGTTTTCCTCTTAAATCAGAAGCAACAATGAAAAATAAATTTTAGTGTCTCTCTTCGGACTGCCATAAGTTGAAATAGTTAAACACAAAATTGGTAAATATCCTTATTTTCCCCACACCATGTCAAAATCAGTAAGTGTACAGCAATGCTAGCAAGTTCACTTCCATTTCAATTGGCTGAGCAGCCCAAAATTAAAGCAATAATTCAATTACTGTTACCACATGTGAGAACTAATTATAAATTGGAGCCACTAATTTATTTTTAAAGAAATCAATACCTTTTATTCAGTGATGATGCATTAAATTCATTAAAAGAGAGAGAGAAAAGTAATTTATAATTTTACAAAAGATTATTTTTATTCATCCAAAAAATCCCCAAAAAATGTATCACGTTAACATAAAAATATTAAGCAGCGCAATAGTAATAATACATGTTACTTAAACGCCCTATTATAATGATTTCTGAAGGATCATGTGTCACTGAAGACTAGAGATGTACCGATTGATCGGCTGGTGACCGGAATCGGACGATTTTCACTTGAACGGCCATGATCGGTGACCGGCCGGTCAGTCTGACATATGCCGATTTTATGCCAGTCAAATGCACTCGGTGCGCCGCATGATTTACACCGCGCAACATTAGCATCACACATGCACACGGAACACACATGTAGGTAACCTTGTTATTTACAGCCGTTTCATCCCTAAAATCCACTTGATTTTGGTGACTCGTTGGTGACTTCTTAAAGGACAAGTTCGGTATTTTACAATTAAATCCCTGTTTTAAGTTCGTTTCTGATGAAATAGAATGGTTAGGATTGTTGTTTAGACAAATGCTGCCGTCACGAGAATTTTGGGATTCGGTGGTAGCACCCCCACACCTCTACAGTAACAATCCTTTATTAAACGCAACGCATAAAAGTTTAGTTTACAAAGACGTGAAACTCACCGAGTGGTCTGGGGTGTTCACTGACATGCTCACACAAAAATAGCTGCAAAAGATGCTTATCTAATCTCCAGTAAAATATAGAACAAATAAATGAGTTGGTTTTTGGATGTGAAAAGGAAATGGTTCTTCTATAACACTGCACTTCTTCCCACACCAGGAGTAATTTATATAGTTCCATTTTATAGCGATTATCTGTTAAAAAATGTTCTATGCAAAATGTTCTATTAAAGAGAAGAAAGAAAATAAATATTTGCTTCACTCCTGCATGAACGTTACACTCACAATATGACAAGATATTATTAAAGGGATAGTTCACCCAAAAATTTAAATTCTCTCATTACTCACCCTCAATTTGTTCCAAATATAAAACGTATTTTAAACACAAAAGAAGAAATTTTGAAGAATGATGGTAATCAAACAGTTGACATAAGGGGGAAAAAGTCAATGGCTACCGTCAACTGTCTGGTTACCAACATTCTTTAAAATATCTTCTTTTGTGTTCAACAGATTTGAGGGTGAGTAAATGATGACAGAATTTTCAATTTTGGGTGAACAATCCCTTTAAAGTTAAAAAAGGGAAAATTATCAAGGCTTTAACAAGACAACAGGAACAGAAATGCACACACACTTTGTGTTGCATTTATGCTTGAAAAATGAACTGCTAATCATGTCCATGTGTCTGCTGGACAGTCATTTTACAGCATGCAAAATTTTATCGACTGTCGTAACTCTGAAATGAGATGAATAAAACTTTCACGGGAAGTGATGCTGTTCCCTAGATGCATATTAAGTCATAATGACAACAGAGGAGAGGCAAGGTCTTTGCGGTAAAAACATTGCCACTTAAAACTGTCTGAAATTGTAATATAAACAGGTGCAAATTGTTCTGTGCACCCACATGCCAAAGTCCAAAATAAAATATGGAATAAAAATGTATTTTACTACCTGAGAAAAAAATTGATCTCTAGAGAGAACCTATTTCACTGATGCTAAAAGCCATATGTACTGTACAAAATATGTTCTCGCGTGCGTGTGTGTGAATGGTTTCAGCCAGACATTTTGCAGGCATGGAGGTCAAACCACTATCATGGAACGTTTGACTTCACAAAGAGCAGAAAAAGATTAAAGGGGGGGTTGACTGCTTTTTTTCTTTGCATGATTGTGTTTATGGGGTGCAATATAACATGTATTCGTGGTTTTTCTTTTTCTTAAAGTCTTATTTTTCATAAACTTCACCTTTATTGTCAGCCGCGCTCTCCTCTGTCCTCGAACGAGCAGTTGACTTCCTGATTCTATGAAACCGCTCCCTCAGAAACACGCAGTGGGCTCAGATTGGTTAGTTTAGGCCGGTGTGTTGTAATTGGCTAAACTGTCGCTCACGTTGTCTGGAAGGTTAACGCCCATTACCTTTACGGGCGAAACGTGCTTGTCATGAGCTCCGGTCCAGAAGTAAATATGTGTCGAACTGCAGTATCAATTTGAGGCATAATCAGACCGAGAAAGCCGCGATGAAGAGAGTCAAAAAGAACCTCACCACACACGGCTCTTAATAAACGTTTCTGAATGATAGTTTGCTACAATTTTTTAACTATATACACGTTTGTTTTACACAATAGGATCTGACTGGCAACAATAGCAACTGACTGGCTACTAGTACTACAGTATGTTATACTCAAACAGCGCTGGCAAGTTTACGTTCTTGATCAAATCGAAAATAACGTCATAAAACACATGAAAAATACATTTACAACATTAGTCCCTATACAAAATTCAGGTCCATAATGTTTGTACGCGTTTGTCGAAGATACAAAATAGCATAACTAGTAGCCAAGTCGCTATAAGCATGGCATTTGAAAAAAAATAAAACACAAGGCTACGTCTGGAATTATACATGCAAATACATTTAAAATGATGAAGTACGTCCGTGGGAAGCCCGAACACAGAAGACCTGACAGCTGGATGAACACAACACACTCGACGTGCTGCAGAAATATGCGTATGGCCTTTTTTGCATATTCCGGAGGGAGGGGTTGATGCAAATGTATGGGTTAGTGACGTCTAAAACCCAGCTGTAGTCCCAATCGAGTCGTTTTTGTAGGCAATATACTTCCTGATTTTTAAAAGACGATATCTCTGCTTACACTGAACTTCCAGCGGTGCAACTTTGCAAATACTGTTCATGCACCAAAAGCAACATTACACACTATTTAAAATGAAAAAAAAAAGTGAAATTGCAGTCAACCCCCCTTTAAATAATATATGCAGGATGGAATGGAGAGTGAAAAAGAGACTCATTTCCTGAGTCCTGAGATGTCATGAACACAGGAACAGTGGTTCGATGACAGTTTACAGGCTCAGTCTGAACTTTGACCCACATCTCAAATACCCCTGAGAAAATCACTCAGACCAGTGCAGATTTTATGTTAGCCTACCATGACCCAGTTAATATACACTCAGAGCCCACCTGACCATTACCTTTAGGGTATTTTTAAAGCAAAAAGAACAACACTTGTAGAGTGGAGAAATTAAATGATCAGAAATTGGAACATATTGTTGACTTTTTTTAAATTGCACCAGAATAACCATTAGAGAGGATAAACTGATTAATGCAATGCAATGCAATGTAATGTAAGTGATAATGCTACAGTAGCTAGTCAATCCGACTTAAAGCTAATTTACTGGAGTCCAAGATGAGTAAACCAGGCAAGAATGATCACTTTAGATACAATAAATAGATACAATTTAAAATAAAATTACATAAAGACAATGTAATGTGAAAAAACATTTCAGATCGCCTATAATATGTTTTTCTTGACTGGACGCATTCTTCAATAGGGTCAAACCATCTGGTATCAAGACGGCCCACTCACATGTTCTCTCGACAGTTTCATGAACACGTTTTTGGTAGGACCAGCCACAATATCCCTGTCCATGATCAGCCCCATAATCTCCATTAAGATAATTCATCTGTGGGCAACAGTGATGCGCGGGTCAATGTATAAACAACCCGCAACCGACCGACGTTTCAACTACCCGCCCGCAACTCGGACCGCAAAAAAAAGTAAAAAAAATATTGTACCCGACCCGCTTCCTGACCGCATTTTTTTTAAGTAGTAAATGCTCATCGTCATTGGAGCGTTATTGGGCCGTAGACGTATAACAACACAGCATCGCAAGAAGACAGCCTACACATAACAAAGGCAAGGCAGCACTTTGGTCATCATCTTTCATTATTTCAGCAAATGTCTCCCGCACTTTTACTTTCTATTTGTGTATTTGCGCAGCTTCCACTCCCCAGTCTTCACCTTTTCTCTTGCCGCCTCCATCTCTCTGCAGACTGTAGTGATCATAGACATGGCCGGTTCGTGAACGGATCGTTCTTTTGAACCGGTTCTTTTTAGTGAACCGGTTGAACCAGTACACTAAATCGAACTGAATCGTTCGAAACAGTTCGCGTCTTGCGTCAGTGCTGATCCACAAGTTACTAAAGTTACTCACTTTCAGACATGCCTGACAGTCCCTCCGAATCGAAATAAAACAATATCCTCAATTATATTTTACTCCAGTAACTTCAACAGTTCACTGAACCGAGACATGTTGGTGCCACTGTTGAGAGAAGTGATGAACACGAGCAGCTGATACTGCGTACTACCGAACGCACAGGGACAGCAGTTCTCGAATCACCAGTACAGAACCGAGAACTGTTTAGACTGAGCTTTGTGTGTTATCTTCGTGCCAGTTATTCAGCCAATAATGTGTAGAGCTGTATATTTCATCAAAAATTGTATCTAGTACTATATTAATACAAATGTTTAATTGGCATCTTTTTTCAAACGACCCGACCGACCGCGACCCGAATATCATTAAAAACATTTTTGGATGACCCGTAACCGCGGGTGACCGCGGGTGACCGCAGGCACCCGCTCATTTCGGATCAACCCGCGCATGACTGGTGGTGGGCAAATATGTTATTCAATTCCGCACACTAGTGTCTGCCTTAATCACTGCTTTTCAACATGGTCTTTCTCTAGATTTGAGATTGCACACATCAATTTACGATGACCCTATGGGGCTAGAGTGCCTGATACAATGATCCATTCATGTAGCCCAACGCATTTTAGTTTGCCAACTAGAAACATCATCACTGTAATCCTCCCCTGACTGCCATCAGCCACTCCAGACCTGTTGTATCCTGGTCAACAGGAGAAATTACCAAGTAGAGTGAGTTCTGCTTCAATCATTGTTTACAACTTCTTCGGAAGAAATCTTCATCACAAGAAATCTTAGCCTCCAGAATTAACTGTCAACCTCAATTCTACCACCATTAAAAGTCCTGAAGTACAGTCTTCAATTAACATTCCAGAGGAATATCGGGCGATCCAGGATGTGTTCAGCAAGTAGCTAGTGAAGTAACTTCCATCTCATCGGCCATGGGACAGCGCCATCGATATGTTACCTGGTGTCACACTCCCCAATGTAGGGTCTGGACCCATCAGACACACACTATTTATTCATTATATACAAAGGTTTATGAAACTCCTGAACTAACCTCCCAAATGAAACAAACCCCATGGCTGAAACAGTGTCATGTTACAGGGCTGAGAAGGAGATTTTATGTATGCGAGAGACAATGGGAAAATAGGAAAAATATTTAATACAGACTTTGCTGAATTAATAATAGACTAACTAATCTATAAATGAACATGCATTGTGTAAATGATTTACTGTCTTGTGTATGATTATGTATATACCATGGTATGTCTTTTATTATAAAACCAGCTATCGGTCAATATAACCTCACCTGTATCATGAACTTATGATACCTAATTACCTACCTAATTAATCCTCATTTAATGACACACACTTTGATGTATATCACTTTCTTCTAGAATGCAGTTTGGATGTGTTATATCTGTCTGAGCATTAATAAATGTATAACCACGCTTGGAACAAAGACTCATAAATCAACTACAGCAATCTTCCCACTCGGACATGTCACCTTGCTCATTGGTCCATTCAAACCTTAGGGGTTGGTTCTTTCTCAGGCTATATTAGAGGCAGGCAACAGTGACCGCCGGCTCTTGATAGTTTTCATTCAGCCGCAAACACTGTTTCTGGTGATACGGGGGAACACCCTTCCCCCTCCATGGGGGCCCAGAGGGCTCCCACCAGGCCTGGATCCCAACCAGATCCAGCCTCATGGAGGAGAGAGGATAGCCTGGATGCCAGCCCGAACTCCGCCCACAACATTTTTTGGTCGGGAAGTTCGGTCTGGACTCGATACGTTGAGGAGTAATTATGATCAGAAAAGAAACGTTCGGGCCAATCAAATTGTCAGGGCGGGCTTAATACGATGATGGACAGGTGATCTGCAAGGACGTAATCATCACACTATCAAAGAACGCTTAACTGGTTTCCCTGCAAAGATGACTGCATCTGGAGAATTGAGATGTATAGATTCCACTGTTGTGAAATATATCGACAACAAATTAATTTTAATAGACAAACAGAGAACTGCAATCAAGGCATTTGTCGATCGGAAAGATATTTTTTGCCGTCCTTCCCACATGATTCGGCAAAAGTGTAACTTATCAGCTGGCTCTGACGGTCGCTAAGAAGATGGGACGTAATAAAAAGCCTGTGGTCGTTGTGATTTATCCTTTGGTCGCACTCATGGAGGAGTAAGTAAAAGAAGCAACACTCGTTATTTAACTTCTAAAATAAGTTAGGCTACGTTCTGTAGTTGACAACTGTATGCAAAGTAGCTGACTTACTGCGTTGCTCTGATTGTTTGTAGGTTTACCGACTATACAATTGAGAGCAGAGTTGTTGTTTTTTTCCTGGTTCAGTTAAGACATGCCTCATAATCAAAGCCCTACAGAGGAGTTTCAGATTCATATTCCGACAAGAATGTGAGTATGACGAAGTCAGGCTAGAGAGAGGACACTTTCTCACAAAGAACCAAAGACAATATCAGGAGTTTGTAACAAGGACTCTAACCAACCATGCAAGTTCATCATATCTTCTTCATCCAACGAAGAAGAAAATGATTGAGACTTCAACATCTGACACTTGCAGAATCATCAACAACTTCAGTTTTCAACAACTTTGATAATAGCAAGTATACTTTTGATTTGATGATTTGAAAATGAAATGCTGATGTTCTTCTAATATAGTTACATGATGGAACTTCTCAATAGTTCCATTTCCGTTTCATTCTACCACTCACCTATTTATGTATTCATGTGTGAATGTTGTTTAGTTTATTTATATTCATATAAATATCTATATTTAGTAAATAAAACTTGTATATATGTAATTGGTTCTGTTTTGTTTGCAATACAGAGTCCCTTTTAAGATTTTTATTTGGCTACAGGCTAAAAGCGCTGTACAAAGTAAGAAATAATTAACCTTCTGTTGCCATGGAAGGTACTTTTTTCTTAGAATAAAAGAATAATGAAAGGGTTTGTTGGACGAACTGATTAACTGATTGTAATATTAATTCAGCCACATCAAGTTAATCCAATTAACTGACCCAAATATTCATAATTAATAATAACAAGTTATTATTTACTATTAATTTTCCAAAGAGCTGATTCGTTACACCAAAGTTAAAAATCGATCCATTTTCGATCACATGGATGAATACATAGAGGTGGCATTCAAGCAAGGGTTTATTCCATATCCACATCATCTGCTTCACATCCACATCTCCTGCTACTTCCAGCTTCTTCTTTGTGGCAACAAAGGACAATGTTTTTGGTCGTGCATCGACTACAGAGCTCTTAATGACCAAACAATCAAGTACAGTTATCCTCTTCCCCTGATCCCAACTGCTCTGGAACAACTGTGAGGAGCTTGCATCTTCTCCAAGCTGGACCTGCACAGCACATCCAACAGAGTGACGAGTGGAAGACCACCTTCATCACAACATCAGGGCACTGCCAGGGTATGCCGTAAAGGCTGGCAAACTTGCCTAGCGTATTCTAAAGCTTTATGGAAGAGGTGTTCTGGGATATGCTCCAGAGATTTGTCATCATTTACATCGATTATATCCTTATTTACTCCTAGAACCTAGCCGAACATTTCTGACATGTCACCATCTTCTCATATGTCTCAGACAGTATCAACTCTATTTAGAGGTGGAGAAATGTGGGTTTCATCACACGCCTGTCGGTCCAATTCCTGGGTTACATCCTCGATGGAATTCAGATGGAACAGAGGAAAGTTCAAGCTGTTAAAAACTGGCCACAACATCCATCAAAGAACTGCAACGTTTTCAAGGCTTTGTCAACTTCAATTCAAAATTCAATATTTACAAGACTGCACGTTGCCTTAACCCTCTCTAAGCCCAGTGGGCCCTGTTCTTTACATGCTTCAACTTGAAGGTTACTTACTGTCCAAGTGACAAGAATGCCAAAGCTGATGCATTTTGTCATCTTAACTTCCCCGGCTTACCACAACAACCTCCTGAAACCATTCTCCCTCCAGCCCTCTTCCATTAGACTGATTCACCAGAGACGAATCTGCTCTGCCGGAAGTCCTGAGGAACGCACTTACATACCATGATACTGTGAAGCAGCTTTGATACAATCTGTATTGTGAAAAGCGCTATATAAATGTATTTGACTTGACTTGACCATCATACCTGCAAGTTACCTCAGGGACTCTCACTCATCTCTGGGATCCAGGCACCCAGGTAACCAGCAAATCTTCTTGTTCCTCTATGAACGCTACTGGTGACCAAGTATGGCCCAGAATGTTCAATACTGTCGTCCGAGGAGGTTCCATATGTGCCATTTCAAAGACATTGAGACATCTAACGGAAGGTATCCTCACAGACCATGGTATCACCTGAGAATAGACTTCATCACCGACCTACAGTACCTCCATCTGATGATAGCACATGCATCCTCGTAACTGTTGACCGCATCTCCAAAGCCTGTAAACTCATTCCATTTAAAGGTCTTCCTACTGATATGGAAATTCTGTTTCATCATGCGCTCCTTAACTTAGGCGTATCAAACTGAGGACATTGTGTCAGATGGAGGCTCACAGTTCACATCACATGTGTGGAAAGCCTTCTTCCAGCTTCTTTGTGAGTTTGTCCTCTTGCTATCACCCTAAAAATAATGGTCAAACCGAAAGCAAGATCCAAGAAATAGGGGTCTGCCTGCAGTCACACTGCAACAACCATGAGCACAGCTGGAACCGTTTTCTGTGTATGCACAAATCTCTCACCACAGCACTTACTCCTTTCCAGTGGATATTCAGCTACTAACATCCCCTGTTTCCCTGGTCAGGTGAGTCATCGGAGGTTCCAGCTGTTAGGAGAGCGAAGGGGGTGGGACTCGGCTTGTGTTAATCTGCAGGGGGCAGTTCGGAGACACAAATGCCGAGGCAAAAAAAGAGCTGCAACACCAATGTACCATCCTGGGTAAAATGTCTGGCTCTCTACCAGGAATATCTGTCTCTGACTGCCCTGTCACAAGCAGAGTCCCCAATTTATTCGTCCATTCACCATCCAACGGCAAATCAATGATGTGACTTACTGCCTCAACTTACCTCCTCAGTAAAGAATTTCACCCAGTTTTCATGTATCCCTGGTCAAACCTCACCATGACTCTCTTCTCCCTTCCTCCACAGGGCCTAGTGCTAACGACATACCTCCTCCTCCTGAAGCAATACACAATACCTTGTGGACTGGGAAGGATACAGTCCTGTGAAAAGATCATGAGTCCCACGGCATTCTGGATCCCACTCTACTCATTGATTTCCATAGCGGCCATTTGGAACGTCCAGCACCCCGGGGAAGAGGTCGTCTTTGTCACCGCATTTAATAATCTGGAGCTGCTTGTGGTGGTGGGGGGTACTGCCATTGTTTCAGCCAACATGCCATCAGCACCAGATCCTACAGATCCATCCACTCTTTCACTATCATCAGAGTATTAATCTGCCACACATCTCACCATCTTATAATATAAACATGACAAAAGGTTACCCTTTGTTTAGATACATAGGTTACATAGGTTGAAGTGTTAGGGTTCGGGTTAGCAGAATAATTTGATATGTACTTGCCAAGTTATTTATAGCAAGTAGCTGTTGCTGTCTGTTGTGGGATGATCAAAATAAAGTGTTAGCAGATAGTCTACTAAATATCTTATGACTGGTAGTTGAAATACAGATGCTAAATTACTTATAGTTAGTAGAAAGTCTAAAGTAGACTCAAAATAAAGTGTGCTGAAAATAAATGAAAACCATAATATAACAGATTAAATTATAAACTTGTATATAACTTATTTATATAGCAGTTGGTAGAAAGTAAACCAGACATCCATGAGCAGCTGTACATACTGTATGCTTTGTGTAGATTTACAAAAGTAAAACTGTTGATGCTTATTACATTTGAATGGACAGAAAATCTGGGTGCACAGTCAACACCAATTTTAATAAAGGCTACAGAACCACTTTGTTCTGCACTTGTCTATATTATTGATTTTAGATTTACCCGCTCAGAGACATCATGTAAACAAGACAGACATGATCATATTAAGTAATAGGTTCTGGTCCACATTATGCTGTCTTCAAGTTACCCTAGGTGGTTTCTTCAAAATAAATGTGATTGTGGTCAGATTAAACTGAATGCTGTTGAATGCATTTTCGGAAAACAATGAACACAATTTTCTGACAAAGACAGGAATATTTTTAAAACTAAATGAGCAGAAACAAACGCTGATGCTTCATGTATTTTATCATTATTGAGCTGCAAGAGTGGATGATGTGAAATGTAGTTTTCCCCACGGATAATTATTTTATTTTAGTGTGGTTTATGTGCACACATCTTGCTGCATGTGATGTGCAAGAAGAAGAAATTGTTCTGGGTTAACAACAGGAGGACTTCAGCAGGCATTTCAGTCACCTCAGAGTGCTATTTTTCCCCAAGGACAGAAATATTTATCTACTTCTGAAACATGCTGTGAGTGTGAATGAAGTACCATGGCAAAGGAGATAAAACTGTAATAAACACCATTTACCGTATATAGGGAATTTCACACACACTCACATTTCATGATCCTTTTGGGCTCAAAACCACAGTGTGTGCAACACATAATGCTCAGTCAATGAAACATTAATCCTTTCATTTCACACATATATCCTTACATAAAAGCTGGATGATTATAAATCTTTTAACTATGTAATATATTTATTAACTATTACACAGTCCAAAGACTATGGATACCAATGCTTTTTATCACATGGTAATACAATGGTTCCTTAAAATATACCACGGTACTAAATAATAGCAATTAAATGAAAATGTTTTATAGTTGTAATTTATATTTAATGCAATTAGCTGAACTTCAGAGTGCTTTTTTACTCACGTAAAGGGTTAGTTCACCCAAAAAATTAAATTCTGTCAGTACCTACTTACCCTCATGTTGTTCAAACCCTGTAAGACTTTTGTTCATCTTCGGAACTCAAATTAAGATATTTTTGATTAAAGCTGAGAGCTTTCTCACCCCTTCATAAGCTGCTATAATTTCATCTGCCGGCATTGCTAAAATAGTCCAAGCTACTACAGTGGCTCAACCTTAAAGGGTTAGTTCACCCCAAAATGCAAATTCTGTCAGTAATTACTCACCCTATGTTGTTCCAACCCTGTAAGACTTTCGTTTATCTTTGGAACACAAATTAAGATATTTTTGATTAAATCAGGGAGCTGGGTCCATAGCCTTCGAAACTTGCTGGCTCAGAAAAGTTGAAGACATCGTTAAAACAGTCTAAATGACTACAGTGGCTCAACCTTAAGTTTATCAAGCGACAAGAATACTTTTTGTGCGCAAAAAAAAATTTAAAAAAAAAAATATTTATTCAACTATTAATTTTCTTCTCTGTGGGCCTAAAGATAGTTCACGTAGTATAAATGCACGGCATTTCTGGCTTGTACATGTCACATGTACTACGTCACACACATCACACACCAGTGTCGGCCAATAGTGAGCCTACGTGTTGAAACCAACACGAAAGTGAATTAAACTGGAATTCATCGACTGGCCACTTGAGGCTGGCAGCAAAAGTTAGTCAAATCTGTATCTTCCACATGTTAAAATGCCTAACTTTACAGCAGAAAAAAATATGATTAGAGCCTGGTAGCGAAAAGTGGTTTTGGTCTATATTGCTAATTTTGCCCTTCATAATTACCGTGAGGAGGGTGAATTTTTTTACTACTTAGCTTTTTAAATTATATTAAGCCTTAAAGTTATGCATAATTAGGGGTGCGGCCACTTGAGTGACAGGCGGATTTCCTCTGCTGTCACTTCTAGCCGTTTGTCTGCTGTCTGTTAATGTCACCCTCAGCTAATTCCAGCAGCTGCTGTACTTGCCCTCTCTGAGATCCACCGAATTTCTTTTTGGGAGATTTCCTGAGAACTGCACAGAAAGTTCTCCCGGCCGTAATTAAAGCATTAAATAAAGCAAAGGACATTTGCTGAGGTCTGTCTGTTTGAACAGCTGTGCAGCAGGTCAGTTTAGGGAAGCAAGTACGTTTGAGTATATGTTGAGTATACAGACGTGGCCAACATCAACGAAAAGGCACGCTAGAGTAAAGATAGCACCCAGCCAATGTTGATGAGGAGACGGGCTAGAGTATAGGTAGCACCTAGCCGACGTTGATAAGGAGACGCGCTAGAGTATATGTAGCACCCAGCCGCCATCGATGAGTAGACGGGCTAGAGTATAGGTAGCACCTAGCTGACGCCGACGAGTAGACTGGCTAGAGTATAGGTAGCAACTAGCTGACGTCGATGAATAGACGCAGTAGAGTTAAGGTAGCACCCAGCCGACATCGATGAGGAGACGGGCTAGAGTGTAGGTAGCACCTAGCCGACAACGATGAGTAGACGGGCTAGATTATAAGTAGCACCCAGCCGACGTCGATGAGTAGACTCGCTAGAGTGTAGGTAGCACCTAGCCGACAACGATGAGTAGACGGGCTAGATTATAAGTAGCACCTAGCCGACGTCGATGAGTGGACGGGCTAGAGTATAGGTAGCAACTAGCTGACGTAGATGAATAGACGCAGTAGAGTAAAGGTAGCACCCAGCCGACATCGATGAGGAGACGGGCTAGAGTATAAGGTAGCACCCAGCCGACGTCGATGAGTAGACTCGCTAGAGTGTAGGTAGCACCTAGCCGACAACGATGAGTAGACGGGCTAGATTATAAGTAGCACCCAGCCGACGTCGATGAGTGGACGGGCTAGAGTATAGGTAGCAACTAGCTGACGTCGATGAATAGACGCAGTAGAGTAAAGGTAGCACCCAGCCGACGTCGATGAGTAGACGGGCTAGATTATAAGTAGCACCCAGCCGACGTCGATGAATAGACGCAGTAGAGTAAAGGTAGCACCCAGCCGACATCGATGAGGAGACGGGCTAGAGTATAGGTAGCACCCAGCCGACGTCGATGAGTAGACTCGCTAGAGTGTAGGTAGCACCTAGCCGACAACGATGAGTAGACGGGCTAGATTATAAGTAGCACCCAGCCGACGTCGATGAATAGACGCAGTAGAGTAAAGGTAGCACCCAGCCGACATCGATGAGGAGACGGGCTAGAGTATAGGTAGCACCCAGCCGACGTCGATGAGTAGACTCGCTAGAGTGTAGGTAGCACCTAGCCGACAACGATGAGTAGACGGGCTAGATTATAAGTAGCACCTAGCCGACGTCGATGAGTAGACGCGGTAGATTATAGGTAGCACCCAGCCAACATCGATGAGGAGACGGGCAAGAGTATAGGTAACACCCAGCCAACTTCGATGAGTAGACGGGCAAGAGTATAGGTAGCACGCAGCCTGTGTCGATGAGTAGACGCGCTAGGGTATAGGGTTAGACTCGGCCGAAGTCGAGGAGAAGACGCACCAGAGTATAAATATAATAGGAGGTAGGTAATGTTAGGGAAAAATCTACGACACCCTTTTACTTAATTCTTTATAGTATTGTATAAGTCATTTTTTAAGTAAGTACATATTCAATACAAATAAACTTAAAAATATAACTTATTTAGTTTGTTTAAATATTACTTATAAAACTTATTTTTCATGATGATAATATTTACAATCAGAAAACCAAGATAAATCCATGTTTAAAACAATGCCATATTGGTAATACCACAGTATTTAATTCTGGAAAAAAAAACAAAAAAACATAGCATTTCAATTGTACCATTTACAAACCACGTTATACATTCATGGTCAAAGTACCATGGTATTACTGTCTAATACCAACAAAGAGCCATGGTACCATCATAGTAGTTTTTTTGTGAGGTTAGAGAGCCAAACACACATTTATACTCACAACATACCTTTTCAGAGACTCTGTAAAAAGGTCATTTACAGGTAGAGCGGAGAAAAGTTGACATGCCTTTGGTTCCATTTCCTGTCTGGGACTCTGTGACAGTCTGTGTACGGCTAGTAAACATCTGAGAAACTTTCACACTCTTGTAATCACAATCCAATCATTTCTTGTCGAGGTGTTTGTTTTTTCCCTTCTGAGTTCCCTTCTATTCCTCTGTTCACAAATCCACCCGCATTAGAGAATACACATTTCCCTCACGTCCCACCGTGTGTTTCGTTTTACGATTCCACAGCACACTAACCTGCAGAAAAGAAAACGGACAGTGCTATGCTAACAATCACAATTGTTACAATGGCAACGGCACTTGCCGCTTCGCTAATGTTTACAGAAGTGCTCAAACCTTTCATACTGACAACCTGAAGATGGAGTGAATGGGAAATTGGATGAAAAGGGTAAAATGTCGAACAGCAAGGAGAATGGGGCAAGGGGAACAAGGGGACGATTGCGGTTATCAAGTTGGACAGGTTGAAATTGAATCAGCATTGCAGTGGAAGGGTAATTGATTCTCAGATGAGGTCGCTTTAGGATACAGTGAGAAACAGAAGGCAATTGAAAATGAAAGTTGACAATACTTGAATAAGGCACTATAATACAGGAATATTTTTAAGATAGGATACTGCAATATTTTGCAGATACTTAATCATATTAATCTTTCTGAATACAGGCAGGTTCTAAATAGATAAAGGAAGATGCATAAAAGTTAAAGTCTCTGTAGATAAAAGATCCCTTCACTTGACAAATGCGTGGGGACCCCCGCAACCTGTCTATGACTCCTCTGTAACCATTTAAAATAGTAGTATAATAGTAGTAAAGTATATTATATTGTTTTATAAATATGAATAACATGCTGTTCAATTTTGTTTTGTGTTTGACACTGCATATCAATATACATAGAGTTAGGAGATAGAAATACAGACAGATTATAATCTTATTATTATTAGCTCAGTTTAACCCATTGCATCTTTGAAAAGTTCTCAAAATGAAAGGCGTACAAGTGTGTGTGAGAGTGTGTGTGTTTACTGCTTTGCTCATCCTCTACAGCCCAGAGAGATGGCTAGAGACATATCCCAGTGTTCTGCTTGGCCTTAATGAGCTTAGTGCTGTTGCTGAAATCTCTCCCCTTCTCTCTCTCTCTACCTCTCTTTCTCCTCTTTCAAACGCATACAAACAGGATGAGAGTCCGACACCGAAATTAGTTAAATGATAAATTAAATGAAAATCTTTTCTGAGTCTCCATAACTTCCTGTCTCTGTTTTTTTTGTCAGTGAGGAAACTGGAACACTGACATCCTGTTGCTTTAGTTTTACAATAATACTACAGTGGGGCAGGTTGTAAAATGGAGCTCAGATTACGACAGGGCGTAAAGAACAAACTCATCGTCATCTACCATGTTAAAGAGAAAAGAAGATAGTAAGGAGAGCAGTCAGGAAGAAAGTGATGAGTGTGCCACGTAAAGTGTGAGTACCAAGGAGCATCTCCAGATGGTCCCTTGAGAATCAGACACAAGAAACATATGATAGAATGAGAGAGATCGACTGATAGATATGACTAAAACTGTTAATTTCTAAAAAAATATGGTATGTAAGCTGTTTTATACGCTCTAGAATCTTTGCTGTGTATGTTCAAGGCAACTCACTCGTCGTCTCCCACGTTGAGCTGGCAATGTTTTACAGATGGTCTTGAAGTGGTAAGTGGGCAAAGCAAAAAATCGGCATTGAATTAGTTATCGGATGATATTAAAAGGTAGTGGGATTATTTGTGGCTGACCTGGAAATTTTAACTTGATCAAAAATGGATTTGATATTAGCTTTCAAAGCATTAACTTCAGTTGTGTCAGTGTAACATTATCGCTAGCTTGTTTAGTCTAACCGTAAACTAGTTGGCTAATGTTACTGCCTGCCATACAAAGCCAATAAGCCACAGAGCACTGAAATCTGTCAAACTTCTTTCAAAGTCTTTCATCACATTAATATTAAAATAACTTCATTTCAGAGCACCACAAAGTCAGACCTCAGCACCTTTATGTACCTAAATTTAATGTAAGATCGTTCTTAGGTCACATACCAATTTAAAATCATAACATAAATACTGCAATGGTAATTTATTTAAAATCATGTGTAGTAGGCCTAAGTAAGTGTACAGTATGTGTGTAAACATGCTTTAATGAAGTAGACTTCAAAAGCTTTTGAATTTGAGCTTACAGTTCTTTCATCAAACTGTCTTTTACATAAACTTGTGTGACATTAAGAACATTCAAAAAATTTTGGAAAAATAACACAATAACATTCAGAAGGGTTTTATTTTAATGTGATTCCTTTAAAAAAAAAAAAGAGAGAGAGAAGTGTGCGATGCTACTCCTGACCGTTAGGGGCAGAGTCGAGCAATGGGTGTTGAGCTGTGCGACTCGTGAGTTTTCATTACTCTAGAGTAAGGGGGTAATCCATTGACCGGAAGTTAATCCATTGACTGAAAGCAGAACTTCACTTGTGTTAGCATTCCCATTGACTCCCATTCATTTTGGCGTCACTTTGACAGCGAATAACTTTACATCTGAGGCGTTTGAAGACCCCATTTGTCCTTTATCTATTTCTAAAGAAACACGACAATGTATAAATAGCTCCATTACCTTGTAGCTTATGTTATGGCCCCGTAGAAGTAGTTTTAGTTAAAGTAGGCTAACGATTGCGTCTCTGTCGCACAGTAGAGAGATTACCGTATGGACTGGAGAAGAAGCTTGTACGCAATCAGGGAAACATGGAGGCAAAATGGCAAAATAATTAATCAGAATACCTAGCAAAATTGTCTCCTTCTCCTAGCTCATGGACAGCTCCTATTCACACTCTCCGCATGTTTCGGAAGGGAATAATTCAGATTTCTCATGCCACAGCACTAGAAGACAGACGGGTCACTCACGTCACGTCTACGTAGTCAAGCTCTGTTTGAGTCTGCGCGTCAGGGACGGAAGTGCTAAAAAAAAAAAAATAATAAAATAAAATAATAATAATCGCCAAAACCGGGCTTCAGTAGTCTAAATGGAGTTACAATGAGATCGCTCTGTCCATTTCCTTTACTGTCTAACTTGACACAATGGCTGTGTCCGAAATCTCCCACTACTCACTATATAGTGGACTATATAGTGAGCTCGCCATTTTGTAGTGCTGTCCGAATGTATAGTGGTGATTATTATACCCTGTGTTCTAAATGTATCCCAGAATGCATTTTGAAAGGTAGTGTACAACCGATGGTCACTAACCCAAGCCCTACATACCATCATGCATTGCGCTGATCGTAAAAATGGCGGAGGGGCGACAGCAATGACAATCAACGGTGCCAAGAGTCGATCGAGTAGTGTCCGAAAGATGTGTTTCTATTATGCTGGTGAGCTCACTATATAGTGCTATACTCCCTACCCTCTGTAGTGAATAGTGGTTTGAGTGGAGATTTCGGACACAGCCACTGTCTTCTCGTTTCTCTCCTGTGTGTTACACACTTACAAAATAGATACTTTAACTTAGTCCTCAGATAGAGGAGGGTTGCTGCTATAGCTCCATTATTTCTGACCCTCCCAAACTGCACTGAAATGGCTTTCCAGAATTTTGGCTTGCATGACGCCCCTGCATCCAATAATAGTCTTTGCCTATAATAACAAAAAGACAAACACTATAATACTTAATTCGGTAACACTTAGAATAATGGTCTGTCATTAGTAACTATTTGGTGAGATAGTTCCTTAATAGCTAATCAATAATTACTGAATGAGATAAGACTCAAAAGAACTACTATGACAAATTATAAAGAATCACTAATTAATTACTAATTGCAACATGAGCACGTTTGGAGGTGTGAACAATTGTCTTTTTTACTCTTAACATGGTCATAAAGTGCATCACAAATTTCTCACATATTACCAAGTCACTCTGCAGGAACTACTAGTTATTATAACTCGACCATTATTTTAAAGCGCACTCTCAGCTCTGTCAAAATAAAAGTTATCGACACTTAACGGACAAAGAGACAAATTAACTGCTGATGTCGATAATGGGAAAAAAAGCCAAATATTGGTCAATATCAGCCTCAGCGATATATCAGTTGCCCACTAAATAATATTAACAAGAAACTTTTAAATGCTGCTTTAAACAAAAATTAGTCAACACAATAACATCTCTCATTCTCAATAGGAAGAACAGCTAATTAAGTATTGACTAATTATCTGTCTGGTTATACAATTCTGTACAGTTGCTTTGAGAATATGAGTGAAGGCCAATGTGGCTTTACATTAGCAATTTAACACAGATCAAAGTTTTAGCTCAAGGAGGGTAAAGATTAAGATGATCTCTCTTTCTCTCTCTCTCTCGCATATCTCTGAAAAGACGTGCTCTCCTCCTCCATCTTGCCAGTGTCATGCTAATGAGACTATAGCAATAAAAATAAGAGTAGACAATAAAAAAATAAAATAATAAAAACAAGGGAAAGAAAATAGGAGATAGCAAGGGTGAAAAACACAAGAAAAATCATGACACCTTTGATTACAAGTGTAGTTTTGCTTTGCTACATTTTGATAACTCTAATACAATACTTGTTTCCATTAATATGGAAATGGAAGAAAGATAGGGTTTTCTGCGATCAGACGAGCAGAATGACAAACAGCTAAAGATAATAGATGCTGGCATTCAAGATAATAGATGGTGGCAGAGTTATTTACAAAAAGGGTGACTTGAGTTATTAATAATACTCAACTCAAGTGGACCTGTTGACCTCAAGTTGGCCATCAACTCACACTGCTTGTGTGTATGCATGTTGTTTTGTCTCAGAATATAAAAATTACAGTCATGTCAACTTCTAAACAATAATGTGTTTTTAATGTTTGTAATTATAGTCCATTACCTGTGATCTAGATAGCATACTAGTGTTTCTGAAGTAATGATATATCAATATGTAAATTGTGTTGTAATTTTTTCACTGAAAAATGAATTTGTTTAAAATGATACTCACATGAAATGAAAATAAGCATCCATAATCCATGGCCTTAAAAGGATAAAGGCACAAACCTCATGGTGGCCCCTTGTTGAAATAGTTATACAAATTCATTTAACAAATAATTATTTTAACTTGTGTCCCATGGTGTCCTAAAACATAAATTAATTAATAAAGAAATTTTAGGTGTAAAATGCAGATAATAATTAATTACATTAATTAAAAATAATTGTAACTTTTCTCCCATGGTGTGCTAAATAAATAAATACAATACAAATGAGATAATGTTAAAAATGCACTAATAATTACTATATTTAAAATGTTAATATTTCTTAAACATATATTTTGTTTAAGAAATATACCAGAAATATATATCTGTCTACCACTTCTTTCGCCATGTATTTGTTCCTTTCTTTTATGCAATCCAAAATACTCTAACCTGACGCACTTCGTATCTCTCCATTTATCTTTTCTTCCAGCTCTGTCAGAAAGCTGCTGTCATTTGCTGGAAGAAAGTATCAACACAGTATATTTTAGAAAAGGGCATATTGTCTACTGTCAGGGGCAATTTGAATGGTTTTGATCGTGCAAACTGTTGAAGAGTTACGGTAAAAAATGGAGATAAGAGAAAGCCCCGGCCGTGCGCGCACTCACGTCTTCAAACGACACGAGCGCTCTCTCTCTCTCTCTGAGTTCAAATACTTTTACTATCGTGTCTATTGATTTTGATTAATATGCGTGAGAGAGAGAGAAACGCCCGGCCGTGCGCGTGCACTCTCACGTCTTCAAACAACACTGCGCTCTTGCGTTGTGTAAGAGGGGCTTATATGTTAACTTGAATAGGTGTTAGTCACAATGCTAAAGTCAGCTTCACATCTGATCCTTCCCGCCTACAGTAAACTTACTACACTCTTGAGCCATGTACTATAAAACATATCTGTGCAATATACACTTTTGTTGCATTTGTACAAAAATGTATAAAAATGTATAAAAGAATCATATTAAAAAAACAACTTTAATATTAAATTCCTGACCATTTTGTTTCTTTGTATTTTCAGCCACTTGCCTTTGGTACATTACAAACCAGCAGACTGTTATACGTGATGCATCTCACCATGACAGAGATGTGATTCCTGTTCCATCATGCTGGAGCTTTGAAGGATACAATGAAGTGACGAGAAAGAAAATTAAGGAGCAACCCATGTGTGCTGCCTTTCACAACCAAGCCCTGTTGTCTTTGTATGAACGACCATACATATCCTCAACTGATGCTTGGAGAGCAGTGAAGGAGGACATTTTCAGTCTTGCCACCTGCCTTCGCAACTATGTGGAGTACCTGGAGAGGAAGTGTGATACTACATCTTCAAATCATAGCTCAAGTAAACCTGTCAGAGTTGTATCTGAAAACATTTCTGTGACACACCACAAAAAAAAGGCCTTGAGGTGGCTGCAAGGTACCAGTTGCTGGACAATGATATGTGTCAAACAGATTCTCTAACACCTGTGCTCCTGGATGAGAATGTACACACGGAGGAAGTTCATGGCACAGATTTGACTTCATCAACAAAATCCAGCTGTCTGTACCTGTCGATGTGCTGAAATACCAACCTGGGGGCAGCAAGACTGGCATCACCTTTCTGTGGAAAGTGGAAAGGACCAGAACACAGGACGAGCAGCTGGCCCAGACCACTCGAGTTGTCAGTTCTCTGCAGCCATTTCTCCCACATTACCACACCAGGTACATGAAGAAAGAATTCAAGAGGAAGGTAGCGAACGTGGCTAGGTTGACACCAAGCATCGTGGAGGCAATCTATCAGGAAATCTCTCATGATTCTTCAGCCCCATCAAATCCTCTCATGAATCAGTGTATCCAAGTGGCTCTCCTGGGAGAACCTGGCATTATTGTCAACTTGCGCACCCTTAACATTGGTCGTCCTGGTGACAACTTTGAGGAATTCTTCTCTAAGATGGAAGAAGCAGTCAATGAAGTCACTGCAGCAGATGATCGGAGACATGGCACTGCCCACCTGTCACAGTGGTTGCCGCTAGAGTATCTCATTGAACAGGTGAAGTCCAAATGCGCTGAAGGAACCAGGGTACCCAGCAAAGCCCTTGTGAGATTGCAATTTGCACCACAGAATCCCTACACCCGGAGAGCCTTGAACTTCACTTCACGCTTTGAACTCAAGTACAAGATCCAGCGAAGACAGCTCCGAGCATCTCACCCTGATGCACACTTCTGTGCTGCACTCTTCAAGTTCTTGCGTCTACGCATGTATCAGCTGCGTTCAGACCTATTTGTCTTATTCATCGACGATAAGGCCAAGGTTCCGGTTGGAGAACCAGGGGAGCCTGTGTCCACCGGTGTCCGAGGTCGACACTCAATCGCGCCTTCAACCAGCCATCTAGCAGCACTGGACCATGACATGACGAGCAAGGGATCCATCACATCCACAGTATACATGCAACCCAAAGTCCCTAGTCAGCCAGAGGGTTCATGGTACAGTTGCAAGGTAAAGATCATGGTGCAGGACTCCGTCTTCCAAAAGTCTACAGCATACAGAAATGCAGCAGCAACAGTAAGGCTCGCAAAGGAAGACCCTTCAGGATGGAAACCAATCCATGTCAAGTACAGTGATGGTGGAACAGAACATCGCACCCTACTGGTCAAAGTTCAGCTCAGTCTGATCGCAATATTTAAGATGCTAGAACTGGACATGCTCATTGCCTGCAGAGGAGCTCCAGGCCAGAGCTGGCAGAATCCAGTTGAGAGGGTGATGGCTATACTCAACATCGGCTTGCAGAACTGTGCATTGGAGAGAGATAAGACAGCAGAGGACATGGAAAACTTGCTGAAGAGGTGCAGTTCTATGGCAGAGATCCGCAAAGCTGGCGAGAGCTTGCAGAGGCTTGGAGCACTTCAGTTGCGCCAGTGCTGGACACACTGGCAGGACGCTACAGTCGGCTGTCGTTAAAAGGAGAGCCAATCACGATCATAGATGCAGTCACAGATGCAGAGGAAGATTCTGTCATGCAGGTTATGTCCACTCTCAATCAGTCCTGCAACAGTGACCAAGCAACAAGCAGACAAGGATCCAGCATTCACTGAGTGGGTGCAGAAACACTGCCGGAAACGCCAGTATCTGTTTCAGGTAAGGATCTTTCCCTATGTTTTTCAGTATAACTCATAATGTTTCAATCATTATATGTTGACTGTAAATAACTTCCTGTATGAAAAATGCAATATAGCTAAATAAGTCTTTCTTTCTTCTTTCAGATACGCAAATGTGATGACACTGATTGCTGTTCAGTACCAGTCCTCCCGCCTTAAAGGATGATCTGGCTTCCTGACCCAATGCCTGATGCTTCTGGTAAGAATTTTACTTTAACATTTAATACACTGTAAAGTAAGCAAACTTTGTAGATTCTCCACTTAATAAGCTTTAGATATTACAGATATTATATCTGTTCACATATTCATATTACGCCCACAGCTGAAACCAAAACACTTTAATGCATGTTTGTGTTGTGCTTTATTGAAATAGGTGACCATATTCCGTAGAGCTGGCCTACTACCATGCACCTTTTGGGAGGCAGGATCTATGCGCACACTGTGGTGAGCCTCAAGGCAACACCTTGCCATCGCTGTTGGAAAAATTCAAAACTGTCTTACCCTGCTGCCAAGTTTGTATTGGAGCTGGCAAGAAGCACATTGTGGCCAGACCATACGGGAAGCAAAAGTGAGCAGTGTCAATGGCTGCCATTTCCTTTCATGCCTCAGTGGTACGGCTTAAGTTCAACGTTTTGAGTTTTAAGTTCAACTGTTACATTTTACTTTTATAGTTTTTCTGAGAAGGTTTGGGTTGGGGTTAATACTATTAAATGTATTAGTTGAAACATTGCTTGAGGTGTCTGTTTTTTTTGGAGTAGAAAATGTACACAAATTTAAAATCAGCATGTGTGTGTGTAACATGCTGGGACACACAAGGTGGTAGAGTACATGTAGGCTATCTTATGAAAAAATAAAGTATCCATCACTACTGTAAAGTAACATTAAAATAATAATTCCCTACCTATACCTTGTAAAAAAAATATATTTTTTTTAAATTTAAAAATAAATCTAAAAAGAAAAAAATCCCTACCGACCCATGACCTAAACTGACAACCAACCTCTGCCCAGGGACTACAGATGAAAATTAGCTTAAAGGTGCCATATGGAATAATTGAGGTAAAAATATCCAAAAAATGAGCTACACGCATCAAAAGAATGAGAAAAAATGCAATGATGTAATTAAAAAACTGACAAGTTATAGTGCTGCCGAGATATGAACCTAAATTAGAATGCTAAATTACTAGCCCCGGCCGGTGTCATAATACCAGTTCCGGCCATGGGAGGTGGTATGCGGGCGGGCAACGTTACCACCAGCCAAACTGCAGTATACGAGTGAGTCATGCTCGCGCCGGCTTGTGTGTGTACTTGAACCTGATGTCAGTCGTGTGGAAATACAGCCAACTACTACATTTCAGTTTAGGGAAGAGTTCAAAAAATGATTGGTCGACATTATGCATGAGGAATACATTTTGGTAAGTTGTAGCATACTGTATCTTTCAACAGAGTTCATGTTCTTTTTCCATTGGCCAGTAGAGACGATCGGTTCACGTGTGCAAGGGATCTGTGGTGTAACATGTACAAGTGCCAAAACGGTTTTTATTCTTTGAATTGCGTAATAAAATTGACAGACTCTGAGAGCTTAACTAACCTGCTTGCTAAGTGTCAATTGCGTGCGTCTCATGGTGAATTTGTTAGGAGTTGGCAGCTCTGAATGGCGCTAGCTTGATCAACATCAGCGAATGCTGTCTGTCAAATTAATTCAAACTAACAATAAAAGTGTAATATGAACAAAACGAATACCATAAACTTCAAATAATTGCCCAAGCTTTTATTTTCCCATATCGTCGAAATGCACCAGCTTGTTTTTGAGGCAGGCGTCTATGAGGCGATCTTCATCATTTAGTGTTGAGATGTTGTTCATTGAGTCTCTGATCTCTAAAAATCTCCAAATGCTCCACGTGAAACTGCAGTCTTCCAACCTTTTACTATCATGTCAAATGATTTGAATAACATGCGCGATGGTAGGAGCACAACTCATTTTCTGGAGGTATACTGCCCCCATCTGTTATGGAATATGGAGTAGGATTTGATTTATTATGTCAGATGGCACCTTTAAAGCCATCTCTGTCACAACATATTTGTTGTGCAATGTCCCTGTCAAATAAATAGACATATCACTATCGAGGTATACATGTTTTTGTTACACTGATTAAAATTGCTGTTAAATAAGTTTACAATATACCATTTTGTGCATCTTCTACAATGATATCTAATGACAACTATCCTGTCAACGATATAGGGAGACGATGTCGTGTCGACATCATGTCGATGGCCAATGGCTCTTAGAGAAAGTTGTGGATTACCCTTTAAAACTTCCCAAGAGTGTGTATGGGTGTGTGTGGCTTACAACTGGTTTAAGTCTTAAAAGATCTACTGAAAGAGTAGAGTTTGCTATGGGATATACCTAATGCTATTTCATGCTTTATTTAGGCTTTGAGAGGGGAACCAAGGTCATCGCTCCTGTTCACTCACCTCTACCTGAACCAAAAAAAAAAAAAAAATCAAACACTTTATTTTTTATATTTTTAGGGCTGATTACCCTCTGTGAATGATTGGTCTCATTACGGGCAACTTATTCATGAGAATATTTTCCTCTTCATGCTATTCAGTAGACATGTACAATAACTTTGACTTAGAATGTTCAATTAATATGATAGCAGTTGAAAATACCCAGCAGAGAAAATGGATGTTTGGAACTGAATCCCATCCAGAAAGCCAATGAAGCTGTCCGAACAGGCAGATGGTACGTTTAATTTGGGTGATGATGTTGGACAAGAAGTAACATCTGGAGGTGAGTCGTAGTTTGGACTTTGTACACTTTCCAATTTGCCCCCCAAGAAGGAGATAAAGGGCTAAAAGTGGTCAAACTGCTGGCCGTTCAAACACAGCTTTTTAGTTTGCTTCAGACAGAGTGATGAGGATCAGAAAACAAACTTTTATAACATACAAAATGATTCAAAGACAGCACAGAGGTCGGCTCTTCCCTGAAGGGGTATATTCAGTCTGAAAGATAATTTATTATGGTAAATAGAAAAAAAGTATGAATAGTTTAAAAGTTTCAAATTGAACTTTTTGCATTTTATGCCATTGGGCTGCATGTAGCTAGCTAGGGAGTCACACTGATGTTCCGCAAGACTCAACCAGTGGACATTGGATAACACTGGGAAAGCATGCCCAACCCAAAGAAGAGGAAGGGAACGCTGCGGAAGCCAGCCGCCTGATGAAGGCCTGGAATACACATATGTACTACCCCAGGGGGATAGTGAAACATATGGCAGTCCCTGAGGTAGTCCCAATCCAAGGGGAAATGGGAGCGTACACGACAGGGACGACAGAATGAGTCTGTCAAGGGGAAGACATGGCTGGACTGTACATGGCATAATGGGTCACCGAAGAGACCACTGGACATAACAACCAGTCTACACAACACCCTTAGAGGTAGTAGACCTGGCGCCTGGCGGTCCGCCACGCCTGGCACCGGAGGGGTGATGGAGGAACTCCCGAGGCTAACCAACGTAGGGCGCCAACGGAGCAGAAGATGCACGTATCTGGCTGAGGCACGGAGTGGTGTAGCAAGCCGACACAACCTATTCCCTCGCACCACTTGCCGTAGCGAGTACTCGGGAGGTAACAGGTTCCACACGTAGGCTCTAGAATCTAGCGAAAGTGTTCGGTGTCACCCAGCCCGCAGCTCTACAGATGTCTGTCAGCGAGGCACCTTGAGCCAAAGCCCCGGAGGCGGCAACACCTCTAGTGGAGTGAGCACGCAACCTGGGAGGACAAGGCTCACCCGTAGCTTCATACGCTTGGGTGATAGCATCCACTAACCAGTGAGCTAACCTCTGCTTGGAGACAGCCTTCCCCTTCTGCTGGCCTCTGTAACAGACAAAGAGCTGGTCTGAGGTCCTGAAGCTTTGCGTTCTGTCAATGTAAACCTGCAGGGCGCGGACTGGACAGAGAAAAGCTAGGGCTGGGTCTGCCTCCTCCTGGGGCAGCGCTTGCAGGTTTACTACCTGGTCCGCGAAGGGAGTGGTAGAAACCTTGGGCACATATCCGGGGCGGGGTCTCAATATAACACGAGAAAGGCCCGGCCCGAACTCTAGGCACGATTCGTCGACTAAAAAAGTCTGCAGATCCCCGACCCTCTTGAAAGAGGCCAATGCCAACAGGAGCACTGTCTTAATGGACAGGATACTGGCTCTACTGTCAGCAAAGTCTCAAAGGGAAGACTTTGGAGAGCTCTCAGTACCAGAGCTAGGTCCCAAGAGGGTACAGAGTGCAAAACACAAGGCGGATTTAACCTCCTAGCACCCTTCAGGAATCTGATGACCAGGTCGTGCTTCCCCACGGACTTACCTTCTACTACATCGTGATGTGCAGCTATTGCTGCAACATACACTATGAGGGTGGAAGGGGACAGCCTACTGGCCCTGTCGGGGGTGACAGGGCCAGCCCGAAGGGTAGGACTTTGTACTGATATGCTCGACCCTCGAACGCAAACAGTAGAAACGGTCTGTGTCGAGGAAGAATCGAGACGTGAAAGTACGCGTCTTTCAGATCGATCGCTGCAAACCAATCCTGGGGACGGATGCACTCAAAAATGCGCTTCTGTGTGAGCATCTTGAACGGGAGTTTGTGCAGGGCCCGATTCAAAACTTGCAGGTCCAGGATTGGCCGTAACCCACCGCCTTTCTTGGGTACAATGAAGTAGGGGCTGTAGAACCCAGACCTCATCTCGGCAGGAGGGACCGGTCGCGGTCCTTCGCCAGTAGGACATCGATCTCTTTCCGCAGGACAGGGGCATCCACTGACCGCACACGGGTGAAGTGAATGCCCATGAACCTGGGAGGCCGGTGTGCAAACTAAATTGCATAGCCGAACCGCATGGTGCGGATAAGCCATCGGGACGGCCCCGGAAGTGCTAGCCAGGCTTCCAGGTACCGACCCAACGAGCCCACCCGAACCGCCGGCGTACCCGCGGAGGGGCAGAGAGGTGGAAGGCAGGGACCCGGCTCCAGTGGCAATGTAGCTAGGGCTGCAACTAACGATTATTTTGATAATCGATTCATTTGACGATTATTTTTACGATTAATCAATTAATCGGATAAAATAAAACCCTAAATCAGGCCTCATTGATCTGATAATCACTATTTTGTGTGTTATACAATCTACTTAATACAGACAACTTCATTATAAAGAAAAACAACAAATAAAATAAATATATGACCATAACCTATGACAAAAATGCTATTGTAAACTAGATTAGTGGATAACTCAGCAAAACTTAGTCTAGAAAAATCACAAGTGCACAATAATTGTATAAAATCTGAACATTTAGTGAAAAAAAAAAACATTCCTTAGTGGGGAACAAATAAGAGACAAGAAGTGTAGCACTAAATTTTGTAAAACGTTACACATTGCTCTTTGTATTGTTGTAAAATAACAACGTAAAAATAAGATGCACAGCTGTTTTAAATGTAAAGCACGCTGTTTAGTGAGGCAGCAACATAATAGATAGGACAGAACAAGAAAGGCTATTAATAAGCTTTCATTGCTCAAAAGTATTATGACATGATTGTGAAAGACTCCAAAACAGTGCTGAACACAGCGCTTAATGCGCACCGCAAGCGCTGAATAATGCGCTTGAAGCAACACGGAGTCACAGGGCGGCGCGCAGCTCTTCAAGTCCGCCGCATTGAAAAGTTAAAAGCAAACTTTTTTAAAAGGAAAGAGAAAGACATATCGATGCATAGTGTATTATACAGTATTTATGCAATAGTTTATTCAGCCTTTTCTTTTAACAGTTTTAAATTTCAGTTAGGCTACTGTGCGCATGAAGAACAATTATAGTGTATATATATACTCTACTCTAGTGTTGTGATCTAACAGACACTCAGACTCAGTAGAAAGTGATTAAGTTACAGCAATAAAAGACTATAAGATAGTCATCAATCATATCAATATTACCATTTAATCATCTTGGAAAGAGTTTCATCGTGTTGACTGTCGTAACCGAACGCGACGCGCTGTTTGAACACCGGCATATGCATAATGATAACAGCCGCAATGGAGGGAAAAGCTTACGTCAACTTGAATTTAATGACTTAAATATACATTTCTATCTCACATTATACTATAGTATGGCTTCATATAGTATAAAGTATACACAAATGGTTTCAAAAAGGGCGAATTGTGCTGAAAGGTGAGTGATTTTCGTGTATGCGGCATATTGATAGCGGTTCGCTGATGCCCGCAAATTAGTTCAAACAACTCACAGAATCAAGAGCGCGCATGAGGGACAGAAGATAATGTGCTCCAAACAGTCCGTGTTGTGCGCGCGAGGCAGGGTAGAGTGGCGAGGGAGAGAGACCTTGCATGTGTGCCACATGAAGTGCATGTAAGAAGCGCATGTAACATGTAAACAATCCCCGTGACGTAATCAGACCAACTAATCGATAATGGCATTCGTTGACAACGATTTTCATAATCGATTATAATCGATTTTATCGATTAGTTGTTGCAGCCCTAAATGTAGCCACTGGGCGTCTGGGCGTTAAGTTCTCTAGGAACCTGCTTCCACCGGGGGGGCAGACGGCAGAGAGAGCCCGTGGGCTTTCTGCTGCGGGCCCCCCTGTGGCGAGGGGAGGGGAAGAGACGCAGCACGAGGCCCTGCCTCTTCGTGAGGTGGTCTCCGCCCCTCCGGACCCAGTCGCTGACCGGAGCGACGCAACCGAGGAAGCGGAGGATTCCACGCAAGCCCGACATTCGCTGCCGCCCACTCGAGTATGTGTGAAACAAGCGTTACACCGCACCAAAATATTTGTCTTTGAATCATTCATTCAAAAGATTAGGTCAAAACGCTGATTTGTCCAGTAATGAATTAGGCCTAAGTTTATTGAATCATTCATTCATTCATTCATTCATTCAAATCAAATATTTAAAAAATAATTAAATCAAATTGATTAAATATTTTTAAATAGATTGTAGCAATAAACATTTTGTTAGAACTTCAAGTAAATAATTATTATTTTTTTAGTTGTCTGTTCAGAATATAGGGAGAATCATGATCTCCATCTTTGAAACGAACTAGAGCCAGACGGATATTATCGGCCGTTATTATCGGCCATATTAGGCATTTTCCAAACTATCGGTATCAGCAGTTATAATGGCCGATAAATGAATATTTCAAAAATAAAATGACGGATGAAACACGCTTGAACCAACCATGATGTCATGAACCATCATGTCATGAGGGTTGGAGTTCTATGGTTTGCTCAACAGAGGGCACTCTACACCGTCCCCTTAACTCAAATAAGCATGACAAAATTTCTAAATTTCACTATTATGTCCAGTTTTGGTGCCGTTAAGTAAGCCGAGAGCGAAGCGGAATTAGCTAGTAATAGTTACGTTACGTTGTTACAGTGTAGTTGATTGACTGTCCTTTTAACTTTTGATAATGTGAATGAAGTATTTCTTTAATAGCGCATGACTGTTAGACACATCATCTCTCCTTGACCTGTTATATTGAAAATGTATGTTCTACAATTTGCAGTATGATGTTATCCATTGCTAAATTATGGCTCATCATAGACTAGCTAACCAGAAGCTAGCTAATGCCACTATCATCAGTCTGTTCTGTTGTGACAAGAAAAGAAACAAGTTTCTTTTTAAAATGCATTATCATATTATTTTAGTTAAAACTATTTTAGTTAAAACTTTGTTGTGCGTTTCTGAAATAAAAGAGAAATAAGAAAAAAGAAATAAAAAAATATCAGCCGATATATCGGAATATCGGCTTTTAAAACATTTGTATTGGTATCGGCCTTCAAAATCCTTTATCGGTCGGGCTCTATAAGATACAGTGCTCATGTTTATTCAATGATGTCAAGGCCTTTTTAGAAAAACTATTTGTGGTGAGCAGTGTTGATATTGTGAACCAATGTATGGGAAACACTGTAATATAATTTGACAGCTAGCAATTATAGTTTAACTATCCATCTTCACCGTCACGCTTAGTAACTGTGTATCACCACAGTGCAACAGTGAAAACCGACCCTCTCAAACAGTGTTGCGCCGCGTTACGATCATTGTTGAATTGACATACACCGATATATTACACCAGTATTTAAAAAATTCATATCAAAACAAAAATAAACACTGGTTTCTGGTATGAACCGGTATACCACCCAGCACTAGGAGACCATTTTTAAAAACTTGCACTTTGAAACCAAGTTTTCAAAACTTTTGCCTTTTTCAGGTACCCAAAAAGCCGAGAACCCAAAACGGGCAGAACATATATAAAGTTTTACATTTTTAGTTGAAACTGGTGTGGTGTAAACAGATTAAACAAGGTAATTAATGAACAGAATGACAAAATCAAAACAATAACTATGGTGACACATTAAGGTGGAAAACCAATAAATTAAGTAATAATTAAGAGTAATCATGCCAAATAATGTATATACAATAATAATAATACTTTATTATTACTACTATTTAATTATTTAATTAGTTGTTATTATTAGTAAATACAAATTACTATTTTTAAAATAAAGAATAAAAAATGCTCATTATAATAAATTATAAATTAATATAACATAATCCAGTATAAATGTAAAATTCCAATACTGATATTTATGGTCGTTTTAATTCGCAAAAGTTAACCATCAAACTTTTATTTTTGTCCAATAAACCGCAGGGAGGTTTACAAGTTTTGGAAAACGGCTGGCCCATGTTATGTTCCCAAATGCACGTTATTAACGACTCACATGCAAAGATGAGTTTGTGTGGAGTGGAGCCACATTTACTGCAAACTTTGGCACAGAAAATATCGGATCATGAGCTGCCTCTGTGTAAAAGAAACACAGAGCACATATTTAATTAAATTGAAGCCTCTGGGATTTGATAATCACACAAAGGCATATCGTGATTTCAGTTTCTTTTCCATTAATCGTGCAGCCCTAATTTGACTTTTAATGTTTTGCTTTGCAATCACTGTAATTATATTTGTTGGAAGCAAAGGGAAGTACACTAAATAAGCACACTTGATCCTGAGTGATCCAAGCATAACCACACACAACCTTGTACGGATGCATGGTCTCTCTCTCGTAGACACACACACATACAGTACACATATATTAAATCCCAGCACTGCTGCACTTCAGAGTCAGATCTAGAAAACTATCCAAGCTAAGGAGCAAGAACTGAAGTTAGCTGAAATATCTCTCAACCCAAATGACTCTTTAAACATTAACAAGAGTGTGCTGTTGGGTATTGTTGCATAACCCCGCTCTGAGCGCCTGAACCAGCCAATTACAACCAGAGATTAGACTAATGGATCTAAGCCACAATATGTAGTGCTCATAGCACTGTGGGGAAAATAACGTCACACTCCAAAACAAATAATATCAGTAAGAGCCTGAAGCATAGCTGCATGGAATCGTGTACTTGCATATAATGATACAACAACGGGATGTGTTTTATTCTGGTTATAGAAATACTGATCCCCCATGATGCATTGCTTAATTAGTTTGGTTTCAGTGACTTAAGCAGTCAGTCTAATAATCAGCAATAACTACTAACCAACAGCAATGCAGTCCAGGCAGGTTTCTGCTGTTATCCTAATGACACCGTCAAGTTTGTCAAGAGCTACAGACTGTAACGGAGAACTCGTTATTTTTGATCACATTTTATCTAACGCATTGGTCACAAAATGGATCTGTTAATGGATCAGTGATCAGTGAGTCACAAATGCACACAATTATGAAATAAAAATGAATGTTCGAATGACCAAATGATATTCAGGACATTTCTAGCAATAACAATGACCAACAAATTTCCCTTCGCGGGGTTAAATGTAACATGGACGTTTTACATAGTTCGTCAGGAACAGCAGGCTGTCTTTCTGCTCTTTTTCTCTCGCTGCCAGAAGACGGTCTCACACGAATTTGGGGAAAGTTTTGATAATATTTCGTGAAGGTACTAGACAAAGAGTGTTTTGACACCATGCAAGTACATTTTTTCATCATAGATTTTTTTCGGTTTCTGAGTTGGGTGTATACGTTTCCAAATCTAACTTTATATTGCCTTAATCACTATCTCGTTTACTCAAACATAGCACCGTTTTGAAACATGTCAGCAATTCCTAGCGACTGTTAGCTAGGCTTAAAATATGTAATATACAGCGGGGTTAGTTGTAACACAGTGTTACAAACAAGCCACCAAGTGTACAATGATAATCAAGTGAAAACAGAGCCACAAAACTTTTCAGGTTTGAGTATTTATAAATACATTTAACTTTGTTGGACTTTCACAGTGTTGGAATTTAAAATGTTTAAAATTTAGTGTACTATGAATGATAACTTGTTTATTTATTAAAAATATGGCCTGTTTTTAATGCAATAAACCCTTTAAATTTTTATTTTAAGCTCATTTGTATTATTATGACTGTTATTATTATTAATAATAATAATTGTACATGCAGCCGCCACACACAAATCTAATTTAATTGCAATTACAATATTTTATAATTTTATTTATTATTATTTATCGCAAAACTGTGCAGCCCTTTTCTATGTCTCTATCCATGATATTTATCCACAATAGAAGGATGATTGGATGAGGGATGGATGTATGAATATCTGTCTATACAGATGCACAAACAATATGAAACTATACAAATAAAATTGTACTGAATTATGTGTGTTACACAAAAGTGTTACAACTAACCGTTCTGTCTGTTACAATTAACCCCGCATATGGGGTAAGTTGTAACATTTGCACTTCTGTCACTTTCAGTGCAAATGTACGAAAATAGGTCCTAGGAAAAAAACTTTAAGTGGTCATTTAGCAGAGATGTGTATGTTGCTTGTGTAAAAAAAGTTCGGAGTTCGGTTGCTTCCGAACCGTGCCGTGGTTCGCGTGAATGTGAAAGCAACATGGATTCGGGTGCGCTCTTGTTCAGGAAGTAAAGTATCCTGTGCATGCGTTTTAGCTTATTGTGATGTATTCAGTTAAATAAAACACTTGTAAGGGATGATATGTTGATGATTTACCTCGGATACGAGCGAGAATGTGTATTCCTGCATTGTGCGTGGAAGTCCACCTTATGTGACAAACGCACAGTAAACCTGTATTGTTCACTCAACTGAACTCTCACTCAAGCGTCTCTCTCACATACACACACACACTCACAACGTGCACACCGCGTCTGTCTATGAGGCGCCGGACTGGACAAAAGCGAAGCGAACTGGGTGAGAGAGAGACAGAGTGTGACTTTATTTAAACTTATATAAAATAATATAATTTATATTACTGGACAGTTTAAAGCTCATAACCATATTTTGTTGTTACTTGAAGAGTGCAGTGTTATGTTGCATCATGCAGTATTTGTCCTGAAAAGGCTACTGAGTAAATGTCTGTATTACCTCAATAAATTTAAGGTCATTCCGAATTTATTTGTATTTTTTAATACATTTTAATCATTGACTTTAAAAGCACACTCTTTTTAGGACTAAAATAACAGTCAATGGTAAAAAAAAAAAAAAAAAAAAAAAAAAAAAAAACTAATTACCAAAAATTAAAATGGAAAAAACAGAATTTGGGAAAAAATAAAATGGAATTTGGGAAAAAAATAAAACGGATTTCATAGGGCCCTACTTTTAATAAATAGAAAGTTCAAAAGGTTCAAAAGTTTGTTTGTTTTTTTAAAGAATAATTTACATTATAATTGTCTTTAAATTATAATTACACTATTGATCAATTTAATGTGTCCTTGTGAAGTATTAACTTATTTTAAAAAAAAGGGGGGGGGGGGGGGGGGACCCCAAATTTTTGACCACTCCCCGTTTTCCACTGGTCAGAGAAACAGATATTCCCACCACAACCGCACACCATTAGTTGAGATAAAGTCAGGATCTATTAATAGCAGCACAGTCACTTTTTGGCAAATGGCTTACTCGGTTTTCTCTGGATATTAAATAATACATGCTAAGTTTTGCATTAACTGCCATATTCATCATTTAAATGTTTATCATCATCCAGCCAATAGAGACTTCCAACAGAATTTTGAAAATGATTCACAAACCTTGTACAGTGAACTCACCAATACTCGATGATCGAGAACGGATTTCTTTCCACAATCTCCCTTCTCTTTTTTTATTCTGTTGGTGATAAAGTCTGTCCCTTCTATTCCTCAGAGAAGCAATGAATGTCAGATACAGAGAGAGACATAGAGAGTGTTTAGGGATTATCACACTTTTACTTCAAAATAAGTGCTTTCTCTGGCATTTTGTTGGAGAAAGAACTATTTCCTGATGTTCTCAAGAGAGTGAGATTGGGTTCTGTGATGTAAACCTATCTGTTGCAATGCCATGCGAGAATTGCAGACAGGAAGTTCATTTTTCTACATGCCACCACACCCTCGTATAAGTGAAGGAAGGAGCAACAGAGAGAATGTGTGAGCCTCAAAGGACTGATATAGACCGATTGGTCTTTTCCCTTGGACACACACCCCCAACTGAGAAACATGAGTCAAGCAAGACTAAACTGTGATAATATGGAAAACTCCTCTCTGTCTGTCTGTGTGTCTGTCTTTTACACACACATACACACACAAACACACACCATCTCCTAATGAAACAATTAACACTGCAATGCACATATTGTACCATGACTAGATTTTGACAAAATATGAGTGTAGTCGGGTAAAACTCGATGTCATAGATGTTGTAAAAACAGTGAGCAGGAAATATGCTAAGGTGTTCTGGGTGCTTTCTATAGATACAGTTGTAATCGAAATGATTCAACTCCCATTGCAAATCATGTTTATTGGCAAAATTTACAGACTTTCAGATGTTTGCAAGGAAAAAAAAAAATCAAACAAAAGTAATTAAAATAGCTCATCATAACAAATGGTTCAAGAGGTTTCCCCAAATACAGCTGACAATGCAACTTTTAATGAGTTTGATTTGTTGTTGTTTATTGCAAACAGCTGAAAGTCTTTTAAGTTTTGCCAATAAACCTGATTTGCTATGGGGGTTGACTAATTTAAATTACAACTTGTGGCGGTTCTACCAACCACCAACATCTAAAATGGCGGTAATGCATTTATTTTTCTTTGTAAATGAATCACAAACAGATTTTTTTCTAGATATTTTTATTTCTTTTACAATGATGCTAGTTTCCAATCTGAGTGCACGCATTTTGGTAAATAGTATTCATTTGAGAATAATCGTTTATACCTGTGTTTTGTTTCTCCACATGCGGCTGCCGAGTCATCTGCCAAAGGGGGTGCTGGAGTTTGAGAGCACCTTTTATATTCCACCACAGGAAGTGGAAGGAACCAACTCCTGGCAGTGGGCAGAGGGACTCTGAACTACAAAGTTTCTGATTAAACAGCAGCATGTGGATATTTTGTTTGTTAGGTTAATATTGGGGTTCAGTAGTGTTTATTTGGACAGTATATTCTTATGGTTGGTGATTTGGATTTATTTTGGGTCTTTTTAATTGTAATCAATTAAGTTTTCCCACTTTTGTGTTTGGAGTGGGCTAGCCTATGTGTATATATACCCCTATTTTGTGTCATTCAGGAGGTCACATTTGTTATGTTCAGACTTATTTTATGGGTTTGTTACGTTGACCTCAGTTTAGTTGAGACCCACTTTGATTGATTACTTTTTTTCTAATGATTTGAAATTTTGTTTGATTTGTAGGCTAAATAAAGCCATTTTTTTTTGCAAATCTGTGACCTTGTGCCTTGCCTTTACTGCTTGATCCTTGACACAACTGTACTTGCATACTGGCCCAAGTCAAAAAGTGTCAACAGCCAAATAGCAAGGAAAATGTGATTATTTTTAGACTGACTGTTTAAATTGTACATTAAATAAGGTCTGATTTTTTTGTTCAGACTGCACTTATTTTTGCTAGCACGTCTCCACTGGTTTTCATAGTGGCAATGCAGACTAGCATCGATTCACCATGCATGAGACTTTAGTGATGGATGCTTCATCACTGATTATGTTTTTATTTTTTCATGAGGACATCTGAACACATTTATCACAGACAACATAAAAAAAAATACAGAAAAGGGTAGCAAATGCAATATTATATATATTTTAAATAAAGTATTCTTCACTTAACCAATTAACTTCAAAGATCGACATTGTCTTGTCACAAAACCTGACAATCCGTTGCACAAGGAAAACAACACAAGAGCGCCAATCTGGTCACTGAGACTAAGACGCATTAAAGAGCTCCTATCAGAGCATTTGAAATGTGCCTATTTTTGTTTTGGGAGTTCCCAAAAACAGTTTAACGTGCATGCAAGGATAAAAAAAAAAACATTTTATTTGTTTTATAATATGCATTTATTTATAACCTTTTTTTTATATTTAACTTTGTGTATTTTTTAATCATTTTTCATAAATGTTGTTATATGCAAAGTACAGTAACGTGTGCACAGTTATGCATATAAATAAATAAAAAATATACACCAATTATCAAAACTAAAAAAAATTAAATAAAAATTATGTGTAGCCTAATAATCTTATATGACTATACAATATTAATGATTTAATAATAATACCTGATTTGCTCAACGACTCCCAAAAGATTCGTTCGACGATTCATTTTGCCAAACAGTGAGTGACGCAAATCTGCGGCGATTGGTCAAATGACCCAGTCAGTTGTTATTGGTAAACCGTAGGCAGAGATTGTCGGAAATGGAACGCCCAGAACCAGGATTATAGATTGTCAAGTGTTGAAAATTGTATACAGTGTATGAAAAAACGTGTCAGAAAAAGTGCACTTTCCACACGGCCCCTTACTCCGTCAAAAGCGAGCTTTCCCGGCGAAACTCACATTGCGGCGGCTTTTGAGGGGCAGAGCTTATTATATAGAGCGAAGTCATATTTGGCTAAGTCGTTACTCGTTACGGAGGTAATTGCCATTTTTCAATGAATGTCTGGGGAATATCAAAAACAAAACTAACTTTACCCCACTTAGAAGCTGCGCGGAGTGTACACAACACACACAACAAAATATAACTATATTGTGCATGCTACAGAAAACATAACAGCAAACATTATTAATATTACTTTCAGATTGTGATTCAGAGAAGGACGAACCTGATCCATATACACTGGATACTGAGCCCTCCTTCAGGAACAACCGGCTTGTAAATCCACATTTGAATTCATTTAGGTTTTTGAATGATTCGTCATTAAAATGATGAGAACACAAGGTTCGGGCTATACTGTTGTGGTATCGTTGAAAATATGAACTCTAACCACTGATTCTTCACATGCTTGTCCCTGGATCCTGCACTTTCAGATATAAATCTTTGCAGGATGTTTTCATTCCCTTAGAGCTATATTCCACACTACATGAGCAGTCATTTTAAAAAATCCATGATAGGGGCTCTTTAACAAACACCAAAAAAGTTGGATGCCTGTCTGAATAACGTATTTTCATATTCTAGTCTCTATGGCTCAGATCCCTCCTTCACTAAATCTACAGAATGTAAAAAACTTATAATTGCTTAGAAAAGTAATAGCACACATCTTAAAGGTCCCCTGACATAAAAAATTTTAACATTAATTTGAGATCCACTAGCCTGTATATGGTCCCCCAGTGGCTAGAAACTAAAAAGACACGCTGATCTTGAACCTTCTCCATATGACGTCATACGGGGGAAAGGTAACCTCCCCTTTCTCTGCTTTGCCCACCAGAGAATGTGGCTCGCCCATGAGAAAGTGAGTTAGGAAGTATGAACGCGATTTGAATTTTCGATCAGAAACTGCATTGCAATGATAAGATCTTCATTCTTGCGATACAAAGATTGTCATCTGCTTGCTCAATGTTCATCACATTTCAACATTTTATGTGATGGGATAGATTCTAAATACTTTAAAAACTTCTCATGATTTGTTAATCTCGATGTAGTCTCGCGTAGCCAGACCTTCAGACTGACGGCTGAAGGTCTGGAATTCATAGCAGCTTTCTTTGGCCAAGGGCCGCCCATAAGGCCGTTTGACTGACATGTCAAACAACCAATTACAGTTCGTTTCGTTCAGCGTCACGTTTCAGGGTGTGGAAATGTCCCCACAACAACAGATCGGCGTGCAACAAGTCAGTCAGCAGTCAGCAGCAGTTACCGGAGTGCCTTATATATGGATCAATTGGTTAACAACGCTCCGCGCTATTAAATTCGCCCACGAACTCGCGCTCATGTCCATCTTATGCCCGATTTCTCAACGCCGCACATTGAATACTCACGAGTCACGGCTGCGAATGTAAGTTACGTCCCCGCCACAGCGCGCTCACGCCTACTAAATAAACGCCTCAGCTCCGGCGCCGCGTACTCGCTATTCCCTTTAGCCTTTAGCACATCTAGTGGATGCATAACGCAAACCCAGTCAAACGTTTGACTCTGCAGTATCTTATGTGCCTTATAATCCAGTGCGCCCTATATATGAATACTGAATCGGCCAGCTGCGATGTCAGCGTAGACCTGTTTGCCCACAAACACGGCTGATATCCCCTTCGCAGTTAGGTACTTCACTTGATCTTCCATAATAGATAGGAGGGGACATACAACTACGTTTAGCTGATCTTGATAAATGCTCATTGTCACCTTTTACTGTCTATGATTGTCACTCATAAACACAACAGTTTTTCTTCCGCAATCACACATCTGCGCTTTGTTTCCCGGCGGACCGAAAATAAACGGTCGCCCCCGTAAATCCGATAAAATTCAACCAATCAGGTGACGACTTCGACATTCCTGAAGTGTTTCCAGTTAAGTGTACCATATGCATCAGACATTTAGCCAATGTTCCGTGGGCGTGACGTCTGAGGCTGAGACTAATCTCGATCGATGTAATAGTAAAAACATAAAATAGCTGTAGTAAAAGTGTTTGGGAGTGTTTCACATGTAATACAGAGCCATTTCATATGCAAGCATGTCAGCCAATCACAGCAGTGGCTGGTCCTACACTGAATCCTACAGCAGACGCCCCTTCAAACAGAGCGTTCAAATCAGAGGCTAAAATCAGGCTAGGAATACCTTTTATTTACAAATTCATTCATGATCTAAAAACAATCTAGCATTATAAGGGCAACCCAGGAAACATTATAAAATAATAAAATAACCCCATGTCAAAGGAACCTTTAAGAATCTGCATGATTAGGCATCATAATTGATCGCAGCACATACGATAATAATATTAAGCACCTCTAAAAATAGGCCTACTATAAATGTGTGCCCACAGACAAGGACACGGGCACAAACTAAAACGTTCCATCAAAGTACAGACCTACTGCACAGCACAAAGCACTTAATATAACTGGCCCTAGTACAGAGCCTTGGGGGTTACCTGCTGAAGGACTACAATAATAACACACACTGACCTTGAAGTCTTTCTGCTTTTTTAATAATCATGACTTTATTTCCCATGTCTGCAGGAGTCACACGCACCCACCCAAACAGCAATTAATATCAGATGGAGCCTGAGTGTAATTGAAACTGACTAATTGCTAATACTTAAAGACATTTATTTAAACAAGTTCAGTGACTGGTATTCCCTAGGTTAGTATGTTCAGCACTGATTCCTGTCAAAGTCTTGATATATACATCTTTAAAAGGTCAGAGTTATCATTTTTGTCACATAGCCCTAAGAGTATTGCCTAGGCTATTCTTCACCTCTATCATACCTGCTAAAGACCCTGTTCAGTGATTTCCTCTCTCTTGCTCTCGTCTGAGAGCTGGTGGGACATTTTATCACTGCTGTGTCAATGTGCCACTTCACGTTTTGCACGTAGCATTTTTTTTTTCACCCTCCAAATTGCATGCTGACATTTCGTCATTTCTGGGCCACCCCGGGCGTCACTCCAATATCAAAGGAGTGCTGTTTGCTTGTTCATGTAGAGTAACAGGCTCAAACGGTGTCCAACAATAAACCACCCCAATCATGTGTCACTCTAACAGAGATGAGAGAATTAGCATGTGGTTGGTACGCAGCCACGTTTCTGAAGGCCAGCTTGTCACACCATGTGTATGTTTCATTTAATGTGCACCTTAGAGGGTGTCTCCCCTGTCAGCTTTAAATATCATGTGTTTGATGTCATTGAAGGCTATGAGACTCAAGCCGTCCTGTGCGGTTAAAATGAATCTTGACTGGCATGAAATAAGGAACTATAATGGTGAGATGCAGTTTCTCTCAAACTAATTGGCTAATGAAATTGGACATAATGTTGTAATTAGTGGACATTTCCACTATGGTTTGGAGGTCAAATATGAGTTATTCCAACTTCATTTCACCATCGTCCATCACTCCCATCCCGTATCGGCTGATTAAGAGTATGGGGCGTAGTCACAGAGAAATACTAGAGAGTGATGATGTGCACCTGAATTTAATAGTACTTTGTCAACACTGCCATAAAAGTAAGTACTTAGACTTGCTAATGTCATTTTTACTGATTGTTATTTGATCATGAAAAAGCCAAGTGCCCAAGATGCATTTGAGATGGATAGCATTTAAACCACCTCAGGCATTAGCATCATCAGAAACCCATTTACATGTAAATATGTTAGGTTGTAAAAATCATTTTCAACTTTGTTGTTGATTGTTGAGCTGACACAGCCGTTAAAACAGTACAACCCATTAAACAAAGTGTAGTGATCTGTCTTACAGCCTTGTTTTCATTTGCAAAAAATAGATTTCATTTCTATAATAGATTCAAGTACACTGTAAAACCTAACAGTTGTACTAGCTCATAACTAATGAGGTCAGTAAAGTCAAATGTCCTTATGCAGTTGAACAAACTATTAAGTATTGAGCTCTGTTGACATTTATGCCACTTTAATTGAATAGGGCTCAAAATTTGATAGTTAATTTGTGTGGAGCACTCAAAAAGTTTAGGAGTAGTGGCATGACGTCATGTCGTGGTGGGTGAGTCTTATCTCTGCCTCAGGAAATCTGAGTCAGCCATCTTGAATTTGCCTTCATGCGGAGAAGTTTTCATGGAAATTTTTACAGTTTAATTTGTTTTTATTCGTTTGCAATGCATTTTTTATCCCCTCACTTCAAACCAAGACCTCAGTTTTCTCATCTTTGACCTGCCGTCATTTCAGCGCCGTCTTATCAGCGCCGTCTTATCAGCCCTGATTGGGTAAGTAATGCTAACATTTTTTGTTGTTGTTTTTAATTGAATTTCGATAAATAGTCTTACATTTGGAACTGGGAATACATGTATATAATATGCACAGTGAATATTTGTTGTAAATAGTTTACAAATCCGAGTAATTGTAACTAAAAATGTTTGAATCTAACAACGGTGTACAGTTGGCGGGTTTCCGGAAGAACTACATTTCACATAATGCATGTTTTCCCGGGACATTGACGTAGAGGAACGACCGTGAGTTTGAATGTTCTCGTGGAGTCCGAAACGCTCCTACTGTCTATGGTCCGAAAGCATAACGTTAACTTATCCCTGCTTCCCAGTTTCTGCCGGCTGTTGTTTTCGCTGGTAATGCATGTAAAGTAACGTTTTACTTATTTGTAAGTGTCCGCGTTAAACAGTAAGTATTTCACGTTGACGAGCTGTGTGTTTGTGTGCAGCGCCATCGTGAATCTAACAATGCTTAACAACATAATGTCAGTGTGTTATCATGAAACCAACAAGGTCTTTGTGTGTATTTCTTTCCAGGCTCGAGTGTTTGGTTGTGAGATGATCATCTAGGAATCTTTTTTAAAAGTTCAGGTAGGATGTATGTTAATGTTATGTTATGTTAATGTTATGTTATGTTAAGTTAATAAATAATGTTATTAACAATTGGTTTTATTTTGTGTTTCCACTGTCATTCTTTTGCCATTTCTTTAGATGCTTTTATCACTTGAACCCTTTATTAATACTTTGTTAGTATTAATGAAACAAAACATCAACAGAAATAGCATATACACACACACACACAACTTTGATGCTGTGCTTGTTATTAACTAACTTTTCATTTTACTAAAATTACTGTACAATGAATGTTTTTGATAGATTTGAAAATTTTGGATTTTTATCTGTAAATTTACTTTTTTAAATTTAATGTATCATTATGTATCGTTTAAAAAATGTTTTTAGAAAATTGACTAATCATCTTTGTGTGCATGTTGTGTATAGATATTGGACTTGAGTGCTACAGAGAGTCAGCGTTTCACCATCAGACAGTTGCCAATAGGTGAGATTTGTAAATTGTTTACTGATATGATTTTTTTTTTAAAAGCAGATTGAAATGAAAAGTATTCTCTATTTGATAACATTATACAGCCTGTTTTAAATTAAAGAATGACAAATAACTTTCTATTTTGACATTGGTTCTGACTCATCCCTAGTAGAATTGTCCTTGTTTTTCCTACCTGGCAACTGAAAACTTAAACTAAAAATACGTTCACAAGTCTCTCCATGTATTGCAGAGTTTCACCGAATCAACAACATTAACCTGCGCAATCAATTCTACAAGGAGCTGGACAGACACACGCCTAAACTCATCACCTTGTTCAGAGACAAGGCCACCAAGACTGTCAAGACAGTGGAGGAGCTAGCCAAACTCATGAGGATTTATGACCTTCAGGTGAATTTTAAACTTAACATGATTCAGAAACAGATTATTTACAGATTATATTCAGTCAACTATAAGAAACCATAGTGAATTGACTGGACTGTGCCCTGAGGCTAATAGATTATTCCATGAACAACATTGTCATATCATCAGAGATAGACATCCTGACAAGATGTATTCTATCAGAAAGAGGTACCTTTAAAAGATACTTTCAGTTTCAATTTGAAGATATCAAAATAACTACTGTCTGTATTCATGAAATTTTGTTTACAATTTTAATTTTTTTTCCTTTTTTGTGTTATTCAAGTATTTACAATAGAAAGTAATTTATTTGAAAAATGTTTTAATGAAGAAATGGTGAACCAAAAACACTGAATCTACCATTCTATAGCAAAGACCACCATCAGAATATGGAGCTATTTAACACTTTTCTTTTTTTTAAGTGTTTGTTCTGCATTTGTGTAATTACTTTTGTAATGTATATTTTTTGTCCATCTAGGAACAACGTGATATAAATATGAGATGGGACCTCATCCTTGGTGCACTTCCTGTCTACCTGCATGAAGATTCTTTAAGTTCTTCAGGACCTGTAATGTAAGTGTACTGTCCTCACTATCAATCCCTTTGCCTTGCTATTCGGTCAGCTTAAACATATCTCTCCAAAAACTATAGGAAAACCAGGCGGGTATTTCAGAAAGCAGGTTATGTGAAAACTCTTGACTTATCCATTCCAGAGGGCTATTCCAGAAAGGAGGTTCAACAAACTCTAAAAACTCAGGGTAAGTCAACTCAGAGTTCAGGGTTAGGCTTAGTTGCAGAATAGCTGATCTGAGTTAGGTAATTCAACTCCGAGTATGTTAACTCTTGAGTTGAGCTTGTGCTTCACAAGCAGTATAAAGCCATCAATGGAGCTCTGATACTGTGATTCTCCATGGCAATCAGGAAGCATAGATTTAACTTAATCTCTGGGTCTGTTACTGTGGTAACTTGCGTTGTGAACCTAAAGATTTGCTTGAAGAAACCCTGAGTCTTACGGAGCTGCCTGACAGCAGCTGTCCTTTCTTTTTCAGTCCAATCATGTTAAAGCAGAAATAATTCACATAGTTTGATTCATTTTGATGAGCTCTCACTCCCTGACAAGGACTGAACCGAACAGTAGACCGCTCTTTCTCATCAGTCCGCAATTTATATACTTCGGCCGCACAGTGAATATCAGACTACACGTCATTGCTGATGTGCTCTCAGATCAGAACAATCGTCTTTGTTTTAGCTTTTTTTTTTTCACCAGCCGGCAGAAAAAGAGAAATAAATAATAATACTATAATAATAATATTTTAGAGTACCTAACTCATATCAGCTATTCTGCAACTGAAAACTCATGGTAAGTCAACGCAGAGTTCAGGGTTAGGCTTAGAGTTTGTTGAACCTCCTTTCTGGAATAGCCCCCAGGACCTGAGTTGTTATTCTTAAGTAAACTGATATTCTCAAGTTATTATAAATGAAAAGGTAAGTATAAAGCTTTCCACAAAAAGTATGCCAACAGATAGGTGTGAAACTAACATAAGATATAAGCATATGTAAAGAAAATAGTTTAAACATGTAGCTTAGTAGTAGTCTAAGTGTCAGTAATGTTTAGAGATCATTGGCATGATTTGTATCCTTGAGGGGCTAAACTCATTCTTGTATTATTTGCGTTTTATAGTCAGGAGTTGGTCCAGACCTCACCGATACTCCAGTGGCTCTCCTGACAGTCGTAACGGATAACACTACTGATGCAGCCCTCTTCTGCCCTGAGAGTATCTGTCGTGAAGGATAAAATACTTGCAAGCTCCTTTTGTGTCTTTTTAAAAGCACATTGTTGAATAAAAAAAGTTGCTAAATTGTCACAGTGGTGTCACTTCATCTTTTCTGACATTATTAGCTGAGTAAAATTGTGTAGTTGGCTGACATCAGGATTTTAGTTTAGAGTAAATGTTGAGTGCATATCCCACTTTATGAGTAGAAAACTATAGGAAATTTAGTGCATTTCCTACATTATGAGTTTAAGAAAAGTGAAAATTAAGTATATATCTGACATTTTATGAGTTTAAGAAAAGTGAAAATTTTGAGTGTATTTCCAACATTTTATGATTTGAAGATAATTGAAATTTTTGAGTGAATTACTCACTAATTTTAAGTTGAGAAATATCAATATTTTTAAGTTAACATTGAGATAATTTAAGGCAACATTAAATATAACTTTTAATTTAAGTAAACTTAAAACTTTTAAAAACATCACTCAAATATTTTTGTGTAATCTGTTACAAAATAATTTTTGAGTTCTGTTAACTTATCCGGGTTTACAGTGTACCAAATACATAAGGACAATAACAAATATCATAAAAATGTGATAGTTACTTTTTTCTTTGAATAGAAAGTTATTAAAAGCATCTATTTGAAATCGAAAACATTTGTAACATTATAAATGTTTACATTTTGACCAATTTAATGCATCCTTGCTGAATAAAACTATTTTGTGTTTAAAACAGCTAAACAGCATAAATGGGGTGTCCTAAAACAAAAATGAGAGTAATCCATTTATGTTGTGTCATTTTACGCAACTGTAAACTGCACTGCGAACTGAGTTTATTGAAAAATCAGGCCAATAATTTGCGACCTTTTCTTCAAAATCTTCTAATTTGGATTTGATACATTTGAAGGCTCGAGGCGTCAACCACCAATCTTCACTATACCAGACAAATCTCTGAAACTCCACATCAATTTCTTTTCACCCTCCAACCATCTTGTTTACTCCTCATTTACAACATTTAGGTCACATTTTCCTCTGTAAGACAATACACTTATGATATTACAGCAGGATTGTATCTCTCTTTTTGCACACATGCCTTCCTTGCTCTCAAGCAATTGTTCTTGCCACATGCCTCAGCCATTTCAAAGAGCAGCTAACAGCCAGACACAGCCGAAAGGAGGCACTCAATATGTCCTGAATTATTCAACAGCTTTATCTGCTGTCCCACAACAGACAGACAGAGAGAGAGGATGGGAGGTCATCCTCTCTCTCTCTTTATATTTCTTTCTCCCTTGCGTCAGTTCAATTATTCGTGGACAGTTGAATGAGCTTAACACTAGTTTTTTGATAAATGGTGATTGATATATTTATGTTACATAAACAACACACTGTATACTTTTGTTATATTGCTATTTGGTTTGGCCAGTTTTCAATTCTTTTGGCAAAGTCTATTGATTAAGAGTGATAAAAGTGGACCAAACTCTTCAGCAATCCACTCAGTGTGACTGAAACCCTGAATATACTCACCTGTCTCTCTCCATCTCTCGCTCTCTCTATAATATTCTGAATATAAAGTTCTTATTTAAAGGCAGACTCAGGCCCTTCACATACTTTCGAGTACATTGCATACAGATCAGGTAAGTGCATCTCCATCTATCTCATCTAAATACTGACTTTGCCAGTAAGATCTATACAACTAAAGTCATTTAATTGATTGCCTGTGAATGCAACTTAAAGGAATTGTTCACCTAAAAATGGCAATACTTCTAATTTACTCACCCTCATGTCATTATAATTCTATTACTCTTCAGTGGAACACACAAAAAGAAATTTTTCGGAGTCATAGCTGTGCTTTATCATAAATAAAGCACAGCTATTGACCAATCAGAATCGAGGATTGGAACCAACCGTTTATAAAAAATAAATAAAAACATTTATGGTGTGCATCTTGATAGAAAACAATGGCAATGACATTTCTAAAGATACGTCAGTCCAAGTTGCTTTCAGTTAAAACAGCTCAAACATGCATTTTAGTCTGGGATTATGCTTATGTCTTGTCTGTGAAACCTAGGGTTAAAGATATCAATTAAATACATTATTATTTATATATTATTATAAATACCATGAATCTTTGATATCATTTTTCTTCAGAAATATTTATTTTGGGACTATAAAATGAGAATGAGGGTGCCCAGACAAATAATTTGATTCTACAGAACTGCATTTTTCTTAAAATGGCCTCCCGCTGCCAACATCATAAAGATTGCAATTTGTTATTAGTAAAACATAATAAACATACAGTGCTTAGCATAAGTGAACACACCCATGCTATAAGTTGACTTGACTAAAAAGAGAAATTTCCTTTTGATTTTCAACGATTTTTCAAGATTTTCTTTTGGAAATTGATCTTAATGCCTTAATTAAAAAAAGGGGAATAATCCCACCTTTAAAGAGCCCCTATCATAGCATTTGAAATGTTGCTATTTTTGTTTTAGGAGTTCCCAAAAACAGTTTAACGTGCATGCAAGGATAAAAAAAAAACACTTTATTTGTCTTATAATATGCATTTATTTTAACTGATTTGCTCAACAACTCTCAAATGCTTCGTTCGACTATTCATTTTCCCCAAACACCTCTTTTGAGTGATGCGAATCTCTTTATTTAAGTTATATAACAAATTGGTTTCAGGATTCATTTCTTTGAGTGCTTCTGCTTTAACTCAACAAATAGATCTATTACTAGTGTTGTAGTCAAGACCACCTAAACTGAGACCAAGTCAAGACCAGCATGTGTTGAGACACAGGGGTGTTGAGAAGTTGAAAACAAGACAAGACCAGCACAGCACTCATCAAATTCATCAAAAAGATCCACATTTACTGCCTTAGAAATGTCTTATATTTAATCAATAAATTCAATTAGAACAATAATATAGAGCTGTTAGCAATCAATGAAAAACGAAAAAAAAAAAAAAGTAGGGATGTCCCGATCCGATACTCAGTATCGGTATCGGCTCCGATACTGCCATTTTTGCCAGATCACCATAATGCATCACCCCTCCTTTTTGTGCCCAGGGAGAGCAAACTCATTTTATTGTGGTATCATCAATTTGAAGTATGCTTGCCCCCAAAATGTCACATTTAAAAAATAAACAAAAACTTTTTAAATATCTGTGGTTGGTAATATATGACAATCAGATTCTTATTAATTGGGTGCTTTTTGGCCAGACTAAAGCTGCAAAGTGCACCACATGTTATGCTGATAGTCAATGTGTGACTCTGCGAGACTAATGAGTATCGGTCAGGATAATCTCAAAAGCACTGCTTGTTTCAATCGTCCACATACAACGCAAATGGCTGCTGAAGTACCAGACACGGACTCATTACAGAAAATTACCATCAGCTGATCTTTGATCTTCACTACCTCTTTACTTCCTGTGTGAAGACTTTTTTTGCAATGGCATATTTTTAATACTTGAGGCATCTGAAAGGTCAGATTTGCTCTGCTCACAATTACTTAATGAACTCGTTAACATGAAATCTGAGATCAAATGACGACCTGGAGGGAAAAAAAAAGTCAAGTGTCCAAAGTTTGGTTGTGTAATAGGCTACGGTGAGATGAGATAGCATCCACTGCCTCAGCTGTTCAAGCCGACTTCTACACCAAGGCCAGGATTTACCACTCCCAAGAATCAATGTGGCATGCCAAATGTATTGGTCGCAAAGCAGGTTTGATGTAAGGGCCTGCTCTTTCTCCACCTCCGCCAGCAGGAACGCAGCCAGACTCAGTTAAAATCATCTAACATGTCCGCCGGTCACTGGGGCAAAGATAATTGTCTTTTTGAGACGTGATAAAGTACAAAACCAAGAAAAAAAATCTGCTTGGGGTGGAAGCAAACAGGCGTGCAAAGGAGCGTATGTGGTTGTGGAGAATGAGAAAGAGAGAGAGCGAAAGAAAAAGTATTTCAACAAAGGAAGGGCAAGAGGGAGACATATAGAGCATCTCGTGGTTTCAATTCCTCACCTCCTTCCTTCTCATTCGCTAGCTCTCCACCTGGCTTCATTAATCTAAAACCACACACACTCATGTTGAGCTGAATGTAGGTTCTCAAGACGTGCATGTAAAAAATTTAATGGTAAATGTTTTTATATTATAATGAGGTTAGCTAGGAGTAGGTTGCACGCACATGTCAGAGCAGATGCTGAAAATAGACAGGCGGCAAAATAAACACATTAATCGATTCTCTTGCGGACGCATCGATGCATTGAATCGTCGGCTGTATAATCGATGCAAATCGATTAATATTTACACCCGTACCATGAACATGCAAGAACAGTAACAATTAACACTCTGGAATAACACTCTAACATAGTCTGCCATCCTTAATACAAGTCAAACTTTTTTGTATGGTAGGAGTTAGTCCACTTATTAACCGTCCAGTCAAAAGTAATTATAGGGACTCTTCTCTGTCTCTCAGTACATAACGACTCAGAACCTGATTTGCAGGTTCGGCAGTAACTGCGTCAGATGTCAAGTCATGAGAGTAAGAGACAGCCCCACCGTCAACAATGTCAGTACCAAGGTCAAGTGTCGATTCAAAGGTTAATTTGAGTTGTCAGTAACCCCTGGTCAGCATTAACAGATTCTTCTCTGTCTATTTGAGAATCAAACTTCTCATCCAAAGGTAGTGACATCTCATCATCACCATACGAACTTGCAGTGGGCATGGCCATGACCCATAGGGCTTTGACTCCGAACTTCGTTATTCGAATATAATTCAAAGATTAAAAAATATAATGACATTCAAACAAATATTAGGCAGCCTTTAATATTCAAACCTGTTATAAGCACAATTTTTTGTAAACATGTTTGCTTGTAAATGGTGTTTTCAATTCAGATTCCGAGGCTTTTTCACTCCTGGTAAAGTTGTGAATCACAAGCTCATTAGCAAGGCAATTATTGGTCATCTGGGCTCCTGTAGGTGACGTTAGCGGTTAGCACTTATTTTGTATATCAAAACAATGGCCCTTGTCAACGCCTAAAACAACAACGCCTGACGAGGAGTTTGAAATCAACACTCCTGACAATTTGAAAAGCATCGTGTGGCACTGCTTACATTTTACCAGGTATTTGTTCACTATTAACATCCTTCTGTGAATGGTAAGCTTTAATCATTTTGACATCGATGAGCTAGACTGCTGAACTTTTAGTCATCATGAAAACAAACAGTGGTGCATAATAGAGTGCATCAGAGCAGCATCAAGAATAGCAAATACATTGCCGAGGATCTCTTATTTGCATGTTAAGTTTATTGCCAATAATAATGACAGGTTTGCGACCCAATGACTCATTTAAACGCATCTGATCGGCCGACGCGTTCAACAGACATGTCCGTGATTGGCTACAATACTCAACACTGCAAAATCATGTTGCAAGTACCTTTAATGCACAATGCACTACTTTTCATGATTAGGTAAACGTGGCAGCTGTAATCTTATTCACATTTGTCTTTCTGATTAATTGTTTTGCTCTATGAAAAAGACAAAAGGTAACAAAATATTCAGGGCTTTACTTAACCATTCAGGTCTTAAGCCCCCTTAGCCCAGCCCTAGTACTGCAGAATTTAATGGTCAAAATATTATTAATTAATATTAAAATATATTTGAATATTAATATTAATAAACAAACAAACTTCGATTTACTACATGAAACCAGCCAGCATCTTCTCCAGTGTCCACGTTTGAAAGTCTGTAATTGACACTTGAAAGTTTATTTGAAATGCGAAATGGTCCAGCATAAACTGGGGCCAACTTGGCTGTAAAGTTTGCACCAGCAACAGATTTGGGGTGGGTCCAACCTCTGACCAAGTCATCAACAGCATAAGAAACCGTGCGTTGCTTCTTGTCATAGTAGCACTTCTTTTTTGTATGGCTTGCACTTAGAGCAGCTCTGGCATGATCGTGAGCATCCTGCAGGGAAGATCTCAAACTCTCAGGATAGGGTACCTCAGGATCATCTACTCCCGCAGAATTTGGTAGTGTTATCAAAACAAGCGACGTGTCCAACTCACGGCCATGTAACAACATTGCTGGAGATTAAACTGTGCTCTCATGGCAAGCGGTTTGCAAAACAGATTTGTGGAAGATATTTATCCCACAAACTGTGCTTGTCCTCCACGTATGCACGTATGGCAGTTTTAAGTCTGCAGTTTACCCTCTCAGACTCAGTGGCGTTCGTTTGCCGGTGGTATGCCGTTGTCAGCCGGAGTTCAGTTCCAAAGGCAGCAACTACCTGCTCAAAAGGTACCACGATTTGATAAGAGGTAGGTTGGTGCACCATGTCGAGCAAATATTTCACTAAGAAACTTACTCGCTGTAGCTTACCGCAATTACTGTGGATCGAATTACTGTTAGGACGTATAACTTAAGCTTCTTCATTGTGTGGAGACTGCAGCTCATCTTAGGGTGCCTGAAATAAAGCAGACCATCATGAATGACATGTTCTTCATCTGTACCTTCATTAGTACCTTCGTCTGTACCTGTAACTTCAAGGTTTCAAAGAAGACTGCCAACCACTGGGTCATCATTTTGTTTCTGCATCAACTGCGTTTTGTCTGTTTTCAGGACCGAGGAGAGACTGCGCAGATCTATCCCAGCTATGGCCGCATGCGAAGGAAGACTGTCAATAGGGCCCATGCGGTAGTGGGTTGCATGATAGAGCATCTGGAACTTTATTCTGAACCCCTGGCCAGTGGACGATGTTAAAATCTAAATCCTGTAGGTTGCAAGGACCATCTTGCCAGTCGTCCAAAGGGGTTGGGACGGTTCACCAGCCACCTCAGGCTGTGGTCAGCATAAATTGTTACATGAAGGCCCTCAATGTAAGGTCTGAAATATTCCAGAGCCCAAATCACTCGCAAACACTCCTTCTCAGGTTTTGAGAACGGTCTTTGCGCATTGTGCAACATCCTGCTCGCAAAAGCTACCAGCACATCTCGCCCCATGTCATCCTTCTGCATCATGGCCGCACCAAGAACAAACTCACAAGCATCAGTGTGGATGAAGAATGGGTGTGTGAAATCTGGAAGGCACAGAATGGGTTTAGATGTAAGGAAGTTTTTCCAAGTAATCCATTGAAGCCTGACAATTGTCGTTCCAGTTGAATGGAGTTTCCTTTCTGGTGAGTTTAAAAAGTGACTCGGCTTTTTGTGCATATTTGGAATTAATCGCCTGTAATAGTTTGTGAGGCTGAGAAATTCTCTCTTGTTTTACCCCTGTCGGACTGAACTCTCGGATCAGAAGAAATACCATCCGGAGTTACCCTGTATCTTAGGAAAAGGAGTTCACTCAATAAGAACTGACACTTATTTAGCTTGAGTAAGACCAGCTGACTCAACTCTATAAAGGACTTCCCAGAGGTTTTCCAAGTGTTGTTCAAAGGTTGGGGATACAACGACAATATCATCCAAATACACTACACAGCACTTGCACAGAACTAACCAGGTTTTTTTCTGGTCAGTAGTGAAATGGTTTTCAACCCGCCCAGGGAGCGCACGCAAGTTCATTTCCTAGTTTACCGACGTGTGTCTGTGGAGGGAAAAGCCCGCTTTGCACGGGTGCAAAATAGGAATTATACATGCGTTAGTGTACAAATCATTTCCCCAGGGTGCAAAATAGGGCCCAAGCTCTGTCAACTTTCTCATCCAAGGTGGACTGGCAGACATTTAAGAACATTAAGCTCACTCAAAACCTCTTGGGGTGTAGATTCACCGAGGTTCACAGTCTTTGATGGGATGTGAATACTCATTGACGCTCACAGCATAAAATCCATCCCTAAGACGACTGGAGAGGAAAGATTAGGGATAATAAACCGATGGTAGATTTTTTTTTCCCTGGAGGCCAATGTTTAACCAGACAACACCAGCTAACAAGCAGCACTGTTAGCAAGCTTAATTGGGGGGAAAGTCCAGGGTTGAACCTTTTGAGAATGTCGAATTTGTACGAACCACTGAAAGTGAGGCACCGGTGTCCAGCGTTATATTCCTATCATTCACAAACACTGGGGGTTCCAGTCTCGATTGATGCAAGACAGGTTTTGGTTGCATTATTCACATCATAAGAGCTTTGAGTCAGACCAAACGCATTTTCGGTTCTGGCGTTTATTTCCACTTCAAAGGACCAAGGCCCCTCTATTTGACCAGTTGGTGTTTGAGCATGTGGAGTAGACGAAGCAACAGGCCTGACTTCAAGGCAATTGGTATGAAGCAGGTACATGCAAGTTTTTTGTGCAACGGTTGATAATACCTCTTTGTAGATCAAGAGACTCACTCAGGCACCTCCTCAGGCTGGGTACCGAGTTCGGTACTTTTTAGGTACCGACCTAATTGCCTCGGTACTACAGAGTATCGAAACATGTCTTGTTTTTCGGTAACAAATTTCAGTACCTACGTGGTTAAACTCGTCAAAGTCAGTGAAACAATAAGCATGCAGCATGATTGGCTGTGGTGGAAAACTAGTTTACGCGGCTGCCCAGAGATGTAGCTCGTCGCTTGTGAGGCTGTAGTGTGTGTCTGTGTGTGTTTGTGTACGTGTGTGTGTGTGTGTGTGTGTGTGTGCGCGCGCGAGTAAGCGTGCCAACCCAGATCGAAAATAACCCAAATAGAAAATATGTGGGAATGATCCAAAGTGTGCCAATGTGCTAGACTCGATACCAGAAGCACGCGATCATGCAATATTTTCAACAAGATAATTGCCGCCAAGACTGGTAACATGGTAAATCTGATAAGCGCACAGACACTTGAGAGTAGAAAGTTTATCTTTCTTCGACTGCAAGAACTGGAGCGCATCACAAATGAACCGAAACTCAGCATACAGGATACTTGTCTCATAGACATGAGAAATAGGCCTATAGATGGAACAATTAGAAATAAATAGTTTGATTACCTAATCCATATAGGCACGTGCATTCACTACTGCAGGAATGACGAGTCAGCATCGCCATAATCATATTTGCAGCCAGCACACTTATTAAACACTTGTTCATTAATAAACAATTAAAATATATCCCTGCTATTGTTTCCTGACACATCCAGGGTCATTAGGCTACTGTTGCCAGTGCTTTGCGGCAAGCTTTATGTGTGATGAGCACGAGGCATAAAATCCGCCACCCAGTAGCCTATATTTGATTTAATTCACATTTATTTCTATAGCATTTTTCACAATACATATCACTTCAAAGCAGCTTTACAGAAAATGCATGTTTCTAAATTACAATTTAGAGTGATCTGTTATCAGAGGTGACAGTGTAATGCATTTCAATTTATTTTCATTCAGTTTCATTGTTAAACAATGCATTAAGATAAGGCAGAAACCAAGCGTGCCGCACAAGCCCTCAAAACTAAAGCTAAAACGTCTCGATCGCCCCCCACTGAAGCACCAGCTGCTGAGCTGACTTTTTTTTTATAATGTTGATTATGTGGTTAGTAGTTGTATTTACCTTATTTTAACGAGGTTCTGCAATCAGCAGACATCATTGGAGAAGAACGAAGCAGACAGAGGACACTTAATGAAAGTGCGGGGCGTGTGCTTGCGTTTGATTCAGCGAGAATGAGGGCGCGGCCTTGATTTCGTGGCTTTACTTCCTGCTCACGACTGCGCATGACTGGTCCCGAAACACGCAAGTGCGCAGACTCAAGTTCCAAGATGTCAGCGACATAGACACTGGTGGCTTCAGTTCTCTCTGATGGAAAAGAGCGAAGGGGCGTCGTCCATCTTTTTTTACAGTCTATGGCAGAAACAATGAGCTCATTGAAGTAAAGAATACATGTTGTTAAATGATTAGGAAACAGAAAACTTTAGCGTTGGTGGTTTTTTACATACGAGTGTGAAAAAGTCAACAAACTGAGAAATATATATATATATATATATATATATATATATATATAATATATATATATATATATATATATATATTAGGTAATATTATATTGAAAATTAAAAGTGGTTACATAAAATTGGTATCGAAAAAAGTATCGTTTTGAACCGCGTCACAGCTCATTACCAAAGTTGAGCTTCTCTCAACTTTCTGATTAACGCTCAAAAGGCAAATCAGCCACAAATCAGCAAATCAGACACAATTCTCTACAAATCAGCCACAACGCAGAGAAAAAATGTGCTCAGCAATGAAGGGGTGAAACTCTAAAACATCAACAGTGAAAAACATAATTAATGATATAATAAACAATATATATATCATTATAATTATTAAAATAAAAATAATAATTAATATGATTAAAAAGTAAATAATAATCATAATATAAATAATAAGCTTTGATTAAGCATTAGTTTATTTTTGAATTTTTTTTATTGAATTAATGTTAACTGTAACAAAATGCTTTCTCTGTATTCAGGTTTGATTCAAAAATGTGTACACTTCAAAAACTTATTTTACAAACCTTGGCAAAAAAGTATTATTTGATTTCTAAAAAATATATTCAAATCCTCATCTTAAAAGTAAGGAATTTGGTCCAAAAACCACTAGAGAATTCGAGAGCTTTACAGGCAGGTATCTAGTGGTAACACCATTTTGAAAGCAAAATATGAGACTTAACTATTTGAAATTTAACAGCCACTGAATAGTTTTGAAATAATTTATTTTGAAAAACATTTATCTGAATTTATTTGCTCTGAATTCACCCCTTTGAAATTACTTTACTTTGGAAACCATGTAGGCCCTATCTGAATTTATTTGTTTCCTCTTTGAAATTTAAATATGAAAATTCTTGATTTCCATTTTCAAAAACCTGAATTTCGATGAATATTTTTCAATGCTTACAAATAAAATAAAAAAAATAAAGAAAATCAACTTACAAAAGAAATTCACTCTCCCGGGTTGTAATGGTATGAGCTTTTCACAGTATGATAAGGTCTCAGAAAATATCACAGTTTACAGTATTAATCAATTATTAAATAAATAAACTGTATTATGAATTAATTATGGTTATTATTATTATCATCATCATCATCATCAGTTAAAATGCCCAGTTAAATTAATGAAAACGTTTTGTTTTTTTGTTGAACAAATGCTTTTAAGTATAACAAACCATTTATTTGTTTTATTAAAATTTCAATAAAACATGTCTAATCAATTAAATCCGATAATTGATAATGAATTAGATTAAAAATGAAGAATAATTTTATCCCATGAATGAAATGCATTTTATTCCTTCTATTTTGGGGGGGAGGCGCTGCAAAAACAGATTTACTAAATTAAACCATGGACAAAAAATATATTCCTTTAAATAATGTTTTAATAAAATGTATTATTATTGTTGTTATTATTCTTATTTTGAGAAGAGGGCTACGTTATATAGTATGCATACAATAGTAATATTTCTACCATATCATTTTACTTTGTTACAAAAGTGTAACAAAGTAAAATGATATGGTAAATGGACTGCATTTATATAGCGCCTTCATAGACCTAATGGCCACCAAAGCGCTTTACATTTGCCTCACATTCACCCATTCATACACTCATTCATACACCAACCAAAGTGTTATAATAATGTTTTTTCTCAAATAAAATTATAAAAATGCCTATTAGGCGTTCTCTCAGAGCAACTATGGAAATGTTCATGGATCCTTATCCTCAAATTGTTTGCTGAAAACACCATGAACGTCACACTTGAGTATGTAGTAGACAAAGCGCGGCGCTGTTCAGCAGAAACATGCAGTATTTTTGTGCTTAAATATTCACAGACCATATCGCAGTTGGATTTATTGCACAGTTCTACTTTCCATGTATCCATTATTTTGCGTATTGGTGAATAATTCCATTTTCTTAACTGGATTCCAGGATTCCCTCTGCATCACGCAAATCATTCGGCCTTAAGTTATAATCGGCTCATACCTTTATTTGCAGGAGGGATGATCATGTTGTCCTATTTATCCTTTTGCAGCCACTTTGCGTCCACATTTTTTTGCAAATCGGATATCTATCCTCGAGGACAACCATGATTTTCTTCCAACAAAGTATTTTCATACTGGCCATAATTCGCAACTTGACGGCGCTTCGCTTTCAGCTTCAGCTGTCTACGTCACCTTTTTGCGCGTTTGTTTTCCCGCCCTTCAACCAACGCAGTCGTTTCCGGAGTGTGATTTTTTTTTTCTTCTTCTTCTTCTTCTTCTTCTGTGATTTTTATTGGCAGTTTGCAAGCTATGTGCATTACCGCCATCTACTGGAATGGGTGTGATCACATTGGGAGAGAAAATTTGATTTTTTTTTTTTCTCCCTTGTATTATTTTTTAATTAGTAACGGATATGATTTCAAATGTAGCGAAGTACAATACTTCAAGCAAAACGTACTTAAGTAAAAGCAAAAGTAGCTACAGATTTTAAAAACTACTTAAAAAGTATAAGTAAACAAAAAAAAAACTACTGAATTACGTAGTACGGAAGCCGAGTAGGCTAAATGTAATTCTTATTTTCCACCTCTGAAAAATTGCAATAATTGAAAAAATATATTTTTTTAAATTTAAAAATATATATATATTTTCAATGGCAAAAAGTGGACCATAAATATTGCCTAAATATTAATAAGTAAATTAAAATTCTATCAAAATTCAAAATTAAATATAATAGAACAAATTACGTTGGTTTTACTCGGATGGAAGAAAGATTCATTTTTAGGTGTCCAGTCACTTCTGACTGGGAAGATAACAAAAGGTGCCTAAATGAAGAGAACCATTAATTTCACAAGTCCACGCATTTTTGGCATTTCCTAATTTAAGTGCATTGATTTTTGTAATGTTTCCAATGTCTCCTGTTGAAGTCCGGCACTTGGTAAAGGTGTCCAACACCCACCTCTCACTTGTGTGCGTGTGAACTGTGAAAGCAGAGCAATTCAAATGCAGAGCGTGATAGATTTCCCTCTCTCCCTGAAAATCGCCACTGACTTTCAACTCCTCCAGCTAGTGGAGCAATCTATTTCATCCCCTGTTCATTTAATTGACTGATTGTCACGTTGTATCACAAGCAAAGCAAGCGCAGGGCGATGTAAAGGACAGTGGCTGGACATTGCACCCCAGCTCTCACTGCCTCTAATGAGATATTAATGATCGAACCCATCAATCGCCACAGCTTTAGTGTGCTACTATAGAGTGAGCTCCACTCTAGCGCTTATGAAACAGCCACCCACAGTGGCAGAGGGCTGAACTGCCACCTGATATCCATTTCTAGACACATACAGATGTATACAGATGCATACAGTCATATATGCATCTACACATCTGACATTGAAAATGTGTTTTAAACAGTGCAGTTAGCTCATCACTACCCGTAAGCTAAATAAAGATGATTATGACATTTGACATTATCACCTGCATTTGGTGGGTATGAAATAACTTTTAATTTACAGTTTTTTTTTCTTTCTTTCATTAAGATTTAACTGATCTTAATGGTTAATCACAGAATCATTTGTTAAACCTATAGATTTTCATTTCAGCAAAATACAGTATATGGATTTTAAGAAATACAAAAATAAAATGTGTGTTTGTACAAACATAAATTACGTGTAACCACACATGATGAATACTCGTTATTGCTAATTAATTTCACATGATAGTGGTAACCACAATTGGTCACTTTATAAAAATAGGGGTGTAAACACTGGCAATTTCTTTCAAGGAGGAGCAGGATAGAGAGCAAGGAATGGGCGCTCGTGGACAAGGGATCCGTCAGAGAGATGTGGGCATGGGCACCAACAGAGAGGTCAGAGAAGTGGGCATGGGGCTGGTCACGGGGCTGGTCACCAGAGAGAGGGAGGCAGAACTGTTGTCTCTAATGAAGTCCGGCCAATCTATCATCCAAACTTTTCACCAAGAAAAACGGTAGGTGTGGATGATGTATACTATTACATTTACAGTAAATTTTAATGCATGTACATTAATCAGACATGTTACAGAATTGGTACACTATGATTTATTGACGTACTGCATACTCTGTTCTATGCTGACAGAAAACCCCATAGTTGTGGCCGTGTGCTGACCTGCCATAAAGAGTGGGCAGTGGTGGAAATGGTGAGGGCCAGGAATGATATACGGCTGTCAGAAATAAAGCAGGCAATTGAAGAAAACAATGACACCTTTTCCAATGTGGCATCCATCAGCCCACCAGCCTTTTAGCTCAACAGTAGGCTGCCTACTTTAAGAGGCAGCATGTATGGTGCCTGTCGAGCTGAGCTGCAGACCACACCCTTTTTTGCTTGGGTGCTTTGGTGCTGGGTGTAGTACCCAGCTGCAGTCTAGTTAGTCACCAGATGGGAAGAATCTGGTAATTAAGGGATTTGGAGTCACAGGATAGAAAGCAGGCTGGGAAGATGTGTGGAGAAACTGGGAAAATGAGACAGCAGGACTAAAGTTTGTTTGAACAAAGGAGTAGTCGTTTTTTTTTACCTGCTTGTGGCCACAACAACTTTCAAATAAAATAAAGGAAAGAAATAATTGATTCCATGTCATTGAGCAAAATCCAATCCAAACCTTCATAGGCAAGAATACCCTGGAAACTGCAGGGTTGAACTTCACTAGAGTTAAGGCACTTGACAGTGCCTTTTGAGAGAAACAATGACCGGGTGAAACAACAAGGGCTGAGGATATTCAGGAACAGCACTATATATTGTATTACTGTTACTATTTGATGCATCATTTGTTACTGGTGGTAACCAGGAAGCACGAGGAGACGAGGAGAACCGGGCAACAGGAATTTAATCAAAAAACACAGGAGTAACAGAAACCACACTATACATAAACGAGAACGGACCAGGAGTGAGGAGAACACAGGGTTTAAATACACTATGAACAGACTAGGAGAATGGGCTATATGCACGCATAAGTTCCACATTAAACGCAAGGATGCTCGTCCATTTTTGGTTGTGGAGATTAAAGCGGAGGAAAACCGAGAAAACGGGATTATGGCAGAGTCTTCAAAATGTACTGTCCTCACGTCTTTGAAACAAAACGTATACGTTTAGATGTAATTGTATATGTTTATTTAATATAATTTAAAAAAGAACCATAAACACGAGGGGTGTCTGTTTTATCTGTTTTTGTATAACGTTCCTTTAGTATAACCATGGAGTATAAAATTCAATATAAATTCTCAGTATTGCATTGGACTCTACGATCGGCAGAAGTTATCGAGCATCCTTACACCTTCACCGGAAATACCGCCGTGCATAGAGCCCATAAGGCACAGCTGGGGCAAAGTAACTAGACACAGGTGAAGGGACTGAACACAAACGAGGAGCGGGAAAACTGGAACACAGGACTGAACCAAAAACACTAAGTAGGGGAAAACACAGGATACACATGTAACATCATTTACGTCATGATTTCCATTACACAAGAGTAGATGTTAAAACTGCATGCTGATTTGTACTAGGCTTTCGCCAAGACCAGCACAACAACCGTCTGGATTGAGCCGAGTAGGCGACATCTCTAGGGTCAAGTGGGCACCTTCCGTCCTCAGTGTTTCGTCGAGTAGCCCTCGACCCCTCAAGAAGGCTCGACAAAGACTCTGGCGTCCCAGAGTCACCCCCCTCTGCCCCCCACTCAACTCAGCCCAGCTTACTGACCTCTACATCCCTCCTACTGCTGAGACCTAACCACAATCTCACAATCTCTCCGCAACCCATACACGCCAACCTGTTTGACTAAGGCTGTCAAGCCCCATTGGTGCGTTAATGCAGTTATGGCATACCATGTACCGCAAAACACAATCTCTGCACAACCACCCGTCATTCGCGCAATACACACAGGAACGTAATGACTGTAAATACTATGCAACAAATAAACCAACAGACTCTTCAAGTTTTTTTAAGAATTCTACGAAACCGTAGCGTGGTGGGCTGTACACAGCCAGCTAGAATCTTTCCATCTCAGCACAGCCAGTTGCTGTTCCTTTCTGCTGCTTCAGATAAGTTTTTTACTGTGCGACACAACTCTTGGCCACTGAATCCGATGTATCTGAGGAACCGGGTCTCTGAGGAAAAAGAACTGAATAAATTAAATTTTTAGAGGGTTATGGTGCTTGACACTGATGTGAACAAGTACATTTTGTTGACGAAGCAGGCTTTAACCTGGCCAAAACTTGTCACCGTGGAAGGAACATCATCGGCCAACAGGCCACTGTCCAAGTGCCTGGTTTAGTGATTCTAGCTCAAGTAAAGGAAAAATAATTTTAATAATTGATCATGAATGTGATCAGGAATCGCATACACAGATTAAAATTACCCGTAAAGGGGATACATTGCCCATGTATTTGTATGGACACTTAAATACAACAGATTACAGTCTAATCAATTATCCATATGTATAGGCAAAAATAGATAAATTGTATATATCAATAATCAATCACAACAAATTTTAATTAAATATTAATATGTCAATTTTCTTGGACAGATTCAAAGGATAACCCTTATGGAATTAATCTGTTATCGAATAATCGGTTCGTCCAGCAAACATATTGTACGATCTTACATCAACCCTCAAGAGAAATTATCCTTATAGACTTGCAAGAAAGGCTATCTTTCTGGCCAAGAAAAATAACTTTCCTCTTTTATAAAATACTAATTAAAGTATCAACAAATTCTAAAGGGACTTCGAAATATGAGCAACAGAGAGAGTCAATAAATAAATGTAATGGATTTAATAAATTAAAAAAAATTATTAAATCCATTTAATAAAATTAAACTAATGAAGACTGAAAACAAAAACAAAACTAAACGGACTGAAGAAGAGATCTGAAGAGAAGAGAGATTTTGAAGAGAGAGAGGAAACTCTATCAATGCCAGACATCTAATGCCAGACATGTTTGGCACCATGCCGGTATTTTAGATTGCTGAGAGTCCTGATTTACATTTGCGAGTTCAGAGTGTAAAAACTTTGGATTTCAGATGGAATGTGCATTATTTGTGTTCAGATGAACGAACCATGATTCTGGTTACATCGCTACACTGGACAACATGGACGACAAAATACAAAATTATGGAAACATCTCCATGTGCGCAACTAATTCTAAAGATGGTGTCATAGGACGTAAGCCATTACTTCGCTCCTATAATGCTGCACATCTTCACCCCAATTCATGTCCCTCTACTTGCCTCCATACTCTCCTTTCCTCAACCCTATTGAGGATTTTTTTTTAAGTATGGAGGTGAAAGGTCTATGATCGCCAACCCCTTGAGCATCCCACCCTCCTTCAGGCCATGGTTGATGCAGGTGATGACATCAGTGTAGATCAATGTCAAGCATTGATTCGGCATGGACTGAAAACATTCGGCAAACTAACTGAAAGCATATACCAGGTTTTGAAAGAATGACTAGCTGCATTACAAGTGTGATCAGTTTTGAAAATGTACACCTTACTTGCAAAAATTCTAAGCGAATAAAAAAAACTGTATTTAACATAAATTATTTAAAAAAAAATAGAATTAAAAATAAATAAATTCTTCAGAATATTCATATTTCTTTTTGCATCCTGAAAAACAAATTTAAAAAGTGCAAACATATGCAGAGGGATCAAATACACTGAGACCTAAAATCCATATGATTAACATAAGTGTGTGTGTGTGTGTGTGTCAGATATGACATTGCCAAATCAACTCCTTAGTAGCTATAGATCTGGGCCCTGTAATGACAAAATCTGTAGTAAATAAGGGCTAGTAAATTATACTAGCCACTATGGTCTCAAGTCTTTGGATCCCAATGCATTTCCCAAACATTTTAGAAAAAAGCTTAAACGATTTCTTTGATACAGAAATAATAGGAATAAGAATAGCGTTCTTAATAATTGCATTTGATAAACACATGATATTTCTCACCGAAGCCTTTGAATAAAATTGACTAATTGTATTAGTTATTTATATTATTAATTATTTAGATAGTTATTTAGACTCCGCCTAAGTAGCGGTGCTTCGCCTTCTGAAAATATAGTTCCCAATATTTATACGGTTAAATGATGGCTGTCTCATATGACCTTGTTATTTGTACACTATGTGACTATGACTATACAAATCACAACATGTAAATAGGAAAATGTTTGCATTATTTTGTCACTTATTTGGGATTAGTATGCTAGCTGCAACCATTGATTTACAAATTCATGAGGATATTCAAAAAGGACAGAATGACATTAATATCAATATATTAATATCAATTAATCATTAATATATTAATATATATATAATATCAAGCTATACAATAGAACATATCAGATATATTAATATCAAGCTATACAATAGAACATATCAGAACTGGTTATTATTCATTTCTGCAGGCTGGTATTCACAGATGATCAAGAAACCCAGAGATAGATCATACTGGATCTGCATTATGTCCCAGAATTTAAAATAGGAAAATATAGGAGGTTAACAGATGGGACTTCTGTATAGTCTACAGTACATTGCAGAAATGGTGGCTATTCTGATGGCACTCTGTTGGGTAGAAGACTTACGAGTCTTCAAAAATTACAAACCATTATATGATATTTTAATAGAAAATATTGAATGTATTGTATAGATTAAGATTAGCTGGAATAATAGTACATTTTCTTTGGGTACCAGCATATGTTGATAGTATACCAGAAAATTAAAAATCTGATAAGATCTGATAAGAATCTCTAAAGAGTCACATAAACGGAACATTCCTACTATTACAGTTTCTTTAGGAAGGAGGAAAAAGCTATAATTAAAGAATAGGATATGCAAGGAAATTGGAGCATGCTACATAAAAACCGTAGACATTTTTCAACAAAACTTAAGTAGAGAAGATCAGATAGTTGTAAGACGGGTCATGCAAAACTTAATTCTACACTGAACATAGGAAAACACAGAAATATGTGAAATATGCTAAGTTAAGGAAACAGTTGATAGTTATTTTGTATGAACTACAAAGAAAACTAGGCTACAGAACATATGATGCAATGAATTTAAACTCTCTAGCTTAAACACAAACGGTGTTTAATAAGGTCTGGTCTGAAATCTCTTTTCACTCCAGTACAGGAGGTGGCGGTATGCACCTTAAAAGCGGGCATGCGACCCGCCAATAAATCCACAGAAGAAGAAGCAGCCACTTCGGAATCGGATCACGTGTCAGTGATCATATGACATGAAAAACCCGAGAGACTTCCACGTGATGTAATTTTAAATAGCAACGATAAAGCTGCGAAGAAAAGACCCGAAGATAATAACAAAGCGGTAACTGTCATAATACTTAATGTTGTATAAGGGTACAAATTATAACACCTTTGTAAGCTGCGTAACAGATGATGGATTTGACGTGTAACCTCGCGTTGCTTGCTTTGATCATAGTTCATTGTGCTCGCGCATCACCGCCGAATTTCGTTCTGCTTTTCGCCGATGATTTGGGTTACGGTGATCTGGGGTGTTTTGGACACCCAAGCTCTCTCACTCCGAATCTAGACAGACTAGCGGCGAAAGGTCTGCGTTTTACCGACTTCTACGTCACGAGTCCCGTGTGCAGCCCCTCCAGGTAAAGCCAAATCCACCTGTCATCCATAATACTTTCATGTGTTCTCTTGAACACGAGCTTTTGGCGTTTTTTGAATCACCATCCAGGTATCTGCACATGTATTATAATTGTAAAATTAGAAATGATGAATATTAATTATTGTAAAAATTAATTATTATTTTAAATGAACATATTTAGTTTAATATAGCGCCGTTATTTCAGAATTATCTGAACTGTATTTGTTTTTTGCTTTCAGGCTATCAAAAAAAAAAAACCTCTTTATTTATTGTAGAATTGATTAGATATTTTACAAAATCACTGACTTTACATAATGTGTAATTGATCGTGCAGTGTCTGGCAACAGAAGATGGCGCCAGAATACAGGCTAATATTCACAGATAAAACATACCAGTAGAAAAACATTATCTAAATTTGTCCAAATGTTTATATGATGTGCACTGCATGATAACGTTATATGCAGTGTGATCACCTTGACCTTTCATTTCCCTTGTGAAGAATGAAAGTAAACAATGTCAACCTGATTACAATTTATCCTCATTCTGACAACAGTTGTGCTGCATATATGCAATAATGTGCAGCATTTTGTCTTACATACTATTTTTTTTGGCCCAGGGCAGCCTTGCTGACGGGTCGCTTCCAGACTCGTTCCGGCATTTATCCGGGTGTGCTCTATCCGGGCTCAAGAGGGGGTCTCCCACTCAACGAGACCACTATCGCAGAGGTCCTGAAGGCTCAGGGTTACACAACAGCCATTATCGGAAAGTGGCACCTGGGCGTTGGACTTAATGGCACTTTCCTACCCACCAGACAGGGCTTTGACAATTATCTTGGAATCCCATACTCGCATGACCAGGTAATTATGTTTTCTTGTATTATTTTGAGTCTCATTTGGAAATTGCATTGCATTATTATAATATATATTTTAATACAAGTGTATTAGATTTGATGTTCTTAACTTAATTGTGTTGATCTCTCTCATCATGGCATAATAACCCCTTTATATCTGTATCATAGGGTCCCTGTCAGAATCTCACCTGCTTTCCTCCAGATGTGAAGTGCTATGGCCTCTGTGATCAGGGTGTGGTAACTGTGCCTCTCATGTTTAATGAGATTATCAAGCAGCAGCCTGCAGATTTCCTGCAGCTTGAGAAGGCCTACAGCGAATTTGCGTCTCAGTTCATTAATGATGCCGTCCTAAATAAGAGCCCATTCTTCTTGTATTATCCTTCACATGTAAGTCAAGAATCTTAATCAAATCATCTTTATAATGCTTGTATGTCCCTAAAAATACCAATACTCTCACAACACCAATATTTTTGATTATTTACTAGACAGAAGGTGTGTTTGAAAAGGAGTAGCTTATTCATAGAGTATAATTATTTTTATTTGAAAAAATGTAAACAAATAAAAAAAAACAAATAAAAAACCTGTTACATGGTTATTTTTAATCAACTTAATTTTACCTTTGGGTACAAATGCTTTATGTAAAGAGTCAAGAAACTGTTTACTGAAATTTTAATTATTCAATGAAGGCATCCCATGATACAATATTGTTTGTAATTTGCTGATAATATAAAACTGCAATATAAAAACAATTGACTTGTAGTCATCAATAATATAAAATACAAATTATTTCTTAGCTTAGTTAGTTTCCTGCAAATTATTTAAATGTATACAAGTTGTTTGGGTTGTGGGGCGACTTGCTTAATTCCGTCTTGCAAAGCTTCATGGGAGTGGCCAGTCGCTGATTACCTCTTGGCACATTTCTCTTTTCCCTGGTAACAGTGACTTTTCTGATTGGATGGTCCAAAGAGGTGCATTGTAGGTAGTGTAGTTTTTCATTAAGAATTAAGCAATTAAAATTATTTAAATAAACAATTGAAATAGTGGAAGTCACACTGATTTCCTAAAGGTTTCCACAGAAGTTTTAACTATCATTTAACAATCTCAGAGCTTATAGCAAGCCTTTCTAGAAGGTTTCACACAATATATTTCAAAATAAATGGGATTTTTAACATCTCAACCCTTTCTGCATGGTCTCTTTTTCTAGCACACACACTACCCTCAGTATGCAGGTGCGGACTATGCAGGTAAGTCACCGCGTGGGCCATTCGGTGATGCTTTGATGGAATTTGATGGCACAGTGGGGAAGATTCTGCAAACTCTGGAGGAGACCGGTGTGATCAACAATACTCTCATCTTCTTCACTGGTGACAATGGGTAGGTGTGGTATAAGTGTTTCTTCTTTTATGAGTGTTTCTATGTCCCATGATTTCTATATATGTGTGCGATCCCAGGCCAGAGCTAATGCGGAAGTCACGTGGGGGAAATGCGGGACTGATGAAATGTGGCAAAGGCACGACTTACGAAGGAGGAATGAGAGAGCCGGCCATCGCATATTGGCCTGGATTCATTCAACCAGGTCCTGAGAGATAAACAGCTCGGCTTATAAATTCAGCTAAAAGAAATATACCATACTTTTTTTTAAAAAAATGGAGGACATTTATTTCACATATTTTCCCATCATTCAAAGGTGTCACCCGTGCACTGGCCAGCTCTTTGGACATTCTGCCCACCTTTGCCAAACTGGCTGGGGCTCCATTACCCGAGGTGCAGCTGGACGGGGTGGACATGATAGACATCCTGTTCAATAAAGGACCGGTAAGAGCCAAAATGATCAAAATGAAGTTATATACTGAATAAATTTTGAACTACTGTTCAAAAGTTTGGAGTTGGTAAGATTTTTTTGGGGTCCAATTCTCACTATTCACTACAACTTTTGCCTCAGTAAACCCCTAATTACTGATTATTAATAGTTAATCAGCAAGGTATTGGCTAGGATTAAGGGATGTAGAATATGGTCATGCAGAAAAAGGCATTAATATGTGTTTTATAAGTACTAATAAATAGCCAATATCCTAGTAATTTATTCATGCTAATAAGCAAGTAGTTAATAGGGAGAATTGGACCATAAACTAAAGTGTTACCGATTTAATGGGTTTTACATTATTTTATTTTTAACATAAATACAGTAAAACAGTAATATTGTTTAATAGTATTACTAATTTTTTTCTATTTGAATATTTTAAAATGTAAATTATTCCTGTAATGATAAGCCATTACTCCAGTATTCGGTGTCACATGATCCTTCAGAAAGGAATGAAATATGCTGATTTGCGGTTTAAGAAACATTTCTTATTATCATTAAAGTTTAAATCAGCTGCTTAACATTTTTTTGTTTGTTTGTTTCTCTGGATTCTTTGATTATTTTACCCTGAACGAGCTCTTGTGATGAGACTGGTCATTAAAAACAATTTTCGAGACCCTTTTTTTTTATGTTGCACATCTATTTTTAATTATTTAATTTATTTATAATATATCCTCAAGCACATTTCATTACCTTCTTGGTAAGGATATAAAAGTGACAAAAAGATCTGAAACTTTGTACGCCTCCAAAATTGGCCAAAATGTAATGTTGTTAAGCCAATGTTATTTGTGTTTCAGAGTAAAAGACAGACCATGTTTTACTACCCCACTGACCCAAGTAAGAAGTATAGCGTGTTTGCAGTGAGATGGAAAAATTTCAAAGCCCATTACTTTACACGGGGTACGTTCACCATTTGTTAAGACTCCCTATTTAAACCTCACTTCCTTCCTATTTATTTCTAATACGTCTTTTCCCCCATAACTCAGGCGCAGCTCACAGTGAGACCACCCCAGACAACAACTGCTCATTACTGGCCTTCAAGTATCATGATCCTCCTTTACTATTTAACCTGGAGGCAGACCCCTCAGAAAACTATAACCTTGATGGTACTGAATGGGACCCTGTGCTCAAGGAAATTCAGACCATCAAGGAGCAGTTTGAGGCTTCTATGGTGTTTGGTGAAAGTCAGATTGCCAAAGGCACAGACTCTGCACTCGAGCCCTGCTGCAATCCGAATTGCACCCCTAAACCCAAATGCTGCCACTGCACTTAAGCACTTTAATAAAAGCAGTAGTCAGCCGGAACACAGAACACTGTCGAATCCCAGCATGACCATGAAAATTTGATTTTATAATATATTTTTTTAGGTAATATGTATTGTAATTTGATTTTTTTTAAAATTGGTATTAAAAAAGTATATCAGCTGGTATTGGTGATATACCAGTTGGTATACCAGGCCTGCAAGAACAGGTTTGGCAAAGTGACTTCCATCCAGAGGACCGACCAAAGTGAGAAGGGAATGAGGAAAAGGGAGACTGACCATCTAGTGTGAAGGCACCAACAACTACGGAAGAACTGAAGGAAGGCAACGCAGGCAGAGAAACAGGGTCTAAAAGTCTTGTGGGAGGAGATCAGACAAAAACTGTCCAGGCTTTGCAGGGCTGAACGTATCCGCAAGGGCAGGAAATTGAAAGAACAAGCCAGCTTCTTCAAAGACCCCTTTAAGCATGCCAGACAGCTGCTTGAGGAAAAGAAGAGTGGGAAGCTCGAAACCACCATGGAGAAACTGGAGCACGTTAAGCTAGTTCACACTACATGATTTTAAAATGTTGGGCTGAACTGTGCAGTTCACATTACATGACTTGCTCTCAGTGAAATCATGAGTGTTCAAGTTGTTTAGCTGTTCACACCACACAACACAACGTGATTGATCCACAACAGAAGGTGACTCACTACACGAGTTAACAACGCACTACACAGAGATACAACCACGATCGGATGATAAGAGCATATCATTTGTGACTCAATGAGAGCTGTTTCAGTACTATAGTACGGTCTAAATCCTGAAAATAATCAAACAAATAACGAGTTGACAACAACACGATTCTATCTGGTCTAGAAACCATGTTTTTTCACGAAAAACCACGCAATAAAACGAACCAGAAATGACGCGAATATGGACGTCAGACAGAAACTAGTGCTGCACACTGTTTGCTCGACGATCTGCTCTGAGAAAAAAAATGCAAAAAAGAAAAAGTAAGATTTACCTGGTGTCCTCAACCCATGCGTTGCTATGATTGGCTGTACTCATGACATCACTGAGATTGAGTCGCGCGACTGCTCGAGATATCTAGCATGCTAGATATTTTTCTGAGCTCGGTGACCTGTCTGCGAGGTGTCTGCGAGCTGTCTTTGGTGCGTTGTGGGCACCAAGAGGGGGTGTGACCTGTAGCAATGCCTAGCAGGTGTTCCACATACCTGTACATTTCACTTAAGGTAATTTGTAATGTAATTGGTATCAAAAAAATGTGTCGTTCAGAAAATGAAGTCGAGGTATTGTTATCGATATTGAAACATTTTGAACGATATCCAGCCCTACTGTCATGACAGTAACTGTAAGTGACTACATGATAGTATGATTGAAGTTACTGGTGTTTTCAAAGGGAATTGCGGAGCTAAATGACAGTTATAGAATGTGTTTGTTTGTTTTTTTAAGCACAAATGTATGAATGTTTACTCTCCAATTTATCTCATAGGCCTACTGTCTTTTGAGATGAATTTGATATCAGTCTGCTTTTAACACCTAATCATTAAGTTTTAGAAATAAAAGGAATTAAAAGAACACAGGTCTAGAGTTTTTCTATTCCTCCTTGTCTTACACATTCTAACTAGCTGAATGACTTCCCATTTATTAGAACGTATAGATAGAAAAAAATATTATAATCATTAAAATACTTACTATATTTACAATGCTGAATGGTTTAACTAAACAGTGCAAAATTAGAGCAGTGGTTTTCAACCTTTTCAAATTTAAAAGCACTCCCCACCAAAAAAAAATGTATTGATATTTATTAAATATGATATATTAAATTAATTAGTCATGATTTATTTTGTGATTGAAGAAGTTAAGCACTAAATGTTCTTCAATAAAATCAATAATTATTGAGAGAACATGTGGGGTTTTGTGGTTTTCACATTTTAATTTAGAGTTAAATTATATTAATAATCATTTATTCATTTAAATATTAAATCTGCAGCCCATGGAAATTTGCTTAGGGCCCTAATCGGCCCAATCCAGTGGTTGAGAACCACTGACCTAGAGTCATTGAATTAGGAATATAGGATCTTGCATGAAACTGTTTGCAGTGTAAAGACGGCCTAGAGACAGCAGATGAGAGAATTTACAAAATTGCTATCAACCAGCATCAGTCCCACAAGCGGCAAAGTCTCACCGTTGACAAAATAAAAACCCAGAAACACTTGGTGACATCAAGCATATAGTATTTTATTCATAAGACCAAAATGACAAGGCAGTGAGATTTTTTTTGTTTGATTTTTTTTTTTACAAGTTGTCATTGTTAAAGATACAAGATACATAGGTTTGTCATACTGAAGCTGTTTCCGTTATACAGTGAAGGACTGAATTATGTAAGTTTAAGTCCAGAACTTTGCATTTCTTGTAATTGTATTTCAGCTACCCAAGCTTAAGTAGAAATATTAGATGCTCTGCCTGAATGTGTTAGGGGTTTCACAGCCAATTTGTCACTACAAATTGCTAAAGTGAAGGCTAAAATATTTAAGATATTGATTTACTGTATGAACACACAAAATGTAATGTAACAGTCATAACTGAGGATTGGGAACTCCGACTGAAATAACTGATGCTGCTGATTTGACCCATTAAATGCAATGATGAAATGCAGAGAATGGAGATTTGGGACATTTGATGAGTGTCTATTTGTGAATGAGGATCTGAACATCTAATTGACACGGCGGATCTGTTGGAACATCAGCGATTGCATTTTATTCCGCACATGGTGAGCACACATCCAACAACAGATGTATACCAATGTATAGCAGGTAAAGGAAAGATACAAATACTAATTAAAATCTATTTATATCTTTTCACCCCATCACAGTTGGCTTTTGGTTGTGAGATTATCAACATTATTATTTTTATTATTTCTTTTAAATGTACATATTTATCTCAATAACATACTCAACAGAAAGGACACAGCATGGCGACCCTGACTCTAGATTATTTACAGCAATCTAAACAAAAACAAGTCACATTGAAAACATAAAACTCCTTATGTGACAGCGTCACCGTCACAAATAAATGGATATCCATGAAAACAGATTGCAGGCTGCTGGAAGATACAGTCATGTTTGCAGGGAATGTTGGGCTGTGCTCAAAATAGCATACTACTCGTGCTAGTATAAAGCATGTATACTTTGTGCGTGTGCACTTCCATCTGTATCAATTGAAAAAAGAAAAAAAAAATCAGATTACCTACTACATTTGCCAAATGACAGGATACTAAAAATCCCCCAATGCAGTGGACAAATGAATATGAAATAGCAGCTGTGATTTTGATCTCCTTCATTATTTTAACAGACTGGGGAATCTTAACGCATCATTACCTGAATTAAACGTGCAATTTAATTAGTAGTATGTTTACGTAGTATGCCAATAGTCCATTCTGAACACAGCCCTACGCTTCTTAATAATAAAACAGGAAATTGCCTGGAAAAACTGTCTGATGTGAATGTAAATATGCTGTCATTACTTCATTTTGACCTATTCATGTCCTGCACATTTTACCTTGGATCTACAAAGTCATTTTTAATGAAAACTACTCATCAAATTTTCCTGCAATATTAACTGAATGTCATGATTTTGATTGTGAATTGTTGCATGGCCCTGGATTGCTTTCATCAGATTGAATGAGGTAATTATTGTATGAAGCCAGCAGGGGGATCTGCTCTGTGCAGTCTCAGCAGTGGCGGTCAAGGTCAGGACAAGGTCTTGTTAGAAGTCAGACAGTCTAACTCGAAACAAAGTGGAGGATTGGTTTCTGATGTCCTGAGCTTATTACATATTCACATGGCATCTACATAAATGAGATACACTTATTCATTGCTGATAATATTAGCCATGGACCACCACTGGACAGAACTTCAACGTGGTGTGTTATTCTTTTTCAATCTAATATGAAGCAATCTTTGTCCTGAGATGTAAATTATCTGCTTAAACTGATTGGTAAATAATTTCAGGAACACTTTACAATACGTTAACATTAACTAAGAATGAACAATACTTCTTCAGCATTTGTTAATCTTTGTTAATGTTAATTTAAACATTTACTAATACTTTATTAAAATCTTTTTAACATTAATTAATGCACTGTGAACAAACAGCTGGATTTGTATTAACTAACGTTAACAAAAATTAACAAAAAACAGTAACAAATGTATTGCTCATGGTTAGTTCATGTTAGTTAATACATTAAATAATGTTTAATAAATTAACCTTATTGTAAAGTGTTCACATTAAATGCATTTCCTAATGAACTGGGACAGTCTTTTTACTCATTTTGCTCAGTGTCTATAAGTATTGCATCTCAATGAAATATCTACTTGCTAACGTTCAAAGCATAAGAGGTGAACTACTGTATCAGGCTTAAAAGCTAAAAGCATCAGCCCAACCTGATAATCATACAAGACAGCAGACAGTGGTAGCAGAGAGGCTGTCAGGTTTGAAAGCTAGAGAAATATCATTTGACTGAATAGCCAAAGGACCGTAGCATAGCCGGCTGGGTGAATTGCACAAATCATATTTCACCCCAAAATTAAATGAAAAAATATATATATAATAATTAAAAAAAAAATGATATACTAGTATTTTTTATTTAAGAAAATCAAGAATTATTGTTTAATGGAAATGATCACATTCCCTAACCACACCCTCCATTACTGTAAAACAAAAAAAGAGGAAAAATACTGTATGATATAGCCATAGTTATATTAATTAATAATGTATTAACTAATATTTTAATTATATTATTAAATATATTAATGATATAATCATTGTAAATTATTTATAAATTATGGTAGTATTTGTAGCATGCTGGTTTTAATTAAAAATATTGATGGGATGATTTTTATTACTGAGTTTCTAAGAATCATCAATGGCTAAAAATGAAAAAAATAAAAATAAACCCAAAACTAAAACATTTGAATGCATTCCAGTCATTGTGGGTGATCAATTATGATGAAAATAATGAAAATGATAAACAAACTCAACACTTAAACATCTGGATGCATTACAGTAATTGTAGGTGTTAAATTGTGATGAAAATAATGACACAATGGCAAATTAGTTATTGTGATTTTGGGGTCAAATATGTTGACTTCATACCATTCACCAAACCATCGTCAAGCCTGCCTACCTACAATCCGTCCCACTTTTTAATTCGCAGACAAATGGAGCAGGATACTTGCTTACCGTGATGTAATGAAGCATCTGTATTCACCTACAATTGTCCCTAAATGTACAGTATCTACATTGCAATAAAATCAGAAACATACATTAAACCTTCTACTACATTGGAACAGACAATCTGTAGACCTATCAATGTTTACAGGTCACGTCCTACAGCCCTGTCCTTTTTTAGTACAAACCCAGTACAGCAATGTATTAGAATCAGACAAATACATATATACAAACAATCCTGGTCTTCAGACTCAAACCTTTCATTGTCTTTTGATTTCAGACATTGCCTGTAAGATTTCTCCTGTGTGTATGTGTGTTTGTGAGCATAACCCTCAAAGCCATGCATTCAAACATGAAGTCATATTTCGCCTTTTCTAAACCAGGACTATATATATAAAAAAAAGAAATCGAACCAATGTTTCCACCCCGAACCATGTCCCTAATTAATTATATAGTAGAAAAGTTAAATAAACAGGCAATCCGTCTCAGTGAAGAGAACAAATTAATCGATAAACATTTAAATAAATAGAAAGACCACTAAGAGCCTATGTAGAGTATTCAGCTCAGTTCATGTTGAGAGAACAAGAGAAACTGAGGAAGTGAATAAAGAGATTAGGCCTATGTTACATTTGAGAAGGCTGCCAGGCGCCTCGTAGTGGCCAAGCCCAGGAACAGACATCTGTCAGCAGTTGCCATGGTTACCCTTTTCCTCCTCTACTCAAGGTAGATATCTTCAGTAGGACAGGCGTATTCTAAGTGCTCCTGGTAGTACTCGTGGAATGCCCGTCTAAAACAAGCACACAGAGTCAGAAGTGATCAGAACATAGATTGAAGCAAAAATCCCACAACAAGCTATTTTGAAATTCTGTTGGCAAACCATTTTTGTAATGTGATGTACTGTACTGTACATACCAGGACACGTTTTTACTAGGTGAGTTATAATTTCAACAACACTACGGAAAACAAGAAGCTGTGAGTCTGTAGATAATGTGTAGGGTGATGAGCTTAATTTAGTTTCTGTTTTTAAACTTTTTCCTCCATTTCTCTGCTCGATGATAAGGTTAAATAATGTATATGACGTGTTCATGAGGTCATACTGTGTAATGTGGCAGAGGCAGAGCTATCTGGGGCCCATAACTCAGGTGTCCTGTCTGCTCCAAAAGAGAGAAGCTTTAATAATTCACACATCAGTCTGTTCTGTGCTCTGATAATGGAGCAGAGACCAATCACTCTCATTGGCTTCTCTTTTCTTTTTGGCTGTCTCAAAAGTTCATGGTGAATGTTATTGTGTGATGTTTAAGAGCATTAGACTCACCCCACACACTCGGCTACATGTCTCATGGAGTCCTGAGAGACGAAGACGTGACATGCAAACCTGTTCAGCATCGGGTGCTTGGTGATGAAACCAAAATAACTACAGAAAGACACATAGAGACAGGGGTGAGTGTTAGTAAACCTCCAATATCTTCCAAGACTTATTTGGGGGTTACTAAAATTAGAAGAAAGTGTTGCGGTGTTTGTGTGGCCTGGTAAACCCTACATTACTGAGACAAAAGATGGCAATATCCAAAATCATTGTCCTTGTGGGGAGATTTGTATGTCCGCATGAGAAAAATAGCTCATAAATCATACAAAGGGCCAGATTTACTGATAGCTTGCGCAAAGTCGCAAATCCTCTTTTAGCGTTAAAAAAAACTACTGTCAGGATTTACTAAAAATTAGCAGTGAAAAATTAGTGCTGAAAAGGCATGGACACAATTATTTTTGCGGCTGACCTTATTGCATATGTATTTAAATGAATCACACAAGGTGATTTATAACCCCAAATCAGAAAACGTTGGCATATTTTGTAAAACGCAATCAAATCAAGAATCTGTTATTTGTTCGTTCTTTTTAACTAACTGTTTTCCAATGTTTTCACTGACCATCATAATCGGATTTTGTAAATATGAACAAATTTTGATTTTGAAGGCTGCAACACACCCCAAAAAAGTTGGGACAGAGACATGTTTACCACTGTGTCACATCACCTTTCCTTTTAATTACACTTTTTAATCATTTGTGAGTTGAGGATAATAATTGTTGGAGTTTTGCTGGTGGAATCTTGTCTGATACAAGACAGCCGCTCAACAGTCTGTGGTCATATTTGCCTGATTCTCTTTTTCATGATGGGCCATATATTTTCCATTAGAGACATATCTGGGCTAAAGTAAACAGGCAAGTACATCCCTTCTATGGTGCAGTGTCTAGAAACCACTCAGTTGTGGCACGTGCTGAATGAGGCCTGGCATTGTCTTGCTTCCCAGGAAAGATTTATGCCGCAGTTTATGCCTCTGTACAATCCAAATATATGTCTCCATGTCAATGGTACCTTCACAATAATGCAAGTTACCCATACCGTTTGCAATGATGCACCTCAATACCAGGAAATATGTTTGATTTTGCACCTATCGTTGGTAAAAGTCTAGTTGGTCCCTTTAGTCTTTAGGACTGAGCACTCGATTCCATTTTCTCCCAAAAACAAGCTGAAACATGGATTCTTCTGAACACAGCAGACATTTCCACTTTCTTCTAGACCATCTGAGATGAGCTCAGGCCCAGAGAATCTCCACATAGAACTGATGTAAAGCTTTCTACTCAAGTGGCATTTCTTGATGCAGCGTCAGACTGTGTTCAGTGAAAATGGTTTTCCAAATTAATCCTGAGCACATGTGGCTGTATTCGACAGAGTAGTATGATGGTATCTTGTGCAATGACCATCTGAGGGCTCAAAGGTCAGTCACATTCAACAGAGGTCTACAGAGGTCTACTGCCTTACCCAGCACAGACTGAGATTTCTCTGGATTCCCTCTTGTGACAATATTATGTATGGAAGATGATGAAAGGGATACATTCTTTGCAATCTTGCATTGAGAAATGTGATTTTTTTTAATTGTTTGACAATTCTCTCAAGATATATGGCACAAAGTGATGAGCCATGACCCATCTTTGTTTTAAAAGACTGAGAAGCACTTTTATACCCAAACATGTTACCCTCAACTATTACCAATTCACCTGCTCATTGTGGACTGTTTCAAAATAGTTGGATAATCTAATTTGGATAATCTTTTCACTTATATTTGGTCTCTGTCCCAACTTTTTTTGGGGGTGTGTTGCAGCCATCAAAATCAAAATTTGTTCATATTTACCAGTGTTGTAGTACTCGAGACTCGGACTCGTCTCGGACTCGGTCTCGAGACCATATTTTAATGGTCTTGGTCTTGTCATGGACTCGTGTGCATTTGGACTCGGAATTGACTCGTACTCGAACATTTTTTTTTTTAGGACTCGGACTTATTCCCGAGTCCACTCGTGTTCAATTCAAAATATTTTTCATGATTATTAATGTATGTTAATAAAATATTTCTTTAAATTGATTGACACGCCCAGTGATTGGTGATTTTCTAGTGCGCAACTGCGCATGACAAATTGTAATAAAATTACTTTTAACACCACCTACTATGTGGCCTTTTTACCCTAAACTGATCATATTTTTTAAACTCTAAGTAAATTCAGTAAAAAAAAAAAAAAAGGATTTCTCTAAGTAAATAAAAGTAAATTAGGTAATCAACCCTCACTGGTCTCGGTCTCGACTTGGACTCGACCGTCTCGTCTCGGACTCGACTCTCTATGGACTCGGTCTTGACTCGGACTCGACTCTCTCTGGTCTCGGTCTAGACTCGGACTCGAGTGAGGTGGTCTCGACTACAACACTGATATTTACTAAATACAATTATGTTGGTCAGTGAAAAAAATTGGAAAACGTTTCTTTGTACTCTTGTCAGCTAATAAAAGGTTAAATAGAAAGAACATATCACAGATTCTTGATTTTTTTTTTTCTTTTTTTTGCATTTTACAAAATGTCCCAACTTTTTCTGATTTGGGGTTGTACTAAGGTTTGTGCCATTATTTACCGCCCAAAAAGTAGCATGTATTAAACCAGACGCTACCTGGTAGATTGGGTGTGTGTGTATGTTTACCAGTTGTTTCTAGGGTGACATCCACAGAAGGAGATGTTTTTCATTTGGAAGAAGTGACTACATCTGTCAAACTACGAAAAGAAAGGAGAAGAGGAATTATATTAAATATCAAAATTAATCATAGCTGACTGCTGATTGGTTATATAGTCCAAGACCATTGTCATATCTGGCAGTGACAAAAAAAAGAGAAAGATTGCATGCATGTTTTCTCTCTTCTTTTCATCACGCTCTCTCTCACCTCCCCTGAAAGGTCGTACTCATCATCCAAACTCATGACTAGTTTCACACCCTGCATGCTTATTTCTAGCTCACAAATAGATGGGGGATGAAGATGCACCGTCCTCTTCCTTGCCATAGCGATCTGTAAGACAAACACAAACACATTTGTTTAGGTTTGCATCATATGATAAAACATTGTGCGTTCATTCATTATCTCACACAAGTAATAAATGTAACAAACTGATAAATGTCCTGTTTACAGTACCTTCTGCATGGCAGCACACAGAATGCCGTTGCCTTGGTGATAAGGAACCTCCACGGAACCCAGGAACTGCACTCGGAAGCTTTCCATCCAAGCAGGGTTCCTCTTCATTGCTATGGAAACACACATATACAGACAATGCTGATTCACCAAGTACTTTAACAAAGAGACCAGATGTGAAGGCCAAAGAAATGGAAAAGAAAAAGAAAACAGTCACACATTACTTACTAGAAAAACACTTCATTACAAAAAGACTTTACCATACACACACACACACACATACTTTAGAATACAGTCTTTAGAATACAATCATTTTATAAAATCTATTTTTTTTTAAAAAAGACTCCTCAAGCATGAGCACAGTAAATAAAAATAAAAAACATTTTAAAAACATTGTATTGTTAAAATACTTACTCATTAGGTCTTTTGTTTGGCCAACAACCTCGTGGGCGTAATACGCTGGGAAAATCCCCCTGGCCCCTGTGCGCATATTGTACCCACGGTACCAGTAATCATCCTCCTCTTCCTCAACGAATAATGGATCATCAACATCTAACTCCAGCTCATCTGCATGTCGTGGGATGAACCTGCAGCGTGGGCATTAAAACTTGCATCTCCATCGCTTGCGACAGACATTCAGTCATAGCAGTCAATTTTAAGTGTTTTGACAGATACTGAAAAATAAGAGTTCCTTGAGGGTTTGTGTACTTTAAACCAGCCTGGAGCTTTTTAATTAGAACTAAGTGATTTTAGGTTATAGCGTGGGCAGCATTACTCACCTGAAGACTGCTCTGTGAGTCTGATCTCTTTCTTCTCCATTTATAGTGCATGAGAAAAGTCCAAAGGACTCTGTGCCTGAAACACGCATAGTGCACATGCATTATCCCACTGTATGTGTGTGTCTGTGTGTGTGTGTGTGTGTGTGTGTGTGTGTGTGTGTGTGTGTGTGTGTGTGTGTGTGTGTGTGTGTGTGTGTGTGTGTGTGTGTGTGTGTGTGTGTGTGTGTGTGTGTGTGTGTGTGTGTGTGTGTGTGTGTGTGTGTGTGTGTGTGGTCCTGGTTAACCTTACGTTATGGGAGACAAAATGTCCCCACAAAGTGGCAATATCTGAAATTATTGTCCTTGTTGGGACATTTTTGGTCCCCATGAGGAAAACAGCTTATAAATCAGAAGTGAAGTGTTTTGAAAATGTTCTGTGATGGGTAGATTTAGGGGTAGGGTTAGTGTAGGTGGACAAAATATACAGTTTGTACAGTATAAAAAACATCCCCGTAAAACATGAAAACCCAACGTGTGTGTGTGTGTGTGTGTCACTGCAAAACCCATTTAGAACCATGCCATAGAAAGCCCTTCATCTTCTGATGTCATCTCATTAGGATTATTAAATATCCTTTCTATTCAGCAAGACAGTCTCCTAAATTATGTAAAATGATCATCTAAATCTCTTCTAAACTGAACTAAAAGAGCTCAGAATGGCTCTGTGAATGGGAGTGGATTTAATTTGTTAATTTATTTAGGGAATATACAATTTAGATTTTCCCCTTTGTGCATATTAAACCATTATCACATCAGTTAGCTTTGAATCCAGCAAGAGAGAAAACAATAACATTTGATGCTGCTCGATTCACTTGTTAGGTCCAGCTCTGTCTCTGAGATGTGATGGGAGGAAAACATGTTACTTGCAAGTGGACCACTACAGTTCCCCTTTAGATTTCAGAGTCCAAACCAGTAGAGCTAGGTTATCACTGTGACAATTTTTGGCACTAAGTAATCTTTCAAATAAATAATAATTTAACTTTAACTTAAAATCAAATTTTTATTTTCAGGTTTGAAAAAAAAAATAGGTTGTACATGATGAAAGAATTTTAATTTTGGGGTGAACTATCTCTTAAGTATATTGTGCAGTGTTCAGTTTCACTTACTGGAGGACCGTGACGTGCTGTTGACAAACACATTGAGGAACTTCTTTGAGAAAGGCAAATCTGCCTCAGGGGAGGAGTCTTCTTCAGAGGAACTTAACACCAAATCGGGTCTCATGCCTCCTACTGTCTGGCTCTGCCCGTAAATGTCTTCATCTTCATCAACCCCTTCTTCATCACAGATAGTAGAGAGTCCGTCACTGTCCTCACTAAGGACAGAGGTACAGCGCTTCAGACTCACCAGCTCGAGCGTTGTGTTTTCATCCACCACTAGGGTGTACTTCATCGAATCATATGCCAAGGAGTCATCAATGGGCCGGTTGGAGGTTGCATTCCTAAACTCTCGTACACTTTCGTCAATAGGAGGGGAGCTGTCCAGGTAAGTCTCATTTCCAAAGGGTGAAGGTGCCTTGTGAATATCATCCAGAAAAGGGGAGGTATCTTGCTCATCTTCATTATTATCTGTTGAGTAAGTAAGACTGAAACAGTGATTGGTCTGTGCTGTTGGGAGGTCCAGCGTAAGGCTGTTTTTGACTTCTGTGATTCGCTGCAAAGTGAGCTGATCGACCCATGTCTCCCGTCCCTCGTCCTTGTCACTGATTATGCTCTCGCTTAAGCTGGGAGAGTCCAGCTCTTTCATTCTCTCCATCATTAAGTCATTATTTGGCTCCTCCTCTTCCTCTTTCTGCTTGTTTTTCAATGAGTTCTGGGGTGGGAAATCTTCCGTTTCGTAGTTCTTTGTTCTTGCATCGAATCTCGCCATAAAGACAGGTGTAACAGTGCCATATGTGGGGTTGCTCATGTAGAGACAAGAGTCTGTTTTCTTCCTTTCTTTTTGTCCCTCTTCAAATACAGAGCTGGCTTCTTTCTCCTTCTCTTCCTCCACTCTCATCTCTGACCTTTCAGAGGTGACCTCTTGTGACTTTTCTTCAGATTTCTGCTTTTGCAAATTGCTGCCATCTGTCTCATTGAAATCATCCGTTTCTATGTCCGACGAGGGCGAGATGGTGTCGGAGATGGAGGCTGACCGTTTGAAGCACTCCTCTGGGCAGCTGATTGGGTATGAGCCTTCTGATATCATCCTGTTGACCAGATTGCTGAGAAGCCAAGGAGAATCCGAGTTTTCACTGAGCTCGTCCTCGGACTCTGACTCAGACTCCCCCTCGCTGTTGCCATCGTAGTCGTCCACAGAGGGCATAAGTTTGGGGCCAACCGGCAAGTAGAAGGAGCGTTTGAAGCTTTCAAGACTGTGGTCGGGCTCAATCTTTAACAACAACTGCTGAGAGTTGCTATCCTCACAGGGTACGGCAGGGGGAAGAGTCTCATCTGGATCAGCCTGGTGCTCGTAACCCTGTTCGTCATCTACGTTCTGCAGACCCATAAGAGTTTGGCCGTCATTTAGTTGCAACATATCTGGGCTGGGATCTAGGAATGGTAAAGGGTCTTGTTTAATTGGGTCAGGTTGGCCCAGAAGAAGAGATGCTTTTAGACCAACAATACCACTGTCCTGCTCTGTGTCCAGCTCCTGGTCCAGTTCTTGGTCTGAGGTTGGGGAGCTGGCTTCTTCAATGGAATTGGTGAGGTGCGAGGAACGCCCACTGCTGGATTCACTTGTTAGGTCCAGCTCTGTCTCTGAGATGGAGGAAATCATGTTACTAGCAAGTGTACCACCACACGCAAATGCAGCCTCAATTTCCCCTTCGATATCAGAGTCCGAACCAGGAGAGCTAAGGTCATCGCTGTGGCGGTCTGACTCAGCATAGCGTTTGGTGTTCATATCAGCGATACCTGGATCTGAGGAAGGTGAAGTTGTGTCATTTGCAGGAGCAGGTTGGCCCTGATGCATGTGTCGGGGTTCATCCATAGCATCAAGAATGTCTGATCGACTGGATGACACGTAGCTGGAGACAGAAATGGACTCTGTTGGTTCAATGCAGGGGAACTCAATGTACGAAGAGCCCCCAGCTTCCTTGCAGGTGTGATCATAGGTCTCCTTACTCATGAAGTCAATGGCAAATTCTTTGTCCAGCTCCTCGTCCGATAGTGGAGTCTCGGCATCATTACCAAGAGGTGCAGTTGAGGACAAACACCTACTGGTGCCATCGTTTTCTAACTCTTGGTCATCGTCAGCAGTCTCAGTGGTCACGGTGTAGGTGTCATTGGTGGGTCGAGAGCGGCAAGGTCGACGTTTGACATGGCCATTCAGGTCGTGGTCGACCTCTGTGTCGGAGCACTGAGAAGTGCAGTCATCAACCGAGGGGACAAGCTCGCTTAGAGTGGATTCCTCAACATCAGCTTTCACCTCAGTTGCCTCAGAGCCACTTGAAGAGTTATGTTGACCAAAGGAGCCTGGTTTAGAAGACAATAAAAAGAGCGCAATTGAGATAAGTTGACAAGGACAAGAAAAAGATGATTTTGGAGGTTCATTTTGCCATTAGCAACAGGATCAGACTTCTAACCGTATTCAAGTCGCTCTCGTCTGTTGCCCTCAAAGTCGTACAGCAGCGGCCTGCCAGGTGACTGATGAAGACCGCAATGTCCTGGTGGGTTTGAGGGTGTACCTTTGGCAGAGCCGTTGGTGTCTGGAGCCCCTGGGCATGAGTTGGTCACATGGGAACCATCCTCAAGGCAAGAGTGGTTCGGAGACAAACAGCCTAAAATATTGAGTCACAATGGGATAGATTTATAGTTACAGAAATATCCTGAATAATTATGAATCGATAGAATCAGTCAGGCAGAATGTAATGCAAAAATTTCTTGACTAGTTACAGCTTTTATAGAGCATACAAACTGAATGTAAGGGACTTTGAGCTTTTAAAAAGTGCTATATAAAAAATAATAAAATAAAATATCAAAATAACCACACATTTAAATAAAAGGTTAATACATTTTTAGCAATATTTTTGTATTAAATATAATTAAAAATTATGATTATTATTACATATTTTATATATATTATTATATTATATATATATGAACAATAATCACCCTGTGAAGTCGAGTTTCGAAGAGAATCCTGCCAGCTTGACTTTCGTGGTGACACATTGCTGTTGTTGTTTAGGGAGTCCTGATTTTAGAAAAAAAAAAAGAATTATAATAAATTAAATAACTAAATAAATATTGATATACATATATTTATTGATTTATTGATTGTGTAAGGCATGATAGACGTACCTGTGAAACTGGTACTGTCAGGTTTAGAGTGGTTGGGCGGCTCTTGAGTGTGCCCAGAGTAGGGGAGGGGGGAGGAGATGCTGATGGTGAGGGAGGGGCATCAGGATCTGCTTCCTCTTCTTCTTCCTCTTCATCTTCATCATCGATCATCTCAAACTCTTGGAAGTCATCTTGGAACGAGCATACTGGGTGGTGATAATCATTCTTTTCCAAAATTAAGCAGTCCTTTACAAAGGAAAAAAAAGATTACATATCATTTACCTGGAAAAATCTGGCTACCATATCACATTAACATAAATCAATAGATACTGCAGCCTGAAACAGGGGTGACTGAATGGACTAGTGAAATTTTTTTTTTTTTTTTTTTTTTAAATACCCACAAATATAAATCAGCATGAACTTTCCAGCTCAGAGCAAATGCTTCTCATGTTTACCAAACACGATGCAACAAGGACTTCTTTTCTACCGCTAATTTTGTGTTTCATTCATTAGTTGGGCCATGTGTTCATCATGGACTGGATGAAAACTTGACTGCTATAGCCAGGCCATCATGTTTGAAACACATGTTATAGATGGTCAGAGGCAAAACAAACTCCATCTTGCAGTTATGTTTCATGGCACATGCACATGCATAACTGTCTGTAATAAATAAACTAACTGTGAGTTTATAGGTTTATAAAATAACAAAACAAAAACAACAACTTGGGGTTGATTACCACAGGCAATGATTTTGACTTTGACTACATGAATGGGACAATTATCACTGACAATTTAAAAAGTCAACATCAAACAATATTCACAACCCATTTTACTCAAATGTAGGGAAGGATTTGATTTTATCGTTCAATAATTTGATTAGTTAGTGACAAGTCTGACTAGAATGGCTAATCACTCAGTAGGACCACAAATGTGTATTAATAAAGTCAGTTTTGAGTTTATTTTTTGTCTTCAAAATGGGAAAGTGGATGTGTATGGACTGCACAAAGCTGAGAGAATCATGTCTTGTGGGGAAGGGCAGATGGTGATCGATGCTAAATCTCCTCAGGTTTCAGCGCCCTTCCAGGAAAACAAGTCAATGCACTTACATAAGCATAACGTCTGATATTCACCTCAATTAAGAACACACACACACTACAGCTACAATTCTGTTTGTTGCTTGGCAAATGTGTGTGGGTGATGTCATTAAAAGTCCCACACTGCATTAGATTCACAACCAGCTGGCACTGCAGGGATCTGAATCTATGCATCTCTCCAAATCAATACCCCTGACCAGCAGCAGTCAAACACACTATGACTACACGATAACTACATTCAGGAGAGTGCTGCTGTGTAGATGTAGTTCCAGCTGTACTGCATGAATTAGTCTATAAATGTTCTATGGAAACTCTATCGCTCTAATATTTCCAAGGACGAGGCCTCACCCCTGACCAGCACTGATTTTACATCCCTGCTTAGAGACGGAGTCAGCATTACACCAGCAAAAAGTGTTCTGCTGAGCCAGCCGAACTCACACAGAAGTCATGAATTAATGCAGTGCTCTCGACGCTGACCGTGAAGGGCAGAGCAAGAGAGAGATGAAGAGAGAAAAAGATAAAAGATACAGTGTGAGAAGGTGAAGGAAACACCATAAGATTGTAAAGAGAGAGAAAATAAAAGCGAAAAGAGAAAACACACAAAAACATACAGCCACATATCAGCTTTATACTGCAGTGGATGCAGAAAGGAGGAGGGACAGCGATGCCACTGTCGTCTCAGACAAGTATATACTAATGCAGAAACATTAACTACAGCACAGCACTGCATAGTTGAGGGCTGTTGAATAATTCATAAGACCTATTCATCAGTTCTCAGTCAGTCAGTGTTGCCTGATTTATGATAGTAACCATAAATAAAATAAAAAATAGAACATATGTCCAGGTAATAATATCTTGTTTACTTTAAATAAAATATGAAACATAATAGTATATTATTAGGAATATTTAAGTAGGCAATAAATAAATAAATAAGGCAATAAATAAAATTGAAAAAAAAAATACAATACAGTAAACTAAAGTCAACATTTTTACCGTCACTGCCCAGAATGAGAGAGAGCGAGAGAGAGAGAGAGAGAGTTCACTGAACATACCTTTTGTTACAACATAACCCAGTATTGGAAATCTACCATTAAATAGACTATTAAATGGTAATTAATAGTCTTCAATCTTTAAATTTAAATAATAATTTATTATTTTTTGAAAAATAAATTGAATTAAAATAGAAACACTTTTAAGTTAAAAATCGAACCTTTTTTATACAGTTAACTCTTGTCTGAAAACATCAGATTTGAGACAAAATCTAAGATATAGCTTTTGTGACTAATTAATTTGATATAAACCTAAAAAAAACCCTACAATAAATTAAAATAAATATTGTATAATAAATATTGTTAAAGCCAAAATAAAGGTCATCACATGCAGTGTTAGTAGCAAAACCTGTGCTGTTTTCTGCTCCACCCTATATGACGATTTGGGATGAGACTGTGTTAGCTAACATTAATAACTCAGTCTTTCATCTAAGGATTTGAACTATACAGTACAGCTCATCTGAAATGTAATGAAATGTTACCAGCGACATATAAACATATATATATATGTTACCAGCTACAGCTAAATATAAACTGTATACGTTGATGAGTTAGAAAGCAGATGTGGA